>NC_080090.1:92440680-92779430 GCF_950005125.1 Chionomys nivalis | reverse complement strand
GTTTTATATATACAAGTGTTCCAAAATCTAAAATTATACAGCCGAAGCACTTGTGATACCAGGCATTTCAGACAAGGGACTCAGTCTACCAGGGTCATAGTTTCGGTTTACTCTCTGACACAACTCAGTATTCAGGTCCTGCTGTGGGTCCAACAGGCCCCGAGTTTCTGACCCGCTGTCCTGAAGCTATTCTACTGCTATCACAGACACTCCATGTTTAATAGAAGGAATGGGCATAATTTTAACTGATTAACTTCTAAAATTAAACCTAAATTAGTTCTTGAATGGCTAGCTATATAACTCCACCAAGATTATTTCCAGATAATTAAAATACTGTGTTCATTGCCCTTGTATAAGCTATTATAAATATCAGCAAATGAATACCGTAAAAACATCATTGCAAAGATTCATTGCACACTGTGCATTCACAATTGAAACCTTTAGGACTGATAGCCACTGTCACTTTCTTAACACTATAGGTATAGCCGGGTGGTGTTGGTGCATGCCTTTAATCTCAGCACTCGGGAGGCAGAGGCAGGCGGATCTCTGGGAGTTCGAGGCCAGCCTGGTCTACAAGACCTAGTTCTGGGATGGGCACCAAAGTTACAGAGAAACCCTGTCTCGAAAAACCAAAAAAAAAAAAAAAAAAAACCTATAGGTATTTATATAGTCTTACATTGTCTGCTGGGCATGCAAGAGTATATTTTCTCAAAATATAAATGTGAATTTTTTGAATCCATTATATGAATTATGAATCTAACCAAATGTGTAGGACCTCACAAAAGCTTAAAATCCCAAATTACTCTCTAAAAGGTTACAGTGAGCCTTTAAAATGTCAGGAGGGAGTGGAGATGAGACTGGGGAGATGGCGCAAGGGCCAAGTACTTGCTACACAAGTGCGAGGATCAGATTCTTGATTCCCAGCACCCACTTAACCATCAGGGGGATTGTAATTTTTTGGTGCTGGAAAGGAAGATATGAGGCATCCCTCAGAGCAAGCTGGTTAGCTAGACTCGCCACACGGGTGATCTCTGATTCAACTCAGAGAGTCTGCCTCAATGAAGGTAAAGAGCTATGGGGAAAGACTCATGTTGTCAGCTTTCAGATTCCACACAAATGCACACGCATGTACCCATGCGCCAACATATATGGGGACATACATAAACACCTGCACATAGCCCACACTCACAGAAAATAAAGACGTATACAACTCAGAATTTCTTTTCTTTTTTCTTTTTTTTTTTTTTTTTTTGGTTTTTCGAGACAGGGTTTCTCTGTGGTTTTGGAGCCTGTCCTGGAACTAGCTCTTGTAGACCAGCTGGTCTCAAACTCACAGAGATCCGCCTGCCTCTGCCTCCGGAGTGCTGGGATTAAAGGCGTGCGCCACCACCGCCCAGCTTACAACTCAGAATTTCCTGTGAGAAGAATAAAAGACACTGAAGTAAGATGAGGCAAAGAACGAAGTCTGCTAGACACTGGAGAACTTCACTGTAATGGGACGACCTTTTCAGAGAGACATTCTAGGTATCCAGAGAGTTGGTGCTGTTTCTATGCTGTGTCAGCCTAGCAGGAGAGGCTAGGTTTCACTACGATGACTAACAACCTCCTGTTTGGAAAGTCTTAAAGCAAAGGCTCATTTCTTCTTCATGTTGCATGTCTGAAGGCCCTGCTCACAGTGAACTCTCTATGGCTTCAGCTTCAGAGGAAACTAACACCTTAAGAACTGCTGGTTGTGGGGCTGGGGAGATGACTCCGTTGGTCAGGTGCTTGCCAGAAAAGCATGAGGACCCAAGTTTGATCCTCCTGTACCACATATAAAGCTAGATGCAACTGCATGTGCCTGGCGAGGTGAGACAGGGGGATAACTGGGCCTCGCTTATCAGTCAGTCAAATCAAATCAGAGAGCTTCATGTTCAATGAGAGACCATATCTAAAAAACTAAAGTGTAAAGTATCTGAGAAAGACACTTGATGTTGCCCTTTCTGTAGATACTGTGTTGGCTTGAATGCGAATGCCCCTCACAGGCTCATATGTTTAAACAATTGATGTATGGCCAGCTGGTGGAACTGTTTGAGAAGAATTAGGAAGTGTGAAATTTTTGGAGAAGATGTGTCACTGAGGGTGACTTTGGCATTTCAAAAGACCACACCATATCTGGGGGGTTCTCCCTATCTATCTCTGTGCCCCCTGCTTGTAGATCAGATGCAAGCTCTCAGTTGCTGCTCCAGCACCATGCCTGCCTGCCTGCCTGCCCGCCTGCCTCTATGCCCTCCACCATGATGGGTACGGCCTCACCCTCTGAAACTGTAGAACCCCAATAAACCGTTTCTTCTATTATCTGCCTAGGTCATGGTGTCTTATCACAGCAGTAGAGAAGGAAGTGAAACAGACACACAACACAACCAGAAGGAGCTCGGGATGCACATAGGTGCAGCACATCAGGGAGAAATTAAGGGGAGAATGCCATGAAAATAGCATGTACAGTCAGGATCAAGGATAAGGGTGACCAGCGAGGGGCTGGAGAAGAGATGCTTCTTTAAAAATAAAACTAAAAAAGTTTCCGTGGAAACCAGCAAATAACAAGGATGTTTCTCAAAGGACTAGAAATGGACCTTCCGCATGACCAGCTCCACTCTTCCGAGCATTTCCCCAAGTGCCACTAGTCAGCACACACACACACACACACACACACACACACACCAGTGTTCACTTCAGCACCATTCACAACAGCTAAGCTGGGACCAAACTGGGTGCCCAGTAACAAAGGAGTCAATAATGAAAGGGTGGTTTATATACACAACAGATTTTTCTCAGCTACGAAGAATGAAGCTCTGTTATTTCAGGGGAAACGAAATCATCATTGTAAGGAAATTAAGGCAATCTAAGGTAGATAAATAATATGGTTTTCTTCTTTGTGTTGCCTACATTTTGTATACTCAGATAAATCAGATGAGTATATATTAAATAAAAATGGAAGCAGAATTGTCTAAGGAAACAAGGGAGTCCTTGGGAGAGGGAGGGGAGTGGAAGGTGAGGCTGGAGGGAGCCAGATGAGAGGGCACTGTGCTCAACATGGAACATCTATCTGCACAGAAATCCTAACAGCATGAAAAGCGCTCTGTGTGGGACGCATGTCTCAATGGTAGAGCCCTTGCCTGGCATGCACAATGCCCTGACTTCTATCTCCATCATGCAAAATCAAATCAGATTTTTCAGAAATTAATTAAACAGAGATGGTTTTCCCTGCTGAGCAATAACAGTGCAGTGGCGCATTTTCAAGCATGGTTCACTCAGTGATTTTACTTACAAAACTACCACTTGTTTTCTTAAATTATTAATGGTTTCTTGACTGTTTATTATTGTAAACTTACAGTGTATGCCCCAGAGTTTAAACAACCTCAGATTTCAAAAAAATTCAAAAGATCAGAACTTAACTAATTTCTGCCTTTTATTTTCTTTCTTCCTGCCGAGTCCAGTGAACAAATGATTTCTCAGTTGTTACAAAGTGGCAGACTCACGACTGGACAATGAGCCAGTAGGAGTGCTCAGTAGGTAAGGGCACTTGCCACCAATCCTGATAACCTGGCTTCGATCCCTGGGACCCACACAGTGGAAGCAGAGAATCTTCTACTAGAGGTTGTCATCAGACCTCCACAAATAGGCATTTGCACATTGCATACACACACACACACACCACAAATACACACAAAAAGTAAATGTAATTTGAAAAAGGCTGAATTTTTCATACTAATTCTAAATGTACGTAGAGCTTTCAAAGACTAAAACTAAAATCAAAGAAAGGTGAGTGAGTCCAGTGTTGTCCCTGTGTCTCTTCTACTCTTAGAAAGTGAAGTAGGGGGCACCCATCACTGTAAAGATGAGTAGGTAGATGTGGGATCTCCTGGGACACTCTAACATGCCTAATTAGGGGTAAGAATGTCAGCTTGGCTGTATTTAGAGCAAACACAATGATGCTCTGCCCCACAGAGTAGGATTAAGTTGATAGAGCTCATTATCCAACCAGAGGTAGAACAAGCTAGAGACAGAAATAGATCTAAATGGCCTATATAAATTAATAACAGGTCCATCACAGGTAATGAGTAAAAATGGTTATGTGTGGTCATGCTATGGGGGTTTGAAGTTGACATCAAAGAGTTGTGGTTTGGCCAACATGGTCAGACACTGAAATGATAGGTGACCAAGATGCTCCCTGGCAAGTCTTACTTCCATTTAAAAAATATCTCCAAACACCATAGTATGTTAGGTCCAAGTGAGGTTGTTGGACAAGGTTCAGAAATGGACATTCAAGGATCAAGTCATTGGGGATGACAAAATGACGCACTGAATACAAAGTGTTTGCTACGTAAGCAGAAGAACACGAGTTCAGATCCCCAGCCCTCACATTTAAAAGCCCAGCACAGCCATGCACACTTGTGGTCTTAGGGCTGGTAAGGCAGAATTAGAAAGATCCTTGGGGCTCTTTTTCAGTGAGGCAATGCCTCAAAAAATAAGTAAATGAGTAAATTCATAAATTCTTAATAAATAAACAAGATGGAGTCTCACGGAGAAAGATACATGATGCTAATCTCTGGCCCACACATGCATGCACAGACAATCCAGCACCCACATGCCATGCTTTGACTACACATTTAACCCAGACAACTGTATCATTTCCTATTCTCACAGGGAGGCATCAGGGACGTCTTCTCCTCCTAACTTTGAGGTAGCCTCAGGTCTACAATCCCACGAGGAAGGCTGCATAAAGAGGTTGGCATCCTTGTCTCCTTGGATTGCTCAGATGAGAAACAAGAATTCTCCAGACGGTCTGAATCTGTGAACCTTTTGTGGTTTTTCTGTCAGCCAGCACACAAACGTCAATGCAGCAATTCCAAACTCTCCTCACTACACAGCAGCAGATGCTGCCATTACTTCTCTATGTGTGGCACGTGGTTCCCAGCCCACCATGAAGTATATGTGCCTAGCTGTATGTGATTATTGAAAGATTTCATCTGCTCAGAAGTGTCAGACAACCTTTATATTAAATCTGATTGTGGACAGCCCAGGAAAGATGCTGGGAAGATGGCTCAATCAGAAAAATGCTTCAAGCCTGAGGACTGGAATTAGATCCTAGAGCCATTATGTAAAATGTTCAATATGCTAGGACACAAAAGTAAACCCAGTGACAGAGAAATGGAGACACACAGATCTCTGGGGCTCACTGGCCAGCAAGCCTATCTGAATAGGTCAATCTAGTCTATTGAAAGACTCTGCCTCAAAAACATAAACAGGAAAAAGATTGAGGAAGACACCCAACACCAAACTTTGACCCCTGGCTTACACCCTATGCATGCATTCAGGCACACTTGAACACACACACATAGACATTCACACTAACATATGTGCACTCATACTTAAACACGCATACTTACATAAAAGTTATCTAGTTACACCTATGTTATCTAGTTGTCAAATCTTCCCAGACTTCCCAAGCTGACCTCCCTCCATGTGTTTCTTGCTGAGAAGCTAATGAGCTTTTGCCTCCAAAGCTTATCTGACATCTTCTCTATGAAAATCTTAGGATGTCTGCTTCTGATAATAGTCCCAGTTAAATAATGTGCTCTAAAACCTAGCAATATTTTCTAGAAAAAATAACCTACACTGTGTTTACCTCATAGTCTTCATCACCATGACAGAGACAAAGGCAATATTTTAAAAAGGAATTATTCCTTACTACCCACAGATAAGTGTAGCTACAACCCCTTACCAAAGAAGCCTCTCTTTACAGCAAATGGAGAGCATCTAAAAACTACAACTAGACACAATGCAGAGATCAACGGATCATGAGGAGCTCCAGTCCCAAAAGATACATCTTCATCACTGCTCCTGCATCAACAGCTCAGAGAACATTGTGGAACAGGGGGCAGGAAGATTTAAAGAACCAGAATACCAGGAAGTCAGCTATGAAACAGTCGTTCCTAGAAATAGTAGCATAAACAAGACCAGAACAATACCAATATCAATGAACATGCTACCATCAATGTGCAAAACTTTTGTGGGGTTCCATCCCTAAACAAAGAGTAAGGGGAATGTAATATAATTCTATTTCAATTAAAAACATATTTAAGAAACTAGGTTTTTTAAACTAAGTTTTTATTACTTATGTGTGTGTGTGTTCATATGTATATGTGTGTGTTGGTGTCCATGGAAGCCAGAAGAGAACATTAGAGCTGGAGTTACAAGGTGTGATCTGCCTGATATGGGTGCTGGGAACTGAGTTCAGGTCCTCTGAAAGAGCAGTGTGTGCTCTTAACCACTGAGCCATCATCTCTCCAGCCCAGAAGGCCAGCTTCACAGAGTTATGTTTCACTGCTGGCCAATGATAAAAATGATTTCAAATATCAACTTTATAATTAGAAGGACCGAGAGAACTGTCCTGCTTTCGGGCTGCACGGAAAATGCCCTCTATAGTGCCATGGAGATGTTTGTACTCACAGGGTGAGAACTGGAAGAGTTTAAACGTGGATTATAATAGCACATCCCCACAAAGGCCCAGCTCGACCCTCCGGCCCCAGCAGAATCTTCTGTTCTCTCTAGATAAATACTACATTAGAGGAGCACTCCTCCTCCCACGATTCCTGAACACTGGGCCAGGAAACGCTCAATTAGTAACTGTTCCTTTCAGTAACATTCTAAAATTTACTACTTTTTCCCCCCTGGAAGGCCAGCGAATCTGTCCAACCAAGTTCTAACATCGTGAAGCGTACCGATTTCCTTGCCGTTATTAACTCCAATGTGAACTCTTACCCACAAAATAAAGCCTTGGCTTTGGAGAAATGAAGACATGAAAATATAAAAGGACCAGGCAATTTACAAGGAGGATTAGGGTGGAAATGGATTTTTCTAAATTTAAAACACCCCTGCCCTTTCTTGAAATAATGATTTATATTTTTGGAGTCCACAAGAGGGTAATTGGATATGTGTGAGTCAGGCTGGAATTTTAGGTATTTTGCCTAAAGGTTATTAGCGATTAGTGCCACTAGGAGAAAAATCATGAAGTTAGAATAATAAGCTTCTCTCACAGGGTGGCGAAAACTCGACCTGTCATCTGGCCATAACAAAATACATCATACTTATATCACAACCACACGCGCTAACATTAGAACCAAATTGCTGGCTCACGGCGCAGCAGTCAAAATGTTTGTCTAGCATGTGGGAAGCCCTCTGGTGATCTTGAGCACCACAACCATAACAACAGCAATAGATTCCTGGTGGTGGTGCTGCTGCACTCAGGAGGCAGAGGCAGGTAGATCTCTGTGAGTTCAAGATCACCCTGGTCTACAGAGATAGTTTCAGGACAGCCAGGGCTACACAGTGAAGCCCTGTCTAGAAAAATAAACAAACGATAGAAAAAGGGAACTGACCAGCTGGAGCTGTCCATCAGCACTGTGATTCGGGTGGGTCAGAGCAAGGAGCTGCTGTGCCAGGGAAGAAGTCTACAGTGGGGTCTTTGTGAAGGGAAGCTGGAAGGGAAGCATTTAACATCTAGGGTTTATGTCTTCAGAAGGCCTGCTGAGATGGCTTTGCTTGGAAATGCTTACGGTGTGAGCGTGGGGACTTGTGATCCGGCCTGAAACCCGCATTTAAAAGCCAGGTGTAGCACTAATTGCCTGGACTCTCAGCGCTTGGGGAACAGAAAGAGAATCCCTGGAGGCTGCCCACAGCACCTAACAGAATCAGGGTTACAGCTTCAATGAGAGACTATCTCAAAAATTTAAGGGAGAAATTACTTCAGAAGACAGCCAGCGTCAATCTCTGATATGCAAGCACACCCACGAGCACATGCACACATATATGTGTACACACACACACACGCACACACACAAATGGTACAGATAAGATAGAGCAGATACACATATAGTCCCTAATGGCAACATTATGGGCAGGTGGTAAAAGAAAACTTGCTAGTTTTTAAAGACTTATTTTTCTTTTTATTATTTGTGTGTGTGCGCACACACAGGCATGCACGCACGCGCACGTCTACAGAAGACAGAAGAGGGTGTGAGAGAGATCAAGAGCTGGAGTTCCAGAAAACTGTGAACCACTGAATGTGAGTACACTATACATGCAACTAGCCCTCTTTACCAGAGCCATTTCCCAGCCAGAAAGACGGATGTTACAGCACGCAGTATGAGGGTCATATAGACTCCCTTCTGTACTGAACTGAAAGGTGGTCACTCAGGGTTCACTTTGACAGTCCTACCTCAAGAATGTTTTTCTCTATGATAAATGATAATACTTGGGGAATCCTACTTCATACCCCATTGTCAGGGTATAACTTGGTGCTACGGTTTCTCTCCTTCAACACTCACTTGGCAGGTTAAAATAGCTCAACCAGGACAATGACTATATGGCAATCATAAGAACATGAGTCCAATCTCCTACAGCCATGTAATAAAAAGCTTACCATGAGAACACATGCCTGTAATCTCAGCAATGTAGTGCAAAAACAGACAGATCCCTGGGGCCAATTGGCCAACTAGTCAGGTTTTCGTGGCAAATAACAGGCCTTCAGGTTTGTAGTGTTCAGACCTGATGACGGAAACAAACAATCCTGATACATTCTGGCCAGTGAGAGTACCACATAGAGATTGTTAGCTGGACACCTGCTGCATCCAGTGCTACCCTGGCCATTGCTCCATGGCACTGACAATATCTGAGAAATAAAAATTAAGATATAGGGGATAATTCTGGAGTTTTAAAAAGATATCTTATCTCTCCACATATAATATAGTCTCAGGGTTGAAAGGATGGGAACCCAGATATGCTGAGGAATCCATATGAAAGATGGAGAGCAAGAAACTTGGGGTGATCTTTGACAAACGGGTAGGACTTACTGATTTCAATATGGAGACTAGTAAGAAATCATGTGTCCACAGGGGCAATGGGTAAAGGTAAAGAAGTCAGGAGAGACCAGGGTCAGAGAGAGGGACTTTTGAGATTTTCACTGTGACACCCAGCCCCTTCCTCCTGCTCTAGTCACTCTCGGGACTCAGACTTGGCTGTATAGTTATTTGGTAAGCTGATCTTCTGTGAGATGTTATAATGACCTGAAGGATCTGGGACTGGAGAAATGATTCTGCAACATGACTACAGCATGAGGACCTGACTTCAGACCCCAACAACACAGCAACCAGGCGCTGCGCACACACCTATGAGCCAGCACTGGGGGAGTGTCAATAGGGCTGCTGAGCTCTGGGGTCAGCCAGCCCAATTCCAAGTTCAGGGAATAGACTTAGTGGGGAGAGATGGTGGGAAGATGGTGGATGTTGATCTTTGGCAGTCACGTGTGCACTTGTGGGTACATGCACTCTCATACATTCCTGTACATGGGTATCTCTCTCTCTCTCTCTCTCTCTCTCTCTCATATATATATATATATATATATATATATATATATATATATATATACATACATACACACACATACACACACACATACACACACTTAATGAGTAATGTAGTAACATTTCTCCTCAGGTGACAACTGCAGGTATCAGGTGACTTTCCTAGGTTACCAGTTTTCTTTGTTCTGGGAACAAAATCGTGAAGCAGTTGAGGGGAGAAAAGCATGTTTCAGATAGGCATGACTTTGAGTCCATTTTCAATGTCATGTCAGAGCAAATGTTCCCTACAGCAAACGCATTACTGTGTGCCTGTCTGATCCAAATCAGAGACTTGCACTCATTTGTGACATGCAAGAATTACTAGTTTACCTCCTGCAGCAGACCCTATTCATGTTTCTTTCTTCTTCGTCGTCATCTATTGTTCTTTGGACACAAAGACCCATGCAACCTAGACTGGTCAGAAGCTCATTGTATAGCTAAGACTGATCTTGAACTTGTGATTCCCTGGCCTTTGCTTCCTGTAGCATAAATCACAACAGATTTATGTGATGTGAGGAGCAGAACCTAGGGCTCTATGAAAAACAGGCAAGCATTCTACTCGTCACCACCCATCTTCAGCCCCTTACTACATCAAAAGTGATATGGCAGAGTCAAATAATACAAGTCAGTATGATGGAGGAAGGTCACTGGCTAATAAAGAAACTGCCTTGGCCCATTTGATTGGCCAGCCTTTTAGTGGGTGGAGTAAACAGAACAGAATGCTGGGAGGAAGAGGAAGTGAGCTTAGATGCAGGGCAGCTCCTCTCAGAGCCAGACGCGATGCAGCCAGCTGCCAGGTCAGACATGCTGAATCTTTCCAGGTAAGCGCACCTAGTGGTGCTACACAGATTATTAGAAATGGGCTAAATTAATACATGAGAATTAGCCTAGAAGAGGCTAGATATAATGGGCCAGGCAGTGTTTAAAAGAATACAGTTTGTGTGTTGTTATTTTGGGGCTTAAGCTAGCCAGGCAGCTGGGAGCTGGGTGGAAGAAACACAGCCCGCAGCTCCCTTCAACAGAAAGGCTGCCCAACGTGTGGACAACTGAATCCACAGAAAGCCTGAGAAAGCTTGGGAAAGAATAAAGCATGTTTTCTTGGTAGCAGCAATTTCTCAGGTCTGCTCTGCTTGCTAGAGGCAAGCAAGCGCTCTCATCTAAGAGAGGCTTCCTGACTCATCTTTAGCTGCAAAACCCTGCAGCTCATTAAGAGGTCCTGCCACAAAACACTTAAATGGTATTGATAAAAGCTGACTGCATGCTTGTTTGTTTTTAGCTGTAGCAGGAAAAAAGTTGTGCTGTTTTAAAATGCTGGCTTTCTGGGCCGTCCTGCCAGGGCAAACTCTGACTGTTTGAGGCAGGAGGGCTGACTACAGGGAGAGGACTTGAGTGTTGTCTGTGGACATAATGCTGCAGCTTACTTGCTGGCAGGGACCTTGAAACGCCATAGACTTGTGGCAATAAACATGGCTATAGCCGGTACCGCCGCCATGAGGCTGAAAGCTAAGGAATGGGCTGGATCTAGCCAGCAAAGCCACAGCTTTAATCCTACCCATATTGCTCAGTAATTTAAAGGCTTGTGTGGTCAGAAAAAGAGAGATATACAGTAAAAAGATATTCAAAGACAAAGAAAACCTTTAAATGTTTTACAGTGTGTTAAAAATATATGCAGACTAAAAGTTAAAGTTCTTAAAGTAAAATACAAAAATAAGGAAGAAAGAGAGTAGTTGGGTGTGGTAGTACACACCTCTAATCCCAACACTTGGGAGACAGAGGTAGACTGACCTCGGAGTTGAACTCTGTGACTTCAAGGTGTGGTAGCACACGCCTTTAATCCCAATGCCTGGGAGGCAGAGACAGGCAGATCTCTGAGAGTTCAAGGACAGCCTGGTCTACAGAGTTATTCCAGGACAAAGATATACAGAGAACCTGTCTCAAAAAATAAAAGCAAAAAACAAAAGTAAAAATAAACGTAATAGAGGTTAAAACAAAGCCGCACAAAGATGGAAAATACACAGAAAATCTTGATACTGTATGCTATTATGCTCTCTTTGAATTGTTTGAATGCTGAGAAAAGAGCAACAGCTGCTAAAAGATATTTGTTTATAAATGCTGCTGAACTAATCCAACATAGATATTTTGAAAATACCTTGACGTTAAAATTTAGATCTAAGGATATGATGCTTTGGAAAAGAGTTTCTTCTTTAGTTTTCTTTTTTTTTTTTTTTTTTTTGGTTTTTCGAGACAGGGTTTCTCTGTGGTTTTGGAGCCTGTCCTGGAACTAGCTCTGTAGACCAGGCTGGTCTCGAACTCACAGAGATCCGCCTGCCTCTGCCTCCCAAGTGCTGGGATTAAAGGCGTGCGCCACCACCGCCCGGCTCTTCTTTAGTTTTCACAGAGGATGAGACCCTATGCATTGCTTCTATCCCAATTTGGTATGATAGACCACACCCTCCTGAAAGGTTGCTATGAACACCCTCAGAAAATTACTTTGCTCAACTGCCAACTGAGATGAAATCTAGCACACAGGTTATACCATGAAAGACCTGATTAACAGCGCCCTCATTCAGCAGGAAACAGTTTGGAGAGAAATAACTGCGCCCATATTCCCAAATACTGTTTATAAATGTTCTTTTACATTTAAAGGGGGATATGATATAGATATGAATAATTTGCATTGGTATGGATTTTAAGGTCAATTTAAGGTTATATGTAAATGTATTTCTGCTCTTGATTAAGGTATTGTGATTGTGTAGTTCATGTAAAAATGTAATGTATATATGTTGTTAATGGATAATCATTACTAATAGTCAAATTTGTAGTCATGTTAGTTAGATTTTCTAGATGTACATAGATATATTTTAGATAGGCATTCTTCCTATCTTTCAAAGAATATGGCATTTTAAATGTTTTAATAACTTAGGACTTTTCATGACAATGAGACACTCTGCTCCTGGCAGCACCAATCTACTTCAAGAAAAAGATGGGCATCGAAGAGGATCCTTATGGAGTTTGATAGCCATTTGGGCAAGAAACTGCTCTTGCCTGGCCTATTGTATAAACTGGACACAGAGAACCTGCAGAGAGAGAGGACTACTGAACTTGCCTAAAGGTGAGATGATCTTTCGGGGTTCCTGATTCATGAAGGAGTCTGCGAGACATTCTGCAGAACACAGCAGATAGTGACTGAACTGCCTTTGAAATTTCCTGCTTCATGGAAATGTCTCTGGATACTATGGACCTGTAGGCCGAAGATGGATGCCCCAAAGGTAAAGAGGAACTTTGGGTGACTGTCCAGGCAGCGAGATGTCTCTGTGATTTCTAGAATTTTGTAAGTTGCTTACTTCTCATTTACTTGGGTAATATTATGTCCTTCTGGAGTCTTTGATGGAGTTGAAGAATAGATAGATAGTTATAGTTTTTGTTGGTTATGATAAAGATAAAACAGATGTAAATATTGTAACTGTAATTCTTACTTGATAACTGTTTTGTTATATGTAGTTTTGCTGTTAAAGTTAAAGCCTTCCTTTTTTCTGTTTAAACAGAAAAAGGGGAAATGATGGAGGAAGGTCATTGGCTAATAAAGAAACTGCCTTGGCCCATTTGATTGGCCAGCCTTTAAGTGGGTGGAGTAAACAGAACAGAATGCTGGAAGGAAGAGGAAGTGAGCTCAGATGCAGGGCAGCTCCTCTCAGAGCCAGACGCGATGCAGCCAGCTGCCAGGTCAGACATGCTGAATCTTTCCCGGTAAGCACACCTAGTGGTGCTACACAGATTATTAGAAATGGGCTAAATTAATACGTGAGAATTAGCCTAGAAGAGGCTAGATATAATGGGCCAGGCAGTGTTTAAAAGAATACAGTTTGTGTATTGTTATTTTGGGGCATAAGTTAGCCAGGCAGCTGGGAGCCTGGTGGAAGGAACACAGCCCACAGCTCCCTACAACATCAGTAGATCTGGATTAAAACATTTGGCTTCTGATTAGCCAGTGAGTCTGTGATTCTCAAAGATACTGCAGAGTCAGTGCCAGACAGGGCAGATTCCCTTCGTAGGGACTGTAACTGCACTGTGACCACTGTGCCCTTGTTAACATCCTGTGACTGACTTTTCGTTGTACCATGCCATGCTAAAAATGCCTGGACAAACTTAAACATTATTTAATAGAATGATTTCCTGGAAAACCATTCCAAAGTGGCCCCAGACTCTGACCTCACTCTGCAGTCCACCATCTGCCAGAGTGCTTTTTGTTACCTCTGGAATGTTTAGGCCAAGACACAGCTTGGGAGTCAGAATTCCAAGCCAAGGAGGTTCATGAAGATAGGAAATTGCCCCTTCCAACTCTTAGTAGTTTTATGTATCTAAAGTGTCTCTTTGGCTTCCTCATTCATACCTTCCACTGACCCACTCAGGTTACTGATGTATGTGTATGTGTGTGTGTTTCTATTATACAGCTTTGCATGTATTATACACACATATAATATATATTGTATATATATTATTAACATTTCTAAAATTGATTTTGTATGAGGGTTCTGGATCCGTTACCTCCATATAACATTGTGATAATTATTGGACATAGGGTTGAGAACTTGCTGGACTTCTGATACCTCAGACAGCACTTTACATAAGTGAACAGAGTTCACATCTACGGTTTATCTTTATTGGGTGTCCAGGGGAGGTGTATCTTGAGAAGAAAGTAGGCGTGGACCCCCACACAGCACCTTGGATGGTGTCTGTCTGTGAACTCAGGGATGCTTTGCCAACCCTCCAGCTGATCTAGAAGCTGTGTCTGCTGAACGTCAAGTGCCCTCTCTCAACAACTGGCAAACATACTGCTCTACTCACTGCTTTGTAATTTTACCCAGATCACCTTTCTTTGGGGTGATTTATAAGGTCTAATTGTAACATGCAATGCACACTGGGGCACAGCAAAAACTCTGCAGGAGAGAAATTGAGAGACACAAATATTCCTCTCTCAGATCCTCAGGTAAAGGTAGAAATCAAAAACCCTCTCAGGTTTCTGAGCATGGAAATCTCTGGAAGAATGAAAGGGGGAAAGCTGCTCCTTTCAGGCTAGGAGATGGCTCAGTGAGGAAGGCACATACGGTGCAAGCTGGAGAACCTGAGCTGAGCCCACAGTATCCACGTAAAAGCTGGGTATGGGGAAGCACACACCCGTGACCCCAGCACTTGAATACAGAGGCAGGGCTCTGTAAACAGCAAAATTCAGGCTTAGTGTGAGCCTGTCTCAAAAAATCAAGAGGAAAACACAAATAAAGATACCCCTTTCCAAGCTATGGCCTCCACGAGGGCACGCATACACACACGTGCACACGCACACACCCACCCACACATGAGCCCACTTGCACACATGCTTCCTATTCACCCATATACCTGTGTGAGTTCTTTCACACGCAGTTACCCAACACACAAATGTGCAGAGTTAGACTTTAACAATCACTTTTTAAAAATCACGCTTATGAGCAAAAAAATGTGAATTTTTCATAAATTAAATTAACTTTTCATAAACTAAAATTAAACCAAAAAACCACTATAAATTACCCATTTCATTTCTCTTTCTAAGCTGAAGGGGCCTTTTATCATCTTTTACTGCCTGTGAACTGCAGAGTTCATCAAATGTATTTATATCAACTGGGCCATGCAGCTGGGAGTTTTTCTTTCAACTGCATGGGAAATGTTTGTATTTTCCCAAATAAATCTACAAGATGCCTTTTGCTTGGGGCTTTCTATTTTAATTTCAGATAAATTGCATTAGGCTCCTAGCTGTTATATTGTTAAGTTTAGGTCTAAACATAACAAGGGCAGAGTAAGACAAATGTCTTCTGATTGGTGATATTTGTCTTGACTGTCCCAGTCCTGTCACTTCAGAGCTGGCATGCCATTGTGTGTGTGTGTGTGTGCGTGTGTGTGTGTGTGTGTGTGTGTGTTTCATGAGGTACCACCTACCTTGTTTTTAGGGACAGAATCTCTCACTGGGCTAGAACTCACTGAGTAGATTAGGCTGGCTGGCCACTGAGCCTCAGCGATCCACTTGTCTCTGCCTGGTCTACACCAGAACTATAAGAGCATGATGTTGTACCTAATCATTTCATGTGGGTTCTGGGTACTGAGCCAAGGTCCTTGTGCTCGGGTGGCAAGTTCTTTGCCAGCAAGTCATCTTCTCAACCACTCGTGGTGCAACTTTTCAGTCATCCGTGAGCCTTGGCTGCAATATATTTCCATGTCGGCTTTTGTGTACCTAAAACCCACCAGTAAAGTAGGCATATTTTCCCAGTTTCAGTTGGAGGCACATTCATGCTTCCAGAGGTTAATCTAGCAACCCTGTCTCTACTGGGCTGCTTTGCCAGATTAAAGATAATAAAACCAGATCATATTGTCATCATACTGTGTATGGTACTAAAATACTCTCCTGGCCCTAAATGAATTTTGTTCCAACACTGGGCATCCCATTAACAAACAGGCAAGCAGATCCCACACAAATCACCCAAATAAATGAACCTGGGAAGACAATGTTGTGTCTTCCGGGGGCTTCAGAAACATGAAGGCTAAATGTACCTTTCCTCTTTAAAGCAGGGTCAGCAGGTAAGAGTAAGTAATCGCCTAGTTTATGGCTTAACCTGCCATCCTCCTTAAGATGCTCCAGGGGTGGCATGACTTTGGAGCATGAACCAATGCCCTGCTTCATTCTCCTTTGTGCTGGGCAGGAGGTGTGGTTTAGGGGCCCGACTCTTATCTTGGTTGGGAATTGGAATTGCCTGACTCTCTCAAACAATCCCTGGTGGGTAATTGGGGGAATGGCACTGATGGCTGTCCAGGGGGAGCCATGGGTCTTGCACTTTGCTGCGAACATAGCTATGATTTAGAAATTTAGCACAAGGGTTGAGAGGAGGAGAAGCAATAGGTAGCCCACTAGCCCGATCTCCTGTGGCTTTGGGGAGGAGTCCAGGAGCTGTTACAGAGCTGGCATCGGCTACTGCTTTGCTCTCATTGTCGTTAGAGAGCTCTGAACCCTGTCACTGATACACATCCAAGCCCCCGGAGACAGCCTCTTTATCTCCTGAAGGGATTTGAACAAACTACAGCTCTTATTTTAGTCTGTCTCCACTGTGAAGGATTCATGCAGAGTAAGTTTGCGTGTTGCCAATTAAGATACACCCCTCACACACCAGTGGACAGCTATGATTACAGCCGAGGCGAGTATTTAATAGTCACATCTCCTTAGTCCACATCAATTAACCCCATGAGAAAACAGTCACGCTAGCCCTTGAAGAGGTTGGATAATACGATTCTGAGAGCCAGGACACATGGGATGAAAATCTGAGACTCTGGGGCAGTCGGAGCTCGATGCTATGCAGGATCAACTTTTGTTGATCTGTGCTTTACAACCAGAGGCCCAATTTTTTAAATAGGGCATTATAGACTTTCCTTCTCAGAGCTAGAATGATACATGGCTTCCAACAGATAATATTAATTAAATAATATTTAATGATAAATATCATTCTTTTAGACACAGAGATGACACATACCTATGTACATGCACATACACACACTAAATAAATAAATGTAAAAGCATTTTAAATACCACTTTCACATACTGTGTGTGTGTGCACGTGTGCATGTGTACTACTGTGTACCTGTGAAGGTCTGCAGACAAATTATGAGGATCATTTCTCCTTGCACTATGTGGGCCCCAGAGATGGAACTTGGGTCATTGGCCTTGACAGCAAGCATCTTTACCTCCTGAGCTGGCCCCAAAGTGGAATTTTGTCTGTACTGAAGAAAAGAATTCTTCCCTGGAAGTGACTTCTTTAGAAGCATAGAAGCAAAAAATTCTCCTGGAAACTGTAGAAAACCTCATCATTACAGACAGCATGGATGAATGTTTGGGACTAGGGTCATTTCACTTCTGTCTTCATTGCCTTTGGGGAAGCATTTGAATCCAGAGAAAGAAAGCGAAGTTATATTAATCCTAAATTCCCTTTCCTTAGAGTAGGAATCACACTCAAAACAGAAAGCAGAGGAGTTAAGTTCTATTTTTCAAGAATTTTAGAGTTGTTAAAATCGTTTGATGGCTGGAAGGGAGGAGCCTCGGGACTTTTCTTCTAACAGGTTCTATACATGTTGTTCAATTAAGTGCCTCACTCTTTCTGGCAGAGCAGGAACTGTGTCCCCTGGGAAGCAGCAGTTAAGTGCTTTACCAAGGCAAACAGTTTGTGATCAATACTTTATAGATTCTTGGGATTAGTTATTGAGGCTTCAGCCAACCTTCAGAAAAGTGAGAGGGAAAAAACCAAAGCAGAACAAAACAAAAAATTAGAGTTTTAGTCCAGGGAGATGATTCATTCAATAAACGACTTTCCATACAAACATGAGGGCCTGAGCTTGGCTCCCCAAAGCCTGTATTAAAAAGCCAGGCATGGAAGTGGAGTGCGCTGTATCCCTGGGGCTCCCTGGTTTACCAGCACAGCACAAGTGAGGACTTCAGGCAATGGGAGAGCCTGTCTCAAAAACACAAGATTGACAGTCACCTCAGGAATACCAACAGAGATCTCCTATGTCTTTCTGCCTCCACACACACACACACACACACGAGAGAGAGAGAGAGAGAGAGAGAGAGAGAGAGAGAGAGAGAGAGAGAGAGAGAGAGAGAGAGAACATAAGTGCTTTGCCTGGTTTCTTGCGGCACTTTTATTAATCGTTTTGACTTCTCACATTATGTCTTACTACCAACCTATCTTGCCCATTTGCATTAGGATGAAAAACATGGAAGAATGTTCAAGTTTTTGTTATACATTTAGGTATCAAGACTAACATACCATTTTCTAAGGTATGCTTCTTAGTAACTTAAAGCACATGCTCTGAAATGGGTTAGATTGGGGGGTGCCTGTGTGTGTGTGCAATATGTGTGCATGTGGGTGCACTCATACGTGGGGGTTTGACGTTGACATAGAATCTTTCTCAGTTGTTTCCCCCCCATATATGTAACACATATGAGCAATGCTAAGGGTCCTGAGAAATTCTGCAATGACGAAGTTTACAACTGGGTGTCACCTAGTATTTTTCACATGTGTTTGGTCACAGTATATTTTCTTAAAATATCTGTAGTGACTCAGGCTATCGGTGTTTCTTGATCTGTACTTAGGACAATGGTTCCATGTGTGATTATTCAAAAACAATGCTCCTCTAGAGGGGTATGAGATATTCATGTTCTCTGGGAAATAGCAGGAAAGTGTCTGCAGATATTTTAGGTTGTCACAATATGTGTGTTCCTGGCAGGTAGTGAGTGACAACCTGGGATGGTCTTAAACACCATGGAATGCCCATAACAACCCTATCCCTATGACAATAAAGTATCATGCCTCAACAGCGCTTGTTGAAAGGCTTAAATGATTATGATGAACTTGATGTCCTGAACTCTTTATTTCTTACAACACCTTTGACCATCTCCAATGTGACTTCTAAAAGCAAAGACCTTAACATCATCTGGTGAGTCACTGGAGACCTGTTCAATCTTTTTGGTTAGTTTCTTCTACTAAATTCTTCAAAGGTTAGGATGATTGCATATTACCATCACATAATGTCTAAGTATTATCAAATGACTAGAATAGGAGATATTTTAAGTGTATTTTATGAAAATAAAATGTATTTAATGCACACAATTCATACAGGCTGAAACTAGAATGTTAGCAATGTTGATACCTTCTCTCTACACACAAAGAAATCAGTCTGAGTATTATTCATCTGCTACTTTTGACAGGCTAGGACAAAAATTCTCGCATCCTTTAGTCTCCTTCTCCTTCCATGGCTGTGATAATATGCCGCTGTCACTCTTCCATACATATTTCACATGTGGCATGAAAGAGTAATTTCATGTCATGAATATTCATGAATTCAATTTGTAATTTCCAACTGTCTGTGCATTCTAAACTCTCAATTTGAAGCTGCAAATGGATATTTTATTCAAATATTGGAGATATTTTCCACTAGTATTTCTTATGTTATTTCTTGTCAAAGGTATTTAGCCAAATCAGAAATAGCAGAGGATATAAAAATCATATTACAAAAACTACTTTCATCTTAAAGTTAAGCTTCTATATCAGAACAAATTAAGGCACAGGCAATCAAGATTGTGGTTTGACACAAATATACACTTCATGTGAATTTTTGAAGATTTTATTTTTAATTCTTTGTATGCAAGGGGGTGGGGTGTGCACACGAGCGCAGAGAATACAGTACCCAGAGGCCAGGAAGGGAAGTTGTATCTCCTGAAGCTAGGCTGCAGGTGGCTGTGAGGCTCCCAGTGTGAGCGCTGGGAACTGAATCCGGGTCCTCTAAGAGTAGCAAACACACCTACCTGCTGAGCAATTTCTCCATCCCCCATCCACATTTTCTTAAGCCAAATAGGAAGGTACAGAGTAAAATAAGACTTCAGAAGACATTTAAGAGGGTTTAGACTCAGTTGTAGATTCTGATTCCATCCTTTTCTTTACATAAATCCACTCATGTATACTTTTTAAAAAAGAATTTGCTGGTCCCAGGACCTGATTATCTGCTATTGTTGGATGGCTGGACTTAAACTCCATGAACTCCCTTGTTATGTCACATCCCAGAGACAGATGCTAGGACTATTTCTATAATACAGTAATCATAAACCCCAAATAACCTTGCTACCTCAAGGGTGATTATGATATATCGTTGTGTCATGGCAGACGGTTAAAAAAACAAAACATAAAATCTAAATACTAGTAACTTCCTGCATGAAGATAGGAAACCCTTTGTAAATATTTTTCCTGGAATATATATGCCTCCATACATGTTCATATATGCACAAGCATATACACGCACACAGAAGCCAGAGGACAACTTTAGGTTGTCCTTGGGTGCCCTTCAGCGTATTGTTTGAGACAGGGTCTTTCACTGACCTGGAAATCAGCAACTAAACATATTCAGGTGCTTGACTCTGAAATTATAACGCAGCTCACATACAACTTTAGAGCATCAGATAATATGAGCAGCCACAGTAAAGAGCCCACCTCATGACGATTATAGCAATCACCAATCAAAGGTTAAATAAACACCAGGGTCTATGCTGACTTAGGGGAGACTCTGACTCATTTCAGGCCCCTAGTGAGGCTCATGTCCATGACACACGGTTATTCTCAAGGTCCTCCACTCAGCACAGAATCTACATGACTCACGAGTAAAGGATTTGCAAAACCTGGTCATCAGCAGAAACGACTTTCTCCACTGTTCCCTGACCTGATTCTTTAAGCAAAGTTACCATGTCACCATAGACCATGATAAACCCTTCCACTTCAGGTCAGTCAAGCCAGGGTTGGTTTGTAAAATATAATCAAGTGTAGCTGCATGAATTAATCGAGTGTGCAGAAATCGACTCTTCGTCTTTGTTTTCTCTCCCATGCTACCCTTTTCCAGTTCCTCACTGTTAGTCACCCTGACCATTCAAATGCCTTCATTACCCGCCACTGTTATCCAGACAGAGGGGCATTATGGGACACCCTGACATCACACCTGAGGCTTTTGCTTCAAGAAGAATAACTCCATTTCAAAAGAGAAACAAAAGGGTTTGCATACAAAACTCTGAGCTCTTACCACATCTGAAATGAGATTTTAACTTAGCCTTATCTGAGATCAACAATTTTTATGAGCTACCCCAGGAAGGCAGGAAAAACATAGGCTTTTTCCATGAATGTCTTTAATGGTTCAAGGACCTGGCAAACCATTACTCCTTCACAGTGATGTGCATGAGATATATTTTAGTACTTACTGTCTAAATTAAACTGAAAATTTTCTTTATCAAAAGGCAGCTATTACTGTTAGTGTATATTTTTCTCTTGAGAGACAGAGCAAAGGGAATATTTCTATATAAGGAGTTTAAATGTAATTTTATGTGTGTTACAAATCAGTTTTAAAATACGCTTTCAAATACATCTACAGAAAAAGTACAATTTTTAAAAAATCACAACTATATACATATTTGCTGAGTTTACTTGTGTATTACTTTGCCAGAACAACAACAAACAAGTTTGAAGGTTATAGTTTCCTAAAACAAATCCAGTAAGTATCATATTTGCTAATACAAAATAACTGGGGGCCTGGAGACATGATTCAGTGGTGGGTGTTTCCTGCACAAGCATGAGGACCAGAGTTTGGATCCCCAGAAACCCATGTAAGTATCAGGTGGGTGTGACAACCTGCCTGTAACTCCAGCCTGGGAAGGTGGAGACAGAGGCTCCCCAAGGCAAGCTATTTAGTGAGACTGGCCATATCACCAAATTCTGGATTCAACTGAGAGACCTTGCCTCAAAGAATGAGGTGAAAAGCAATGAGGACAATTCCTAACATCAGCCTTAGAAATCCACACACATAGCAACATGTGCGCAAGTAAAAACATGCTTATACACACAAATACCACATATATACACAAATAAAAAATGAAAATAAAGAAAATAAAACTGATATATCTGTTAAGATTAAAAATGATTAGTGTTTTCTAGACATGACAGGACAACCACACTCATGAACTCATAGTGGCCACAGTTACCTGTCCAGCCCCACAAGAAAGACCAAGCCAGGCAATATTCCAACATGGAGGGGGAGGGGTTCCCAAGTTCCTACCTCTAACTGAGGAGCTCCTGACCTCTGATGACCTCTGAGAGAAGGAGACTCAGTTTCCTGTATGAGTGTGACAATTGGTAGGTCCACCGTGGTCCAGTGGATGAGCCCACACCCACAAGTATATGGGTGGCACAAATTGTACTTGGTGAAATATATATATATATATATATATATATATATATATATATCTTATATATATAATTTTCTTTTCTTTTTCTTTCTTTAATATATATTTATATTAAAGAAAAAAAGAAAAGGAGAACAAGAAGTAATGTGGGTGGAGGAGGTGGAGAGGGGATGGAGAGGGGGTGGAGAGGGGATGGAGAGGGGGTGGAGAGGGGATGGAGAGGTGAAAGATGGATATGGCAGGAATTAGAGGGAGAATATTCTCAATTAATAAAAATATATTCAAAGAAAAACCAAGTTATGGGTCAACTAGTACATTCCCCCAATAGTATTTTTATGAAGAAGGGAACCTGAATTCTTTTGTTACTACGACCAAAGATTATGCATGAGTTGAACAAAGGAAAATATATATGGCAGTTTATCCCAAGCTAGAAGTACCTGTGTAGGGTGAAATTCGGATTAGAACAGAGGAAGCCCTGCCCTCCGAGAGGCGAAAATGGACACATGAGTAAATGACTTCAGGATCTTCTTTCCCCTTGGAACAAGGACAGCTCATGGGACATCTCTCATGTAGTATGACACAACATGAAATGATGGACCAGCAAATGTACTTCAAAATCCAAGAGGTTCTGAGACTGTAGGAAAAGGGATTCAAGCACCATCATAGCACCTGCAAAGCTCACTCTCATGGGAGCCCCAAAAACTAACGGATGACATCACGGTCATCTTTCCCATCTATTCCCAACTGACATGAGAGTTTCACTTCCATGGTACCAGTTTCTGATCCAGGGTGTTCAAACACATGTCTCAGATAATCTTCCTAACCCAGAGTCAGAGCCCACCATGTAAAGCAAAATCTCAGTATGAAAAAATATTACACAGAAGCTTCCCTGGACCAACCTTCTCATGTGGAGAACCAGAAAGCTGACAGCTTTTTACTGGAGAAAAGCTCCGGTGACCTTCGAGCAGGAAGGTTCGTGGGGCGTCTGTGTCTACTTCCTGCCGTGATCTAAGATTGCCAGGCGCCATTCCCACCCACGTGCTCTGATCAAACCTGAGGCCTGAGGACTGGTCCTCAGCTGTTTGCTTCCCTTCATCAGAAACTGTGATTTCTAACTTAGGGTTTCACTTAAAAAAATAAAATATCTTAATATGTTCTTTTCAAACTTCTTACATTTACACAGTGTAGTTTGATCATATTATTTTCTTCATGTGGCCTCTTTTCACTGCTAAAATTTTTATGTAACTCTAGATACACAGGCACATAAATAAGGTATAACATCTACTGATAATAAACCATAAAGAAATTTAATTTCAAGTTATTCTTTGTAAAAAAAAATGAGTAGTTTTACTACTTATTAAAGATAAAAGCAAATTAAAACCTAACAAGGACATGCTTGCTTATTTTTACATAAGCAATTAAGTCTTCGCTGAATATTTGATACTGTAAGAAACAAAGAGTCATCAACATTTTTCATAATCAACTGATACTCTGATTTAATAATTGTCAATTTTGTGAACACCACTTCACAGAAACACGGAGTGCAAAAGTGCAGAGGTTCCTCTAGGGCCATTACAGAAACTGTGGCTACTTCTGTCCGAATCCCATGCCAAACTAAATGTAGCAGATGATTTTCTAAAACTCAAGTTAGCAACTTAAACAGCGATTTAAACATATCAAACATTTTAACATGACACAGTCCAAATATGTATTAATTTTTTGCTTCCATGCTTTCGATCAGCATTAGGAAAAGTCACACCCCCACTGCCCTGGGAGCTGAGCCATGTGTCTTAGGCAGCAATCAGCAGGGCGGCGCTGCAGAGCAGAAGATACAGAAAGTATGGGGAATGTTCAGAATGAGGCTGCACGTCGGGACCCGGAAACATCAGTCATCACCCACTTGATTTGGAATCAGGACGTTCAGAAGTCTGTCCTTGCTTTCAATTGTTTGTACAATGTGAACCCTCCTGCAATCATGACTGACTTTTTAGGAATTTGAAGCCTACATAACCTCTGGTGATCTTGTATACACAGGTAGCTCTGGCACCAAGCAGAAGGAGACATATTTAATCCAATTAACTCCCTGCTCCAAGATCATGACCAGTTATAAGAAGTCAGCACAGTGGGTAAAATGCTTACCTTGAATGCCAAAGAACGGGCTGCAAAACTCTCCACTGCACAGAAATAACACAATTTTAAATATTCCAAAGCAATGGCAGCGACTACCCGCAAAGACAGGAGCAGGAAATAACTCACCGCCAGAGACTCCGGTGCTGCTCCCTGAGCTGCGTCAGCAGGTGCTCAATGCACTTATTAGAGTCCATGTATTCCTGCAGAGACAGACCAAGAGGGATTAAAAACTCACTACAGGTTCATGTCCATTTGCTGGAAATTACACATGAAAATTTCAAACAATATGGAAGCGTTCATTTTGATAATATTAGTTTATTAGTTTGCCATATGAAATACAAAGTCAGTCAACAAAATCACTGTGGAATGCTTTATTTGACCTGAGTTCCACCCTCAAAACCTGTGTTTAAAAAAAAAAGTCAGGTGTGGTGACATGTGTTTATAATCCCAGCTCTGGGCAAAGGGAAACAGTTCATTGGGTCTTCTAGTTGGTCAACCTAGAACTGGTGAGATTTAGATCAATGGCAGATCCTGTCTCATCGAATAAAGTTATGTGCCCTGAAAAAGATAGGTGAGGTTGTCTTCTGGCATTCATGTGTGCACGTATATGGATGGAGACTCACTGCAATAGTAACTATGTCCTAAGAATGCATCTCTATGAGAGAATCTGTTCACTCCTTTCCCCAATTTTGGAAACCTAGACCTCTAGAGTCTACACAGTCACTTGAACATGATATTACTTCTCTAACTCACAGGACAGCTTCTATAAACAAACTCCCAAAGTGAATTTTGTGTCTGCTGAGTCAGTGGGAAATTCCTATGACTTACAAACAGTCAACATTTCATTCTTATTAACAGGGAGTCCATGGATTCTACTGAAAAACAGAGGAAGCCAACGTTGATGCCCTTAGAAGAAACATTAGGAATATGTGAAGGCCTTGGATTTACTGGTCTTAGGGTAGTCAATTTCTTTCTTTCTTTTTACATTTTATTTATTTATTATGTGTAAGTGTCCTCCCTACACACCAAAGGAGGGCATCAGATCTCATTAAAGACGGTTGTGAGGCACCATGTAGTTGCTGGGAATTGAACTTAGGACCTCTGAAAGAATAGCCAATGCTCTTAACCTATGAGTAATCTCTACAGCCCCCCCCCCCCCGGTAGTCATTTTCAAGTAAGAATAAACTATATAGAATATTTTACAGGAGGTATCATATTCTTTGGACACATCCACTTTCTTATCTATACACCTTTTTCTTTTTAGATATACTTGTAACTTGTAACTATGTTTGTGTGAGTTTAGTCTTTTTTAGCATTTAAGAACAGCTAAAAAGAAAGGCGCATCCTGTTCCATGAAGATGTAATGCAGATGGCAGTCTTTTGTCCAATGTGTGATGGATACACGTGTTGAAAATCACATGACCATAGCTGTGTGGGTATAGCTCTGGGTTCTCTACCACTGTCCACTGGTCTCCATGTCTCCGCCAGTACCATGATGTTTTTGTCTCTGTGACTCTGTAGTACAAGTTCAGATCGAGTGTTATAGCACACCCAGCATTGCCACTTGTGAAGATTACTTTGGCTGGTCAGGGGCTTGGATGCTTCATCTGAATTTTAAGATTGCTTTTCCTAGATCTTGAAGTTATGGTGGGAACAGTATTGCATCTATGGATGACTTTGGTAAAAGGGCATTTTCATGTGATTAATTCTGTCAATCAGTGAGGATATGAAGTCTTTCCCTTCTAGGGGTTTCTTGGAGTTTTTCTTCTATCTCTTTTTTCATGCTAGGGGTATTTCACTTCTTTGTGTGCATGTGTGTGTGCGCGCACACATGCGTGTAATTAAACTAGAAAAAAGATCAGGAGGAGAAAGGAAAGAACTTAATTGGGAAGGGAAAAGAAAGGGGGAGAACATGTGTCATGACAGCAAACTTGCAGGGAGGAAGGGAACCAGCAAGAGGAAGACATGGGCATGGGGAAGATGAGGGAAGGGAGCAAATCAGAACTATTTATAAGAGATGTATGTTATAATGAAATCCATTACTTAGTATTTTAATTATTTTAAAGATCTGTTATTTAATTGTGTGTGTGTGTGAGTGTGTGTGTGTGTGTGTGTGTGTGTAAGAATATGTGGGGGTGAGTGCAGTGCCCGCAAGGGCCAGAAGAGAACAACAGAGCTCCTGAAACTAGAGTTACAGACAGTTCTGTGCCACCTGATGTGGGTGCTGGGTACCAAACTCAGAACCTCTACCAGAGTAAGTGCCATCTCTCCAGCTTCCAAATCCATCTTAACCTCTGAGCCATCTCTCCAACCTGCAAATCTATTACTTTGCATACTATTTTAAAATTAAATATAAACATATTTGTGTGACCGAACCCATGTTTTAAAACAACCTATCTGGAAAAGTGAAGAATTTATTTTTCACATGAAAACACTATAGAAAAGTCTATAGACTGTGAAATCAGAATTTTGAATTCGTTATTTCTGAATACATGGTCCATAGAAGATAGTGCTCCAATTGCTACCTTGCAAACGTAGTGTGTAAAATGTTGTGCGCTACTGTTTCACTCTGGTGTTTTTCCTTTCCGGTTTGAAGAGCTAACCTAAAGATGGCTGCTTCTCCACCACAGCTGGTAGAAGCTGAAACATTCACAGAGATTTCAACATTAAAGGTGTCAGAAAACCTGCTGTTTTATATCTGTGGATTTTGAAATATACAGGTGGCTTTTGTTAATATTGATATTTCTTTTTCTGAAGCACATTATATATAATCTATTACATCTATAGGGGTATTCACTTAATAGGAGAGTGGGGTGCAGCTAGGAGTTGAACTGAAGACACTAGAAGATTCTAGACCTGAGCTTGTGACCCTGGATCTATCCAGCCAGACTAGAAGACACTTCACTATCTTTTCAAACACATTTTAGCACAAAGAATGCATTTTCAGAGTGCTATAAGTCTCTAAAAATTATTATTTAAGACATTATAATTCCGTACCAAATACTCAGGCAAAGAATCATATGCCTAATTAGTTGATGCACATTTTCAGGTGACTAGAGTGAGTCCTGAAACAAAAACACTGGATGTGTTGAAACTGAGGCAGACCAGAGACACTTGCATATCTATGTCTATTGCTGCCAAGATATGGAATCAGTACAGATGCTCATCATTAGATGAGTGGGTGAAGAAAATGGTACACACATACAGGGAAGGAGGGAGGGAGGGAGGGAGAGAGGGAGGGAGGGAGGGAGGGAGGCAAGGAGGCAGGGAAGGAGGGAGGGAGGGGAGAGAGAGGGAGAGAGGGAGAGAGACAGGGAAGGAGGGAGGGAGGAAGGAAGGGAGGGAGAGAGGAGAGAGAGAATAAAAGCAGAAACAGTGAGCATGAAAAAGTCTAAAAGGAGGTGAGAGAAAGAACAAGAAGAGTCATGGGGACAAAGACAGATAAAATGGGGCCAGGAGAATGTTCAGTGGGTTAATGCATTTGCAGTGTAAGCCTGAGGATCAGGGACTGATTCCTAAAACCCACATACATTTCTGGACCCAATGGTGGGCACCTGTAATCCCAACACCCTTACAATGAGACGGGGTAAAGAGAAGAATGTCCTAGAAGAGCATGTGTACTTAGCACAGTGGCAAGAAAACAAGAGAAATCCTGTCTCAACAGAGTGGAAGGAGAGAACTGACCCCAAAAGTCGAGCTCTGACCTCCACAACCACACTAACTAATACATACATACAAACATAAGAAAATAAATTTAAAAATACAAAATAGTGTATGTTTCTTATCTACATACTACCCAGATTTAATGATCTATAGTATATGCACATATGTATGCATTTACTTATGCATATGGGGGGGTTGCATGCATATGTGCATGTGTGTGTGTGTGTGCATGTGAAAGAAAGACAGAGAGAGAAAGAGAGAGGGAGAGGGAAAGGGAGGGGGAGAGAGAGAGAATGACATGAAAGCAGAAGGGGACTTTCTGTGATAATGAAACTACACATGGGAGGTCAGCTAGAGGGTAAAACACAGAAAGGCACATTTGATTCATTAGATATATATGAATATGAAATCTAAAAAGATTCCATGTTGTATAAGCTAATTAACCAGTTATAATAATTTTCTATTTTTCCTGGGTTTTTTTGTGTTTTTGTTTGTTTGTTTGTTTGTTTGTTTATTTTTTGAGACAGGGTTTCTTGGTGTAGCCCCAGCTGTCCTGGAATGCACTCTATAGACCAGGCTGGCCACAGACTCACAGAGAGCTGTCTGCCTCTGCCTGCCTAGTGCTGCGATCAAAGACGTGCACACCACCATCCTGTCTTCATAACCAATTTTAAAGTAGAAATCTTCACTGTGCTAGGAAGTTGCAGCATATAAGCCTACAGCTTCTAGCATTATGATCAATACCGACCCACGTCTGAAAACACTGGACATTACCAAACACCAATTCTGATATATTTTCTGCTGGACAAATAAATCTAAACTTTTATCCCAAGCCGAAGCACGCCTCATTCACGTCCTTTCTTATCTTTCTTACTCAGTCACCCTTTAAACACTGCCCTGTTCCTCACAGTGTGTCAAGCTCTGTAGAATCAACACAGTGAAAGAGAAGTTCCTGCCCTCGGGGAGTTTGTTTTGTGTCAGGGGAGAAATGAATAAATGAACACAGCATTTCAACCAGGACCATGCAAGCGACGGTAGAAATGGAGAGATGACAGAAATGAGCCTGAAATGAAGACAGACCAGTGGCTAAGACAGACAGGATAGAGAGTCTAATCTTGGGCTACCTAGGCTTTGAAATAGTTATTTATCTCAACAAATTTATCAGACCTAACATTTTGGGACAGTTAGGCAAAGTACTTGGATTATCTCATTAAAAGCAAAACAGACCTAAACCAATCCTAAACTTGAGACTTTTGTCATCAGAAATAAAGATTTCCTCATGTTGATGTACTGATCTGCATATGTGTGTGTTTGTGTGTGTACTGACCTGAAATGTGTGTGTTCACATGTGTTTGCACATGTGTGTACACATGTGTGTGCTGACCTGAGAAGTGTATGGGTGCACATATATGTGGGCTGACCTTAGAAATGTCTGTTTGTGTGCTGAACTGAGATATGTGTGTGTGTATGTATATATGTGAATTTTATTCTGTGACTTTTTTATTTATTATCTATACCACTTCCTGTGTCCTCAGCCATATTGGAGTACTTCATGTAGGATAATCTAAATCTATGTGTGTAGGCCATGATCAGGTAACCTTGACCTTGGAGAAACAACCACATTAAATAAAACAGGAGTCATGTGTAGGCCATGATCAGGTAACCTTGACCGTGGAGAAACAACCACATTAATTAAAACAGGAGTCAAGGTATTTGGGACAATTAGAAAACTACAAGCATGAAAAATCAATAAGAGCTTTTAATAACTGAGAGGGACAGGACAACACCTCAAGTGAACTTGATTTTCTCTGTGTGTGTTTCTCTTTCTGCAGTTTGAATGCCACAGCACACTGAATATTAGCTGTCAAAATGAAGACTCAGAATGCAGGCTACAAAGAGGAAACTGTCATTCCGTTTTAGCAGACGAGATTAAAAATCCTTCAATGAAACAGTTTCCTCTGCCATAATCTCCGACCATGAGCCTCCTTTCTCCTTGTCCTTGTCACTGTTCTGATGAAAACATTTCGCTGAAGTAAGGATTAAGGAGGCAAGAAGAATCGTGTTACAGCAAGTTGGATTTATATAATGTGGTTTTTAAAACTTTCAAAGGTACAGCATTAAAGAGACATCTGTTCTGTGGCTCAAACTTATGCAAATTTGAATCATTTTAAAGACATAGTTCAGGAAGTTTGCCTTTCACTTAACTCAAACATTTTGGAGCAATCAGTGTGAGACACTGGAAGGGATTAGAGGTTCAGAGACACACGCCGTGGCGTTGTCCATCCGCGGCATTTGAGGGAACCTGTCATTTTCTGAGACAGGTCAGTTCTGAGCGAGGCCCATTAGAACTGAATCCTAAGAATGTGAAGCTCTTAGGTGTCACTCCCTTGGAGTGGAGTTAAAAATGTAACTGTCTATTAAAGCTTGCAGAACTGCCGGAGCACTCTCCACAATCTCTCTCTTTTAATTAGCATAATTTACGGCTGCGGAGTTTGTGAAATCCTGCCAATGGAATTCCCAATCCACCTCCAGGCAGAGCTGCAACCACACGGAAGCCAGATGTTGGAAACTTGGTAGATGCAAGAATTTCCACACTTAGGAAATGACTAACTACTGTAACAAGAGATATTTCCCTTGAACAAAATTATTTTGTCATCCTAATGGGAAGGCACAGCTGTACAGCAAAGGTACAATACTAAACAGCCCCGTCTTGGGAGTGCACGGAGGAGGGATGAGCACAGTCACAGCAAGGTAAGAGGGAGGAATTGCTTGCGGGCTGGGGAGATGGTTCAGTGGGCCAGGGCCCTGCTGCACAGCATGCGGCCTGAGTCTTAATGCCAGTACTCCTGCAGTCTTAGTGCTGGTGGTGAAGACAAGTGGATCCTGAGGGCTTGTGGTCCAGTCACATGAGCCAAAATGGCCAGGGCCAGGTTCAGTAAGAGACCGTGCCTCAAAGCAAAAGGTGAAGCGTGACAGAAGGCACACAACATAGATATCTGCCCTCCACACATGCACAAATTACATGTGCATACACATGCATGTACCATATACACTCATACACACATGCATACACCATAAAAATTTATATATAACAAACATAACACACACACACCAGAGGTAGCTCAACTGTAACTGAAATATGTGCCAGTATACATTCTTCCAAGGAGGTCTTTGGGTATGAGACACCAAAAGCCAAACAATTCAGGAACCCCAGCTTTGGTGACTAATTCCATCTTCATTGTCCTCCTGTTCGCTGCCTCTAGTGTCTTTCCCATCTAAGTGATCAGAAGCTCGCTGCTGCTGCAAGCCTCTCACAGCAGTCTCTCTAGTCAAGCCCCTGAGGACTTCCGCACGAAGGGCTCTCACGCTGCCCCCTTGTTCTCAAGGCTACTTTTCACTGCTCCTGACATTTTATATCAGCTTCTCTCACACTTGATATCTCTGGAAGCCTCTGCCCTCTCTCTGAGACAGTAAGCCTTTTTTGTTCCCCATTCTTGCCCTTTATCAGAAGCAGGGTTTACCTCTAGCTCCTCTTTGCTAAAGTGCAAACCCATAGCCCTGAACAGGTCCCCATGTCTGTACTTCCAATGCTGCAAAGTTCAGGCCCTCATTTCCGTACACGCCAATATCCACCATAGCACCTAGAACATCAATCACTCAGAGGGGATTAAATAAATGAATGAGGGGATGAATGAGTTAAGCACCGGAAGGAAATAAATGGCGCAGCTACCAGAGTCCCCATCAAACCTCCATTCCTGTTTTGATGGGAAGCACCACAGAGCTCTGTGGAATTGGAAAGCCTACTTTGGGAATAATTTGTCCATAGAAAGCTCAAGGACAAATCTAAATACCAACAGTACATCACAACAGGCAGGAAATGAGCGGCGGGGCTTTTGCATTGCTGCACTGTGGTGTCACAGACATCCCGTTCACCTGAGCATTGGCTCACAAAATGCCCTTTCCCTCACTACCACTGACCATGACCCTTATTATTATCACCGTCCTTCAAAAAATACCCAGTCATGTTCTAATTTTCTCTCCCATGACTCCCCAAACCTGTCCTGGAACTGGGATGAAGCCAGACTTCTTTCCTTAAACACAGGTAGATATAAACTCTTTGCAAACCCAGTGTGTAGAATAAAACTTGATACCAGGGGGTGGTAGCTAAGAGTGATATTCATTGTTTCAGCCTAAAGGTATTTTCAGAGACTCCCACACAGGGTCTGGACTACAGTGCCCCCTAGGGAGGATAGTATTGAATTGCTCCTATTAAGGACTCTTGTTTATTCTAAGGGCTAACATAGATTGCCTCGTACAGCCCCAGAACTGGATTTGGTATGACTGGAGTTAGGGAGACTGTACCTCTAACAATCTCCAGGAGATACCTAGATACGTCTGCTGTTCTGAGGATCGTTCTCTGTAGATCACAGCTTGTAGAACAGGAACTGGTCCATCACTAGCCTCAGTACTCAACACGGTCCTCTCCAAGATGAATGGCAAGGAGAGAGCACCAGAATCAATCATTTCCAGATGTTTTATCACAGTCCAACATGCTTCAAGATCTTGGGAATATGGCTAAGAATATCCCTCAACTCCCCCACAGACATGTTTCGTGGAGTGTCTCCTTTTGGCTGACATCAGTATTGACTACCAGATCTCTGACAATGCAAATGAGCACCAGAAATGGGATGGTTGGGGGGGGGAAGTGTTCTCTTTGAGTAAAGGTCTCTCCCCATAGGAAGGGCTGGGCACCATTTCTGCAGAGCAGTCCTCACTGTAACATACAGGCTCAGTCAGCTCTGTCAATGAAAAAGGCAGCTGTGGGGTCCAGCCATGACTCTGAAATTTAGAATGTTTTCTCACTTTTTGAGTGCCAGCCTAGGCCTTGGTTGACATCCTAGGATGAGGATCAGATATCTTCCAGGAGAATCAAATGCCCATCATATAGGATCACCCTAGCGTGGTTTCTTACAGCAGAAAGAGCTCACAATACAGATAAACATCACTAGTAAATTCATTAGAAATGTGAATTCTCAGAGTTTTATTCAGACCCACGCTTCTCCAGAGGGGGAGCCACTAAGCCACCTGTGGATTTTAGAGGGTGCTCCAGGTGACTCTGGCCTCATTAAACCTCAGACGCCCATGTCAGGTAAACGCTCGGCTAACACACCATCACCCTGCCTTTCCTCCCCACGCTACATGGAACCTCGGTACCAAGTATTTCTCTTTACCAGAAGGCCAAAGGTAAACAGGCTCAGCTCCCAGCATCTTCTGCCCTGATCTCTGCAGCTTGTTATATGTGGAACAATTTGAGATTATCCTTCCAAGAGCCCCAAGTGTCTTGTGGTCTGAAGTGATTATACTCCTCTGATTAAAAAGAGCTTTTATTGGCGGTTCCCTGGAGGGATGATGCCACCAGAAGTAAATAGCCCTGCTCCCCTGTTTGAAAGGTAATTAGAAAGCCATTTGCTCTGATGGTGAGAAACCTCTCAGACTCCGAAAGAAAGGAGTTTCTTATCTGTTGAAGGACAAAATGAATGAAGTTTGTGATAGAACACGGTGGTAGGAATCTGGACTCTCTCCTGTTGGGGAGCTGAGGTAGAAACACTGTAGCACACACTTTCAGTTCAGAGGGAGATCTTGTTTCTAGAGCCCTCATCTGGGTGTCCAGACTTCCCGGGAAGGAGAATGGTGCAGAAGGAGATGGCTTCATCCTTCCCACCATCTGGCCTCTTGCTAGCCTTCTCTAGTCCCAGGCCTGATGAAAACAGTACCCCAGCCTCAGCTAAACACATTCTTCTGATTGTCTCACCAGCCTCGGCAGGTCTCCCAGTGTGCTATACAGGCCTGCTCAACTGCCACCCCAGCAGACATCTTAGAGCTACCCTCCCCCATCCCTATCTCTGGATATAGATGGCCCTTGGCTAGCACATCAGGTGACCTTGTGTGCACTAAACATCCACAGTTACTGCAGCCCTTCCTTCCCTGTGCCCAAACCACCCCTGTATCTCCTAAGAGCCACACCCATTTGAGGTTACAGATAACTCCTAGCATTCCTGGTACCATTCAGTGACAAACTGGGCAAGGTTTCTTTTTTAAAATCTTGGGTTTTTAGGACAGGATATGGGAAATTGCTCCCTTGAATTAGAATATATATATATATATATATATATATATATATATATATGCTTAATTAAAATAAAACAAAGCAAGCAACAGCTACAGTTGTGTGTGGCCTAAGCTTGTATTCACTATGAGCCAGGAGGAAGAAGGGCTGACATACAGGATCCGAGAGAAGATGACATGGGGCCACCTGGAATACTAGTACAGTTCCTTTCTTCTATCTCTAAATCTCACGAGCATTTGTTCATACATGTGCGATCAGGCATGTGCCAGAGCAGACATGTGGGGGTCAAAGGACAACCTGCGGGAGTCAGATCTCGCCTTCCCCCATGTGGGCTCTGGGATTCACTCAGGTCCTCAGGCTTAGTCATCTCACTGGGCGCATGACTGCTGCTGCAGGGACCTGTATGTATCTCTTTACAAGGCCCTAAGCTGCTGGCCCCACTCCATGAAAGGGCTGTGCACTGAGGACACCAAGGCTCCTGTCTATATTGTAGCAGGACAGTCACCAAGGACAGCAAAATCCTCATTTTACCTGCCCTGAGCCCTCTGCCCTGCACTGAAATCAGCTCCATTTGGGACAGACGGCTAAATCAGTTCAGGGAGGCAGCTTTCTGTGGTGCGGGTTATTAAAGAGTTATGGGGACCACCAGGAAATTCATGCAAATATTTGGGGCGATTTGTCCAGAGTATGCAAATGTCACATAATCAGTTATCAGGTCTTTTCATGAAAATTAAATTAGCTGCAATAAGGAATCACACACAAGAATAAGTTAATATGGAAAGAGCTCTCATTTCTGTAACTGGAAGGCTGGAGACTGGGGTAAACTTCATGTGACTTCATTTGTCTATCAATATCATTATTTATATTATTGTTTTATTTTTATTATTACTATTATTTCTGGGGGTCAAACAGTTTAGGGTTCCTAGACTCTAGAAGACACTTGTGTGGGTGCTAAGAACTAGAAACACCAGTCTGTTCGGGGGACTAGACCAAACAGGACATCACTAAGAGGATAGACAGACTGGCCTCTCCTTGTGGATCAGACTCTACTATTTACCAGGACAAAGTCAAACCTCCCTGGAAATCTTGAAATCTCTGTCCCTCTGTCCCTGCCCGCCCAGACAGACAGGCCGGAGAGAATAAAGACTTTTTGCAGATCAGCTTGCAAGACTCTTTGTAGCAGTCACGTCTTCAGCCCTGCCTCTCTGGCTAAAGGCTGTGTTTGCTTCTCACTCTGTCTCGGGAATACAGGAAATAGGCCCCGCTGCCTCCTGGCCACTTGAACTGGAAGCCTTCCTTGTTTGTTCAGGACTGGGAGCATGAATCTCCTAGGGCTCACAAACCTGGGCAAACTGGCTGAAGCAGTAGCTGTACCAGTCAGTGGAGCTGCAAACTCTCATGCCGCTGAGTAGGCCTAAGGCCAGTGGATGGTTTTGCTCATCCTTCACCCATTAATTCCTTTCCAGAAGCCCAGTCATCAACTCAGGCAGAGGTACAGAATGAAGGAGTTACTGTCAGCCTAGGATTCGCTCAGAAGGCTCCACAGACACTCCAAGCTCCCCATAGGACCGTTTACCTCCTACCCATACTCCCCCTCACATCTTGAGCTCAGTTCTCGGGGTTTCAATGGGACAGCCCTTCAGCCAGGTGAAGCTCGGTTACAGCCAGTTTACACCTGCCCATGCACAAGGATACTGTGGAGGCTGCAGCTTTGCGGACGTGATAGACACTTTGCCTTCTGTCTAATGGAGGTGCCTCATGCTCTATCCTGCAAAAGGAAATCAGCACGTACATATCATCGCCGGTTCTGCACAGGCTCGCTGCTAATGCTTGCTCTGTTCTGACCTATCCCCTCCCAGGCCCCAGAGGAGAACAAGGTGGATGCCAGAAGACGCTGACTAGACTCAGTGTTTCAAGAAGTGCCTGAGCTTAGACATCCAGGGAAGGAGAAAAGCGTGAGGGGTGAGGACAGGCATAGCAAGTCTCGGGTACTTGCTGGCCACCTGGCCAGAGTTCCAGAATCAGCCCCGCTCCCCCGACAGCATCTTCTGGTTTGAGAGGAGATGGAAGACAGGTCTGGGCAACGTTAATCCTGTTTGCTCAGATTGCCAGCTCTCTGAATAAGGCGGTTTTAAAGACTCCCTTCTTGTCTCTGCTCCTTGGCAGCTATGAATGACAGGCAGTAGTAACACAGGCTGGGATGTACACCGTGTACTTTTTGAACAGTCCTGTTGTCTTAGAGGCCCAAGGGGTGCTGAGCAACACACTGTGATCGAGAATCCAGGGTTGTATTTCAGCTCTATGTGAGCATCAAGTACAGAAAGACAAACGTTTTTAGAGACATGTTTTCCGCAAATGAAGAACTCAAAGCTGTACTGAGGTTGGGAGAAAACTTGGTATCTGAATGCTACACCAATAACTTACAAGGAAAATATGGTTGACAGGGTGGGAGCACTTAGCAAAGCTAAAAAGGAGCTGGGGCCAGGGATACACAACAGAGCCGGCTGTCCACACGTGGAAACACCTAGTTTCCTGTCCAGCTGGCTCTCAGAAGCACCTTACTTCTCCCCGACTGTGTTCATGTTCTATCTCAAGCTCAGGACAGCCCTGGACAAAGGCATCATGTTTGGCTCTTATCATTAACCCATTTTAACTAAAATGGAACTCTAGAACAAGTCCCAATTCCAAAGTAAACATTTACCTTACTGCCACCAGTTAGTACCTTTTCGACATTATACCTCATCTATGACCAATATTAAACATAATTAGCTTTAAAGTACTGTGCTTTTACAATTGATTCTACACACACACACACACACAAATGGTTGTCCTATAATTTGCCTGTGTCTAATAATTCTGTAAAACAATAGAAATCTATTACTGTATCTCATAAGTCAATCTGTAAAATGAGTATTGTATTAGCCCTTAAGCCCTGATTTCTGTAAAGCCCATTTTATATATAAAGATTAAGAGAAAAGTCAAGAGGTGTGATTAAACACAGTCCTTCTAAACTTTAAATACAGTCGTGGTTAAGTTGGTGAAATTTTTAGTATAGTATGTAAAAAATACTGGCCAAGACACCAGTCTGTAGCTAGAAAAGGTCACCCCAGCAGCTTACAGAGAGATTTGTCACAACAGCAGCATCTCAGCTGCCACTCAGACCCTGGTCCAGGAAAGACGAGGCTGTTTTAGGAAGGAGTTCAGAGAAAGACACTGTGTAGGTTACATTGCACATAACACTGTCAATCCTCCACCATGAACTGTGCTCGCTGTTTACAGCATGCCACTGAAATGAGTTTCCATCTGTCTTCTACAGCCAGAAACCTGACTTCCGGTGACAAGATCAAACAGGGTAGTTAGCAAAAATCAAGTCTTTCAAGTCCCTCCCAACCAAAGGTGAAAGCTTACCTTTCCCACAGTGTTCAATGCTCACTCGGGAGATTCTCACACAAGCTGCTTCTGAGAGTCTGTCCTGGGATATGCTCTACCTAGGATGGCCTTTAGCCTCAGAGCTCTGCTACTTCCTCTTAGGACGAGGAAGGGTGTCCAGATCAGATTTTGGAGTGCCTTAGACAGTAAGTCCCAGGAATCACCCGGAAGGCTTGTTGCAACAGACAGCACATTGCCCCGAGAGGCCTGATTCAGTGCTGGGAAGAGAGACATGAGCATTTGCATTCTGACAAATCCCTAGGGGACCAGGATGCTCAGGCTATTACACAGGGACTCATTTTCAGAACCACTAAGCTAAAAGCACGCCAAACTCCTCTAGGAGTTTAAACACAAAAGGAAAGACTTAATTTTCTTAACATTTAGACCATCTGTAAATAGCATCTATTTATTTATTTGGGGACGTTCCTCAGTTTTTATTAGCATGTATTAGCTATATCTAATAATGGGCTTCCTCATGACTTTTCATACATGTGTATAATACATTTCATCATATCTACCCCATCTCCTCTCTTCTCTCCCTCCCTCACTTCCACTGATCCCTTCTTCTTCACAACCAATTCCCTTCCTAACTGCACATTTCACATCTTTATTTATTTGCTAAATCAACTGTCTTCATTCTCACTGTTCACATGCTCGTGGGTAAAGGGCGATCTACCTTTTTTGTTTGTTTGTTTGTTTTGTTTTGTTTTGTTTTTTTGTTTTTTTGATTTTTCAAGACAGGGTTTCTCCGTAGCTTTTGGTTCCTGTCCTGGAACTAGCTTTTTGTAGAGCAGGCCTTGAACTCACAGAGATCCTCCTGCCTCTGCCTCCCAAGTGCTGGGATTAAAGGCGTGTGCCACCACCGCCCGGCTGTAAAGGGCTATCTAAAGGGGTATGGGCAACTCCCAGTCACTGCACCAGTGATGACATGTTTCAAGGGTTCTGGTTGTATGAACCTATTTAATCAGTCAACCGTCAATCACTCCCCAAAGCCTTTCTGAGCCTAGCTTCTGAGTCCAAGACACAGAGAGATAAAGTCACAGCTCTGAAAGGAGTTCCTGGCTTAATCTTCAAACATTCTAGTACTTGCTTGCAAACACTCTTAGGCCCAGGTGGCTTCCAAACTGCAAGGCAGATAAACCTGGAAAAGGCAGTTTTAAGGAGTGGCACTCTTCAAACCGGAAGTCAAGGAGGTGCGAGAGACACTGGCTGCACAAAGAGATAATCCCCCTTAGGGACAGCTCTGAGAAATAGCTAAGGCTACCCCCTTTGAGAAAGCTGAAGGCCGGATGGCATCTTAATTTCTTGAAGCTTGTTTTTCTCTCAGGGTCACTGAGGAAACCTTTCCAAAGCATTTGCTTGGATTTAGACATCCAATATTTTAAAGGCAGGATTCTCTTCTTCAGAACCCATACACAGAAGTACTTTTCACAGGCAGCTGAGTCACCCTGAGCAGGCATAAAAACTGGAAAACCTTAGCCCCGCTGATTCTCCCATGTCTGAGGCTAAGGCAAGGGGATCAGACCGGAGGGGAAACTTCCCAGGTTTTCCACTAAAGCCTCCAATAAATTGGCCTGAATTTAGCCAAACAGAAGAGAACTTCCTACAGAGTTGCAGAGCCTCTACTCAAGGAACCAAAATGGGAAAATGTGTGTCAAAGCACGTTCTCCCCGTCCACACTGGATACCCATTCCTTCAGCAGTGGCTCTGCAAGCTGCCCGAGCAACTGATCTGCACTAACTGCACAGGCAAGTCTCTTTCCTGGCCGCACAGCGAGGAGAAGGGCCAAGGAAAGGGAACGGAAGCTGTGGGTTTTCAGGTGTACACAGCCAGCTTTGAGAAAGGAGAGACCCAAACACATGTTTATAAAGGTGAGTACACACAGATTACAGATTACACTCACACACACAATATATATATATATATATATATATATATATATTTCTATAGCACACATATATATTATATATTGTATAATACACATAGATATTAGATATGTATATCAAGGATCTTACACATGCATATAAAATATATTTATATGTGTACATAGCATATATAGATTTCATAGAGAATATAGACTTTTATAAGTGTTCATGTTTTATAAACATAGTTTTATGTTTATAAAATATACAGACTTATATTTGTCTATAACATATTTTATATTTATGAATAGATTTTATATGTAGATTTAACACATAGATTTTATATATTATTACATGGGTAGATTGTATACAACATACATAGATTTAATGTGTCTATAGTATAGAGAGATATATACAGACTACACATATACACATAACCTATTTACAGATTAGATAGCATATAATAAATCCCACCTAAAGACATGTGGTGCAAAGTGGCCCGATTAGTAGAACCAGACCTAAAGTGTCCATTTTTTTAAGGCTATATTCCTTCCATCTGCCTCACGCCACCTCCCACTGCCCCTGAGACTACGATCATCTTGTCATGTTGATTTCCAGGACATGTTGTGAATTGCATGTACTATTCTCTACCCAAGCTCTCTGATGTCAGTTTCAGGGAGATAACAGAGAGGAGGGACTGAAGGAAACAGCAGAAAGCACAAGGTACAACCAGCCAGGGGTCAGCAGATCAGCTGAACTCTTGTGTGAATCAAGGCACTTAAGGCAATATAACTGATTTGTATTTCATGTGCTTATGTATGTGCCATATGTATGTATATATGTTGGGGGCTGCATGTGCCTGTGTATATGTATCCTGCAGAGGCCAGAGGACAATGTCAGCTGTCCTGCTCTACTGCTCTCTGCCTTACTTCCTTGAGACAAGGTCTTTCACTGAACCTGGAGCTAGGCTAACAGCCAGCAAGTTCTAGGCGTCCTGCTGTCTGCCCCCACCCCTGGCACTGGGGTTAAAGGGCTGCTTCACCTTGTCTAGTTTTGTACAGGGGAAATGGGGATTTGAACTGAGATCCCTCCAGAAACTGTGCTTACCCACTGAGCTACCTCTACAATATATTTTAAGAGAGACAAAAAAAAAAAAAAAAACACTTGAAATTCACTATGCATGCAGAACTATCGTTTGAAGGGACTATTTTAGATTTTTTCCTGCCACAGATACGATTCCCAGAGTCTTCAAGATCTGGATTGTCTTTGACAAACTCTGGCAGTTAAGGTGTTAAATGTTTAAAAGTTTTAAATAATGAACACATAATGGAAACGTGGGAAATCAGAGACTGAACTCAATTATAGTGTGTTGGTAACAAGGAATGAAAGGTACTAATTCATCTGGGGAGGTCCACAGATTCATCGACAAATGACAGATATGTATATAAACATTATCTGAAGGGCAGACTACATACAGGGGCTCCAATCTCATTTTAAATGAGCTGACATTTCGGCCCCATATGAACAGTTCTGAGATATCATTAAGTGCCGGGGACTTCCAAGGGAAGAACAACTCGCAGTGAATCTTATAGCATGAGAATTTTATTCCCTTCGGAGATCCATAATCCAAGGACAAATGATGAAATATGGTCTGTATGTGGAAATACCCTGGGGTAACTCTGAGCCTCATGTTACAAAGGAGGAGGCAATAAAAAGGAATTCGATTAAATTTAGAGTCTCCTTTAAACATTTCCTGTATCCGAGAGTATCAATCATGCATTCTTTCTCCACCAAAGGGGACTGTGGAGATGGATCACTTAGTGAAATGTTTTCTGTACAAGCATGAGGACCCGAGTTCTAGCCTACAGAACCCATGGAAGAAAAAAAGAGGAGGGGGGAGGAAAGCGGGAAGGAGGAGTGAAAGGGGAGGGGAAAGGAAGAAGTGAAGAAGGAAGAAGGAAAGAAGAAAGGAAGGAGGGAGGGAGGCAGGGAGGGAAGGAGGGAGGGGGGAGGGAGGGAGAGAGGGGGGAGGGACGGAGGGGGGAGGGAGGGAGGAGGGGGGAAGGGAGGGAGGAGGGGGGAGGGAGGGAGGGAGGCAGCCTGACATAGTGCTACATGCCCGTATCTTAGGTGTAGATTACTGGGATAACCCTTGAGCCTGCCTGGTCTGTCAGTCTCAACAAATAAGTGAGCTCCAAGTTCACTGAGAAGTCCTGTTTCAGACAAAAAGGTTGGCGACCGGTGAGATGGCTCAGTAGGTAAAGGCACTTATCACCAAGCCTGACAACCAGAGTTCAATCCCTTGGACCTATGGTGAAAAGACAGAAAATTGTCCGCTGATCTTTGTGAGCACCTGTGTGTGTGCATGTGAGTGTGTGTGTATGCAAACATATACATACACACATAAAATAATGTTATAAAAGTTAAAATATATAAGATATGAGTGATTGAAGACATTGAACACAACACTTGATGTTGCCTTCGACTCCACACATACAAACACACACACGCATGCATACCTATACACACACACACATGCACAAATACATGCACACATGAACAAAAAGAGAATAGCAGTGTGCGACCCTCTTAATTATTGATTACTTGATGAATGACTTTCTGTACCACTCATTAGTAACTGCAGCCTGAAGTCTTGAGCACAAATACACATTTCATTCACATAGTTAGGTTTCAAACCTGGAATAAACATTGAGGTGTCTGTTTAACACTCAAAGGGGATGCTGCCCTCCAGGTTCTCCCTGCATCCCTCATTCCCCAGCTGTTACAGGGCCCTCCTGGCTGGCACACCCAGTTCCCTACTTTGGACTTCTCCAGCCTGGGGGCTGGGCTGCCCTTCCCTATAGAAATCAGACATTGTGGTTACAGCTTTTTGCACTTCTGGGCCTCTTGGCTGCTGCACCTGGTTTCCCTCTCTCTTCTTCCTTCCCTTGTACCTTTTCCTCCAAGACATGGCCCAAGGTCATGAGCATTCTAGACTCTCCAGATGTCCCTGCCTCTGGCTATTCTTTCTCATGCATCTACAGTAAACTTTCTCATCCGCCACACCTAGGAACACTCATGTTTCCTTTCCTTTTTCTTTTTCTTTCTTTATTTGGTGCCAAAACCTGGAACTAATCTTGTTCCTATTCTTTTTATTTCTTTTTTCCATTCACTTTTATTTCATTTCATGCTCAGGCATGCACATGTGTTCATATGCACATACATCAGCCAGGCATTGTGCTGTCACTCTTAGAGTGTGGTAATCTCTAGGGAAATCTGGGTACATACAAGTGTATGTGTGAGTGTGTGTGCCTGTATATGTGTGTGTACATAAAAAAATAACAAATATCCTAAAGCCAGATTCTGGGCTCATAACATCTGTAATATCTGCTCTTGAGAAACAGAGCCTGGATGGACGTTCACAGTCATCCTTGACTACCCAGAAAGTTCAGAGCCAACCTGGGGTAAAAGAGTCCCTGTCTCAATAAAAGAAGAAGAGAAGAATAATAGATATAATTATCTTTGACTGAGGCAGAATTTTTACACTATTATTGCGTATAATTGTGCTGTGTCAATTAAGACTTGTATCAGTTCTTAGGCTGCATACAAATATTTATAGTCTTTTGTCCTTTTTGTGCTGGCGGGATCTAATAGTTTAAGACACCCTGGCAGAAGTGTGAAAGATGAATAGCAAACAACCCTCCCAAGTTCTCCATTAATGACTAAATGACACCATCTGATGACTTACTCCGCCACCAGAAGACAATAAAACATAACTAAATCTGTCAATTAGCATTTTCATCTTCCTTTCTGACAGGGCTTAATGGCACCTGTGAACGCGATTTCCAGCCAGGAGCCCTTTGACATTTTCTCTTTCCTCCGGTGCTTTCCCGCGGTTGGTCCTGTTCTCGCTGAGAGGCGCATGCGCTGGCCCACTGAGGTAGATGCATCACCGTCCAGGAAAGGAAAGCAATTACTGCGGCCGGCGCTAAATCTCAGGGGCAGCTTGGGTCTTGCTACTCCACTTAAGTGCATAAACAGCCAACCCAGGACAGGCTTTAAGAGGCTGAACCTTAGCAACAGAAGTTGTGCGCCAGGTTGATGTTACCTGAGATGCCCATTAAAGGCTGAGGAGCTGCCAGATAAGAGGGCCTGCTGGTATCCGCAACTCCCCTGGTTGGGAGGCATGCTTCATTCCCACACAGGAAATGACAAGCTCTGGCAGGGAAGAGGCCGCATTGACTTTCTGCCACAATGACTGTGGGTCCCTGGGTTTCAGGACAGTGCCTGAGGCCTGTTGGGCTGTTTGCGAATGCATTTCCTGCTGCTGAAGTCAGTGCTTATCTTTACAGCCTCCAGCCATTCCCCAGTTCCCTCCTGGGTAGCTCTCCTGTGGTGCCTGTGCTGACCCTTGCCCAACACTGTCCTCTCCAAAGAATCAAGACAGGAGATTGCAGCTGACAGAGCGAATGGTGTCCTGGGGTCACTTCAGAGCCCCCCCGCCCACCCCTCCATGCATGTAAACCTTCCATTAGACGGAACTATCTCAATTGTCGCTAAGCTTTGGACTCAAGTGCTCTGATATATCTACTCAATGTAACATTTTCTCCTGTATTATTCTCTAATTCATTGGGGCTTCACTGTGAGGAAGAAATCACCTTAAATATATCATCAAGGCCCAAAATACAGAATCTCAGACTAAATAAATAGGGAAAGTGTTAATGAATCAGAATCCAACTACCTAATGTATCCAGCTGAGCAGAATCCAGGTGAAGAAACAAGAATTTAGCACATAGGACCTCGCAGACAATAGGGCCTGCTTGAGGGAGGCAGGGTAGTGTGGAACAAAGAAGCCCCTGCAGCAGGAGCTGGAGGAAGTGTGGATATGGGAGCAGGGAAGAAGATATCTTAATTAAGGGAGCCAGTTTAGGGTTGTTGAGAGACTTGGCTCCAGAGGGGATCCCAGATGTCCAAGGGGATGTTCCCAGCAAGGTCCTTGGGCAACAGAGGAGAGGGTGCCTGAACTGGCCTTCTCCCATAGCCACACTGATGAATATCTTGAATATCACCATAGAACTTTCATCTGGCAATAAATAAAGATAGAGACAGAGACCCTCATTGGAGCACTGAACTGAGCTCCCAAGGTCCAGATGAAGAGCAGAAGGAAGGAGAAGATGGGCAAGGAAGTCAGGACCATGAGGGCTGCGTCCACCCACTGAGATGGTGTGACTGATCTAATGGGAGCTCACCAAGGCCAGCTGGACTGGGACTGAACAAGCATGTGATCAAACTGGACTCTCTGAATGTGGCTGACAATGAGGGCTGACTAAGAAGCCAATGATAATGGCACTGGGTTTTGATTCTACTGCATGTACTGGCTTTTGGGGAGCCTAGTCTCTTTGGATGCACACCTTCCTAGACCTGGATGGAGTGGGAAGGGCCTTGGACTTCCCACAGGGCAGGGTACCCTGACTTCTCTTAGGTCTGGAGAGGGAAGGGGAGGGGGAGTGGGGGGAGGAGGAGGGAAATGGGAGGAGGTGGAAAATTTTAATAATAAAAAACGAATGTAGCACATAGGATTACTTGAGTCAAAAAATTAGCCTCAAAGCTTTCTGTTGAGTCCATTCTACGAAGCAGTAATTTTTACCTATTTACAGAGAGAGAGAGAGAGACAGAGAGAGACAGAGAGAGACAGAGAGAGACATAGAGACAGAAAGGAGATGGGGACAGAGACAGAGAGGTTCCTAGTGTAGTGTAACGCATGCATGTTATAAAGGCAAAGAGCAGTATTGGATGTCTTCCTCACTCTGTCTTACTGTTTTGAGACAGGGTTTCTTACTGCCTTGGAGCTCACCGCTTTCCTGCCCTGGCTAGCCAGTGAGTCAAGATATCTTCATTTCTCTGCTTCTCTAAATGAGATTACAGATATGGGGTCTACGTATCCAAATAGGGAATCTCAAACCTGCATAAGCATGGAGCTTTCTCAACTGAGCCATATTCCCGGCCCCTTGATCTCATAAAGCAATGAGTTTTCTTCCCGAGACAACAGTCTTACAGGCACTCTTTATGCCATGGATCTTTGCTGGCATTTTGGAATTTAAAAAAAAAAAATAATAATTCTCCTGTATTTAAACTTTGTTAGGATTTTGGAGTTAATGAAAATATTATAGGCAGAATATGAACCCATACATCCTGGATCTTGGCATTTCTGAGGAATTCTTTTTCTCTGCTATTTCTCAGCCTCCAAGAGAGGACTATGTGCCTTCCTTCTTAGCACGGATGGGTGGCCAGATGCACGAGTCGAAACAACCTGCCCAGAGTACCAGAGCAAGAGCATTTAAGTTGATGGCACAGCCGAGATGAAGGGGTTGTGGGCTGAGAACTTTGCATCAGCTGTAACTAGAGTTGGAGTCCCTGACATCAACTGCCTAACGACTGAATGTTGTTTGTTTTAGGCAAATTTCTGGTTTCAAAAGCATAACATCTATTAGCAAGGAATGGGACCCCTTGTAACTTTTCATTTAGAATAATTAAAACTAGAAAATCCAGGCCAGTGACATGACTTAGCATGTTAAAGTGCTTGCCACACAAGCCACAGACTTGAATTTGTTCCATGCAATCTATGATGGTAGGAGAAAATCAACTTTTGTTCTTGGCAAAACAAAACAAAACAAAAGAAGCAGGAATGTTAGATGTTTAGGTACGTCCTCCCCCCCACCTTTTTCAGATAAGTCCAAGAGTCTTAAGTGTGAAGAGGTTGAATTCTCATCACTTGGAGTCCCTCAGTGCTGAGTCGAAAGCCCTGCTCTTCGTTCTAAATATATCACCAGGGACCAGTTAATGGTTGCTGCTTCCTCCATGATGGGGCCAACCTAGAGCGTTGCTGGGCTTCAAAAGGCAGAGTATGGAGGTAAAGTCATGCAGAAACACTTGACAGCCATCTATTTCTACACATTAGTAACCGCCTAGCTACTGTTACAGCCTGCTGGGAATGAGGAAATCCAGCTCCCTTCCATGGTCTGTCAATGTTTCCCATAACCGCATCGGAGGACATACCAAGAGCCAACAAGACCATTGTTCACCAGTATACTGCAGATCAGTCTGGCTACAAATACCTTCCAGAACCCTTTTGTCCCTGTTTGCTTGTTTGTTTACTTACTTACTTTCTTATCTGTTTGTATGTGGGGATATGCATGTTCCCATATCTGGTGCATGTGTGTGTTCAGGTCAAAGGTCTGGTATGGTTTCACAGTGCAATCTATATTACTTTTTGAAACAGGGTCTCTTATTGGCACCTGGAGCTTGTTGATTCAGATAGGCTGCCTGGGTGTGTGTTCTTTCTACCCTTCCACATTATGAAGACATAAAAAAGGATCACTTCCCTCAGGCATGAAGACTAAATTTCCTTAGCAAGCTGTTCCCCCAATTAGAACTGTCAGTTTCCTGAGGTTGCTGCTATCTTAAGACAGGAGTGCATGCTCCCTTAATATGGAGATCACTCCATGCCTTGCCAGAAACCATTTGCAGAAGTCATGAATGGGGCTTGGGAGATATCTCAGAGTAATCTCAGAGTAATTGCTCACCGTGTGCAAATTCCTGGGTTTAAGCCCCAGCACACAGTAAAGTGGGTATGGTTGTACATTGCCTTTAATCCTAGCTCTGGGGAGGTGGAGGCAGAAAGATCAGGAGTTCGAGGATAACCATGGCTGTATAGGTAGTAGAAGGACAGCTCAGGCTAGATATCCTGTCTCAAAAACAAAATCATGAATGAAGGTGCCCTTCCTATTCATGGATACAGAAAACAGTTTCTATTACCTTTTGCATGTATCTTGTTAAAGGGATCCTACCAAATTCTTTCAGCTAGCTGCTAAAGCTGGGAATGAGAAGGGGAAAGAAAGTCACTAACAGACCCATCTACCCATGGTCACTCACAGTGGTAAACATCTATACAGGGCTCCAAACACAGCACACATTGAGCAAACTATTTTGCACTAAGTACCTTCCTTAAGCATCATGTGGCTGGAGATGCAAGCATGCTGTCAATCTGATTTTACAGACTCTAAATTAAGCAAACAGCAGTTAAGTGACCCAAGCAGCTTGCCATGGAATCCAAGGAAGGTTTCAGAGGATCTGGGATACATATATAAGCACTCTCCTTTCTGAGCTATAAGCATTGGTGTCTTTCTGTCATTATTTTATTATTTTTAACAGTGTGTGTATGTGTGAGTGTGTGTGCATGTGTGTGTGTGTCTGTGTATGTATCTGTGTCTCTGTGTGTGTCTATGTGTGAGGGTGGGTATATTCAAGTGTACAGAAGTCAGAAGAGATTGTCAGATCCCTCGGAGCTAGAGCTACAGGACCTTGTGAACTACAGGATGCAGATGCTGGGAACTGAGCTCCAGTCTCGTACAAAAGCAGAAATGCTCTTAACCACTGAGGCATCTGCCATTCCTCATCAAAGCTGGATAGCCAGACCGAAATAAGCTCATGGTTCTCCTTGACTATGAAGACCTACGCCAAATGTCAGTCCTTCCAATTCCAGTGATTCTTCCTTCTGGTTGGCTCATAGGGCTCTGGCTGGGTGACTCCACGTGCCTCTTCATTCATTTGCAGAAACACAGGCATGTAAAGATGCAAGGTATTGCATGTGCTTGTTACTGTGGAGATGCACAGGCATGTGAATGCATGCGGAGCCCAAAGTACAACTGTGGCTGTCTTCTTCAAACACACCTCTTGGTTCCTGAAACATGGCTGTCACTCAACCTGGAGTTCACTGATTTTACTAGGTTGGCTAACCAGTAAGTCCCCGAGGATCCATGAGTTTCCACCCATTAGTGATGGGAATATAGACATGTGCCATCGTGTGCTGTGCAGCTTTCTTATCTGAGTTCTGATGACTGAACTTGGGTCCTCAGGCTTACAAAGCGAGCACTGCACTGACTGAGCCGTCTCTCCAGCCCAGTACCTCTCACTAGCCCCTCCCAGATGACCAGGCCTCCAGCACGCATGCCTTTGGAGGAGCACTGAAGAAACAAACGCTAGCATGTACAGAAGATGAGTCTCTCTGAATGAAAACAGCCTTTCTTTATCTTGCCTTAATACTCCTGTTTCTGCCTCCAGCAGTGGGGTCACAAGTGCTTACTGCCTCAGTGGCTTTGGGGGATTTGGCCTCAGGTCCTCTTGGCTGGCGTGGCAAGCCCTTCACTGACTGCTGACTGAATCGCCTTCACAGCTCAAAGACTGAAGGTCTCGTCATTCACACACAGAGAGTTCTAGAAGTTAGTTTGGAGCCTCAGCATGTCGCAAAAGAAAAAAGGACCTTTAATCCCGCCAGCATCTCACCTGGGTCACAAATCTTCCCTTTTAAGCTGTCGTTTGTTCCATAAAAAATGTGAAGAATAAGAAACCATAAAATGTTAAATAAAAAATTTTAGCATAATTATGTATCGATTGTGTGTACATATCTTCATGCCCAGAAATTCTGTGCTATCATTAAAAGACCCATAAAAAGCTGAGTTTAAGTAATTACTCACTTCCTATATTACCACAGTGATCAATCGCCCATTATGAAATCACTGCCCCCCTTCAGAAGCACTTTTCTAAGTGAAGTAATTAGAAATGAAATGTAACTTTCTGTTTATGTTCTGAATAGGAATTTTATACATTCATCAGAGTATTAAAAAACTTCAGCTAAGAATGAAAGCAATGACATGTCCAGCTTCCTTCCATCTGACTATGGGTTTGAAGGCCCTTGCTCCTTAGAACAGATGAAAGATTATCATCACATGAGACTGATCGGTGAACACTCATACAACAAGCTGGGTGTCAGGCCCGTGTTCAAGGTCTGTTTCGCTACGCTATGACTGCCTTCAGTGTTTTCCTTCAAAACCCAAAGCTGCTTTGCGATATCTACGTGGCCCTGTTGCGGTGCAGACAGGAACAATTTCAACAAAATCTGTGTGATCTAAACTTCTGGGAATTCAACCACTCTTTCCCCCTACTCCCAAATGTCTTTTCAGCAACACAAAGTAAGAGTTGCATGCATTTTTTAAAAAATGAAACTGCCAGAAGAAAGAACGTTCTAAAATAATGAGAAGTCTCCAGAATTTTTTCTCTTTGGATCTGTGAAAAGAACACAGGGCTTTACTCATGGGGTGTGGGGGGATGGGCAGGGAAATCTGTGAAATACGGCCTTAAGACCCAGGTTTCTGAGCTCTTTTTAATGACACATATAAACAACGGGCTGCTTTGGTCTTCACCAGCCTGGACTGTAGAATAAGGAGGGGAGTGGCCATTACTTAACATATGCGACTCTTCCTGCTGTGAAGGGGAGATAATTGAACCAGTAGACCGGACGGACAGCTAGAACAGAGATGGAGTAGCCATATTTTAACCAAACATCCTAATATACTCAATGGGAGCCATTAATTTATTTCTACCAAGACAGATGGCCTTATCCTTGATACCATGGGGAGAAATAATTAGAAAAAGTTGAGCCAGAGTAAAAGCGATAGGCTGTCTTTTGACACAGTGATTCTTCAGTTTGTAATTAGCAGCTGATAAAGCGCTGTGTATGTTAACTTTGAGCAGCTCAGCTCATTCTTTAAAACACCGATCCTGTTGTCTTTCCAAAGTGCCTTTCATTGACATTGTCTCTCTTTACCTCGGTCTATAGTCAGACCACACTACTCACAGGAAATGGTGTGAAGGAATAACAGGAATAACATGGTTTCAGTGTGGCCTTTGTCTGAAACACCGCAGGAGCTGGCAAGGTGACCAGCAGGGAAAGGTGACTGTCCTGATAACCTCAGTTGATTCTTGGGGCCCACAAGGTAGAAAGAGAGAACCAACTCCTGTAATTTGTTCTCTGAGCTCCAGATGCCATGACACACACCCATGTGACCACAGATGTGCGTATAAGCACACACACAATAAATAAGAGCTATGAAAATTAAAACAAGAGAAACGTCTTAGGGCTCTGTCAGACTAGAGAAACATCCAATGTCTTACAAGCTCTCTGGAGTCAACTGGTTTGTTGGTTGGTTGGTTGATTTTGTAACTGTACAGTTAGCATTGTCTTGTTTAAACTGAGGATAATGAATTTGCGCAATCACTTAAGGAATGAAAGAAATGAACACTCCTTGTTGATTCATCTTAAAGAATAATTGAAGAGCTCATTTCCCTCCCATAAACCTTATCAAACTAAGTTTGACCACAGAGCCCTGGCATCTGAACCTTAAGTCTCTTTTTTTCCTCTGTCCTACAAGGTCTTAGTGAGACTAGGGTGGGAATGCCTCGCGGGCAGGGTGGGCTGGGGAATGCCTCGCGGGCAGGGTGGGCTGGGGGTGCATCACTGGCAGGGTGAGCTGGGGAATGCCTCGCGGGCAGGGTGGGCTGGGGAATGCCTCGCGGGCAGGGTGAGCTGGGGAATGCCTCGCGGGCAGGGTGGGCTGGGGGTGCATCACTGGCAGGGTGAGCTGGGGAATTCCTCGCGGGCAGGGTGGGCTGGGGGTGCATCACTGGCTGGGTGAACTGGGGAATGCCTCGCGGGCAGGGTGGGCTGGGGGGTGCATCACTGGCAGGGTGGGCTGGGGGTGCATCACTGGCAGGGTGAGCTGGGGAATGCCTGGCGGGCAGGGTGCGCTGGGGGTGCATCACTGGCTGGGTGAACTGGGGAATGCCTCGTGGGCAGGGTGGGCTGGGGATGCCTCACTGGCAGGATGGGCTGGGGGTGCATCACTGGCAGGGTGGGCTGGGGGTGCCTCACTGCCAGGGTGAGCTGGGGAATGCCTCACTGGCAGGGTGAGCTGGGGAATGCCTCGCTGGCAGGGTGAGCTGGGGAATGCCTCGCGGGCAGGGTGGGATGGGGGTGCATCACTGGCAGGGCAGGCTGGGAAGATAAGCACTGCCTGCTCTTGCATAGGACTCACCCGGTTCAATTCATAGCACCCATACCTGATGGTTCACAAACGCCTGTAACTCCAGCTCTAGGGGATCCAAGGCATCCAACAACCTCCCCCATGTGCATACACATACACACATGCACACATACACATACATAAATAAAAACATATTAAATCTTTTTTTAAAGAATCCTGTAAGGTTTTATCATTAATTACTTTTAATTCTCCAGAATTGCAACTATCTAGTCATTTTGATTTATCAAAATCATTTTAGATATATCTCTAAACAGATAATGGGTGGAGAAGAGGTAAATGAGATATAATACCTGTCCTCCAAGATTTCCATAATTCACTGAAGAGCCAAGAGAAATAGTGGATGACCCATATGTAGCCTTTTACAGGGCCCAGGTGATGGCTCCATTAGCTCCATTGATAAAGTACTTGCTGCTAAATCTGAATGACCAGAGTCCAGATCCCCCAGAATTCAGGAAAAGCTCTGTGTGTCTGCCATCCCATCTATCACCCCAGGGCACAAGAAGCAGACTGGAATCTCCAGAGCCAGCTGTCTAGTTAGAGCAGCTAAACAGGCAAGCTTTGCATTCAGGGAGAGACCCGGCCTCAGCAAATAAAGTGGACATGATCTCTCGCCTCCACACATAAGCAGTTAAGGCAGCGGGACTTTGCAATGACACAGTTACTCGGGGGCCACCCACACCCCTGTAACTCCTCACTCAGGCTCTGTAAGAAAGCCTAATAAAGTCTCTGCTTCACAAAGCTAGGCTTGGGTGAAGTTGCTATTTTGCCTTGCCCTACCAGGAGTAAAGGGACATTTGTTCACACCTCCCAAAAAAGTTAATGCAAAAGCATGCCGCATGAGATTTTGTTTGTTTGTTGTTTTGTTTTTCAAGACAGGGTTTCTCTGTGTAACAGCCCTAGTTGTCCTCGAACTAGCTCTGTAGACCAGTCTGGCCTCGAACTCACAGAGATCCGCCTGCCTCTGCCTCCTGAGTGCTGGGATTAAAGGCGTGCGCCACCACCACCCAGTGATGTGAGATCTCTTAACTCCATCACTAAACCCCAGAAATCCTGACCACATCTTTTTCCGGGAGCGATGGTTCTCAGCCCTCTCTGGACATGATCACAAAGGAGTGGGAAGCAAAGAGCATGTGCATCCCACCCCAGGGATTCTAATTTAATTGCTGCACAGTGAGCTGACTTACAGATGTATCTGAATGTAGTTTTAATTTCTTTTAACTGAACAAGGAGCAGAAGATATGATGTCAGGACGACAGAACTGAAGGTCTCACTACAAGGAAGATACTCCCCGAAGTCCTCTAGGAGTAGAGGGCTGGGTGGTCCATGGGGTCAAGACGATTATATCATGGCATTGAAAGAGACTGTAACAGGGCAGAAGCTCCATGGAGATAAAGGAATTGAAGACAGTCTTTGGTAGGCTTCGGGTTGACAAAGAGTGAAGGTGACTAGATCAAAGTTCAACAGTAACAAAAAGAAGCAGGACGTGTTTATTCAGTACAACCGAGCCCCAAACGCTTATATATAAGCTATAGCGCTAACTTTGAAAAGGTTCTTGCAACCGTTCATATTGATTCCCAACTTGAGAAGATCCAAACCTCACCAGGGAGACAATGTCTGGAGGGGGTTTCTAGATTGGGGTAAGAAGAACCAAAATGAGGGTGGGTGGCACCAACCCATGTATTGACTGAAGCAGAGGAGAAAAGAAAATCCCTGATCAGTGCTCACCTCCCTCTCTGCTTCCTGAGTGTAAACACACACACACACACACACACAATTTTTTTTAAAGTAAACATGCCCAATAGTGGCATTCAAAATAAAATCCATCCTATTTTGGACACCGGCTTGCATGCCTCCTCCCCTCCAGCTTTGGGATCATCGTCACATCAGCCTCAAGCTAATAGGGGTTGTCCTCAACAGACACTTCTCTCCCGTAATCCCTGTTCCCATGAGGAGAGGCCAACACCAAGGGAAGCTGTGACTGACCATTTTGCTCTGCTCTCTGCCTAAATCAGTTGAACAAGGAGAGGAGATATTCCCCCTGAAATCTGAAATGGTGACAGTCTGTAGTTGGGTCTGGAATATTTGCTTCAGTGGAAAGGACAAAGCACTAGAGGTGTGTGGTAGCCTCCTGCAGTGAGGCTGGAGACTCCAAACACTGTTCTCAAGGAGGAAGAAAAATTAGAAGCAGAGAAAAGGAGAACATGAATCAGGGACAATTCCAGTCAATGCCCCTGCTTCAAACTCATTATATATATTCGCATTTATGGCAAGATGCCAGAGTCATTTATGTGTGTCTGTTGCTCAGGTCAGCTTCCCTTACTGAAATCCATGGGGGTTGGGAACAAGATATAGCCCTTGTCTCTCCCTCCTCTGTCTGGTGTCTATTTCTTCCAGAGGACTAGAGTTCAGATCCTCAGACCCAGGACACATGGCTCACAACTGCCTGTAGAATTCTAGCTCCAGAAGATCCAACACCCTCTTCTGGACCCCATGCACACACCACACCACACACACACACACACACACACACACACACACACACGCACAGTGCCATGTGGGGGAAGGAATCACATAAATTTAAAAAAAAATTGGTAATGACCTGTTGTGTGATGTCTGGTGGAGCTAGCCACTGGCTAACCATAGAAACTAGGTAGGCAGTGGTAGCTTTAATCTCAGACTTTGTGGTTTACACTTTTAATCCCAGCACTCAGGAGGTGAAGACAGGAAATGACGAGGTAGGGTATAGACAATATCTGAGCACTTTTGGATGCAGGAACAAGACAGGTAGGAAGCAGTTAGCATCTGCTCCCGGTTCTCTGATCTTTTGGGGGTTTACCCCAATATTTGACTCCAGATTGTTTATTAATTAAGACTAATTAGAGTAACACTTCAATGACTGTAGTGTGATGACGTACACCAGCAACCTCAATACTGGGAAAGCTAACGCAAGAGGATTATGTGTCCCAGGCTAGCCCAGGGTATACAGTGCAACCCTGACTTCAAAATAACTATTATAAATCAAGAATAAATTAAAATTGCACTCAAATTTCAAATAAGCCACTTGCAAAATATAGCCACCAAGTCAGCAAGGAGCTGTCCTATAAACCCTGCACCATTTTATGTGGAGAAACTGACTTCAAAGTCACTCTAATATTATAACTGTCAATTATTTTATTCTCTATTTAGTGTGGCTAAAACATTTGTTTCGTTTTGGCAGGAGGGATGTGTGCACGTGTGTATGCACATGTATGCACATGTATGCACATGTATGTACATGTATGTACATGTCAGAGGCTAAAGCTGATGTCCATTCCCTTCCTTAATTGCTCTCTACCTTCGCTTTTGAGACAAAGGCTCTCACTGAACGTGGAGCTCACTGGTTTGGTTAGGTTGGGTGGCAATATCCCTAGGATCCTCCTGTCTCCATTTCCCCAGCTCTGTGATTACAGACAGTGATGTCACCCAGCTTTTTGATACGGGTTCTGGGGATGGAACAACTGACAAACACTTTACCACCTAGGTCGTTTCCTGGTCCTAGAAATGTAGTTGTAAGAGTGGGTCAAACCTAGAGGATCCTCTGCCCTGAGTCCTGCTGTGTCCATGCTATAAAACCCAAACGGTTTTTTTCCTGCTGGTAGGTACTAATGAAGGGCATCTGGCCATCCTTGTACAGCTATTTTATCTAATCAGAACTGCATCAGGCTGCCTGATGGGGACAGCTTACAAGAAATAATAAAAACAAATAGTAAGAGTAATGCAGAATAACTAACTTCAGAGATCCCTACGTGTGCAAATGAAGTTAAAAATAAGCAAATACCAAAATCTCTCTCCCGAGAGGTCTTCTAGGGCTGGCATGTTCTCGCTCATGCTGAGTAAGATAAAAATGGTTCTTTACCAAATAGCTCCTAGTCATTGTTTTTAATTTTTAAATTTTTAATGATGTGTATGTATGGGCAGGCATGTGTTAATTCTGAGTTCAGTGCTCACAAAAAAACAAAAGAAGGCTGGAGCTACAGGTAGTCCTGAGCCATCAGATGCAGGCACTGAAAGGCAAACCCAGGTCCTCTGCAAGGGCAGCGAATGTTCTTACCTCTGAGCCCACTCTCCAGCCTGTATTCTTCCGGAAGCCCTGTCTTCATTCCTAATGATCTGAAAATGCTGTGCTAACTCCTTCCTTTTAGCTATCCCTCCAAAAGAGCAGAGGAAGTGAAAACGATTTACTCATGGCCATTCTAACTGCTCTTCTAACCACATCATTCCAAACAGTCTCTACTGCCTGGCTTGGGGAAAGAAGGAAGGACAAGAAAGCAGATAAGTGAACATGTGTTTCCCAGCCATCAGATGACTGCCTGGGAAAGTCTCCAACCACAATCTGGGGAAATGTAGGAAGTTAAGGCCCACCAGACCTACAGACAAGCCAGCCTGGAGTCTGCCTGGCGCTGTCAGAGGTCCTGATCATGCTTAGCCAATGAGGGATGACCACCAGACAATGTCAATGGATAGCAACCCCCCGGGTGCTAGGAGGATATATAAGGTTCTCCCTGTTGCTAAATAAACACGTCTGCTATTTCCCTTTCACTGACTCCCATTGCTTATATCATTGATGGCATGCCTTCTTACCCCTTCCCCCAATGAAGCCCTTAGGACCCAGCTACAGGTAAAGGCAGATCCCATGGCTCCTGCCTTCTCCCCTGACAGAAACAGGGCACTCCAGCCTCCCTTTCTCAGCCTCCTGAGCACCCTGACCTTTAAGCAGCTGGGCCAGTGCAGCCATTCTACTGAAACTCCTCCAGCATGCTTGCCTTGAGGACACTGGATCCTGAGGAAAGGCAACAGCTTAGGGGTTTTTTGGTTTTGTTTTGTTTTTTTAAGTTTATATTTATTTTATGTGCATTGGTGTTTTGCCTTCATGTATGTCTGTGTGAGGGTACCTCTTGGAATTGTAGTCACAGACAGTTGTGAATTGCCATGTGGGTATTGGGAATTGAACCCAGGTCCTCTGGAAGAGCAGCCAGTACTCTTAACTGCTGAGCCATCTCTCCAGCCCAGCTTAGCTTCTTAATGAAGCCTGGAGATACTGGTGCACATCTTTTCTTTGCTTAGCCCTGTGGGCCAGAGCAGTTGGCTTCCTGCTCATTTTTCTTCTTATTTTTAATGTATTTGCATATGTATTTGTGTGTGTGTGTGTGTGTGTGTGTGTATTCTTGTAACATATGTAGGAGGCATGCAGAGGTCAGAAGCCCTAAAGTTGGAGTTACACATGGTTGTACACCCTGGCCCACATGAGTGATAGGACCAAACGTGGGTCCTCTGAAAGAGTAGTGTGTGTTCTTATCCATTAAGCCATCTCTCCTGCCCTGACTTTTTTCTTTTGCTTATTTGTTTAATTGCTTATGATTTTGGAAATTGGTTCTTTCCACCTTGAATCCATCAGGTTCAAAATCATTGGCAGATTCTAGGGGTTTTCTTGATGGGACTCCCAAGATGTCAGAGTAGTGAGACGCCTAATGGGAACCTGCTGTCTTTATAGCCTGATTCTCTGCTACCAGTCGGCTCCTGCCAGCTCCCAACACTATGCTATTCTGGACTTGTCCAGTCTGCATTACCATGATTACCATGGTCTCCTCTTGGCTGTTTCTAGTTCACCACCTGTCCGTTCTCAGTAACCACAGCAACATTCATTCAGCTTTCATTGTGAAAGAATTTCAGATGCACAGAAGTTTCAAATACCAGAATAGAGAATTCCTTGTATCCTTCACCTGCTTTCCCAATGATAACATTTTACATCATCATAGACATAATATACAGAGATGGTCATGGCACACACAGATTTCTGTAAAGTCACATTAGGGTGAGTACAAACTTGATCTTGATCATGCAACCTTTCTTACTTTGCTAAAACTATTACTATTGATTCTACTGCCAATCACTCGAGTGTGTGTGTGTGTGTGTGTGTGTGTGCATACATGCCAAAGAACAACCTCAGATATAGTCTCCAAGTGTCTTCCAATGTTTATTGAAGAAGGGGTCTCTCACTGGCTTCTTCTCATAGGCTAGGATGTTTGCCAATGGACTCTGGGAATCCCTGTCTCTACCCGCCCCCCATCACTGGGATCACAAGTTTAAACTACCATACCTGGCTTTTTACATGAATTCTGGGGTAACAAACCAAGGTCCTCACACTTGTGCAACAATCATTCCAACAACTGAGGCATTTCCATAGCCCCCGTCACTTTCATCCTTACCACATTCTATAAATATTGTGCCTGTTATTCTAACTCAGGTAGGGCAGTTTGGGCTCTCACTGATTATACCAGCACTCCAGTCCATTCAGTACTGACTAGTCTCTGAAGTGTGGTCCAGGTGACAGACATACAGTCACTTCACCATATGTTGTTGTGGTCTAGTTTTCAAGCAGAGAGACCTCAACTCTGCCTCCTTCTCTTGAGCCCCGTGATGCAAACCTTCCTTTAGTACAAGATAGGAACTGGGTTGTACAATATTTCTTTCTGTCATGGGGACTTTGCATATGATGGTCTCTCTGCTTGAAGCATGCCACATCATCTACTTTTTTGCTTGGTCAGATTCTATTCTCTTGGTGAAACTATTTCTATTCCTAAAAGAGCACCAGGTCACACTTCTACACACACACACACACATGCACACACACACGCGTGCACGCACACACACACACACAGGATTGACTATTCCTCCAAATTGCCTATAACAGTTCTAATTTTACTATTTTATCTATAAATAAAACACAATCTAGACGAGCTGGAGATATAGCCCAGTGCTTCAGGGCATTGACTGCTCTTCAGAAGAACCTCAGTGTGGTTCCTGGCAACCATGTCAGGAGACTCACAACCACCTGCACTGTAGCTCCTGAGGATTCAATACCCTCTTGTATTCTCTCTCTCTCTCTTGCGCGCGTGCACACACACACACACATCATGAAAGCAGAAAGTGGACAGGCTAGAAAGTGGAAAGTTATCCTTGGGTACTGAACAGATAGGGCAGGAGAGGGTAACAAGTAGTGTGTGTGTGTGTGTGTGTGTGTGTGTGTGTGTGTGAATATGGTGACAATATATACATGTATGAAGATGACATGTTCATTCCATATGCTGGGGTCCTGGACCAAGAAAGAACATTGAGCATGAGTCTCCAACTCTCACCTTCCTGGAAGCAATGTGAGCGGCACGTCTCCCTCCTGATGAACTGTGCCCTGAACTATAGGGCAAATCTTTCCTTCTTTAAAGTCTTTTTATTTTTCAAGTATTTTGTCACAGGAAGGAGAAATGTTACTACCACAAGCACTGACGTATATGGCAGGTGATGAGACAAATTCAATAAATAAATCCATCCTATTTCCTGTATCATGGCATTGTATCATAAAGAAACAAAACGATCTTGGCCAGTTAGCACAGTGTGGAATTCAGTGTTTACACTTTACATCTGTGCTTAACATAGCCATTTGAAGCCTGAGTCAAAACTGAGAATTTAACACCTCATTGGCCTTTTTGCTCCTACCCCTCAAACTGGTGAGTGAGTGAGTGAAAACATTGTGTGACTCCAATGCAATGACAATCCTTTAGTATCTTGTGTTTTTTTCAGCTTGTTTTGAGAGTGGCCTGTATTTCACATGAGAGACTCCGAGGCTATCTGAAATGGTAGCCATTGCCCGGAAGGAAATGTCACGGTCTGACTAGGATAACTGCAGACTCCTATTAACTATCCCTCCTTCAGGGCTGCTTACTACTGAGCGCAAATGTGCCACTTTATATGCAAATAAAATGCACTGAGATTTGAATTGAAAGTTCCACATGTATCTTCTGACAAATCATCTTATTATGATCCAAACAGCATCAGACCTTCTCACCGTGTTACACAGCGAGGGAATTCTTTCCCGTAATTTCTGTTTCCAACATGCCCAGATACAGCAAGGAAAACTATCTCTCCACATAGCCCAGGCAGATTCTGGATGTGCATTCTGAGTTTTACTTAGAGTTACAGAATTTATAATGCTGTGATTTCTATTGCAAAAAGTGTGTGTGTGTGTGTGTGTGATCGCATATATGCAGGTACATGTGTGTTAGTAGGAACACATGCACATTTGTGATTATGGAAGCCAGAACAGAACTTCGGTTGACATTCCTTAGACATTATCCATGCTTTGGTTTGGTTTTGTGGATTTCGGGGGTGGGTTGTTTGGTTTTTCTGTCAGTTTATTTGGTTTGGGTTTTGGACAAGGTCACTTATTGCTCTTGACATGAAAATCTATACTAGACTACCTTGACAGTAAGCTTCAGGGTTCTCCCTGTGTCTGCCTCCCCAGCTCTGGAACAACAAGCCCATGATACCACACCTGGCTAATTTTACCTAAATTCTAGGAATTGGACTTGGGTCCTCTTACTGGCATGGCAAGCTCTTTACCAACTAAGCCCTTCTGTTTTTAACTGTATGCTTCTCTCTGATCTTGACTTGTTATCAATACTTCTCCCATGTAGCCACAGACTTAAAAAACTTGGCTTCTTCTCAGGTATGTTATTTCCAAGGATGCCTTTGTCTGACTTTCCCAAGGTGACAACTTTACAACCAACACACAGGATGTGAGTCACTTCACATATTTTGCATTTGTGCCTTATTTTCTCCTACCTTCTCTGAAGTCGGTAGCTGTATAAAAGTCTTGCTGTAAAACTGCATGATCTTCTTCATCCCACTCGAGGGGACTCTGCTCCCACATCTCAAGTACCACATCAGACCTGCACCTCAAGTTTGCTTCTAATGACATCTTGGAGCAGTACCGCACAACAACTATTCAAAAACAGAGCATGCCGTGCAAACCTGGTGGCTGTCTGTGCAGGGCTAACAATATCAGATAAACACTGACTAGGTCGACGGGAGCCACGGGAAAGCATGTAATGTCCATTTTCAGCACTTTTCCTATGCTCTGCTAACTTTCCAAGAAAACAAATGGATGCAAGATATTGCATGCAATACGGAAAATTGAACTCTGTTCTCTCTGCCTATGAAATTACTTCCCTGGGGCCAAGGATCTAGTAGAAAAGGATGTCAAGAGCAGGATGCAGATGAAAGCATCTTGGGCTGTGTTGCCAAACCAAGATGTTGCAATCTGGGAGTTTCATGGCATAAGTTGATTGAGTGTGTGTTGTATATATGTATGCATGGGCACACATACCACAGGACAGGTATGTGGGTCATAGGACAACTTGTGAAGTCTATTCTCTCCTTCCATCTTTAACTGAATTCCTGCGACTTAAACTCAGGTTGCCAGAGTCTTTTCCCAGTGAGACATTGCACCAGTACTCTGTCATATTTTCTGAGACAGGGTGGCTCCCTGAAGCTACAGCTTGCAGATTCACGTAAGCTGGTTGGTGAGTGGGGCTCTTAGTTCCATCTCCTTCAAACTGAGATTACAGGTATATGCAGCCATGCCTGACTTCTTTACATAAGGCTTCTGGAGGTCCAAATTCAGATTTTTATACATGCACATTCTTTACCAACTGAGCCATCTCCCCAGTCCTAAATTGGCACCTTCAGTAAGTCTTATACTCACTAAAGTAGACAGTCATCTCTTCAGGACTCAGAGCCAAACACACTTCTGAAGAAATCTGAAGTTTCAAGATTGAACTTAGAGTCTAAATATTGTAAGTTCACATTAGAATGTAGTTTCAATGTGTTATATAATAACCCAAATTGTACATTTTATCAAAGAGGCCTTTAAATTATATTGTAGGGGACTCAGAAATACAGATTTATTTTTGGCCATCCCTTTTCTCAAGCCTCCTCTTGAACACTCTTAAACTGAGAGTCTTCCCTCATATGGGGCTGTGTAACTATGTAAACAAAGACTGCTTGTTCATTTCCTGGCCACCCAGACCTGAATAATCACACAGAAACTATATTAATTACAACACTGTTGGCCTATTAGCTTAGACTTTTTATTAGCTAACTTACATTAAATTAAATTAATTAAATTAATAGTTAAAGCAATATTAATTATTAATTTAATGTCAATTAAATTAATATTAAATTAACACATTTCTATTAATCAATATTAACATGAGGATGTGGCTTACCGGTAAGGTTCTGGCTTGTGTCTCCTTCGGCAAGTACATGGTGTCTCTTTGACTCTGCCTACTCACTCTCTATATCTCTGTTTGGATTTTATACCTGGCTTTATTCTGCTATGCCATAGGCCAAAGTAGCTTCTTTATTAACCAATGGTAATAAAACATATTCAAAGCAAACAGAGGATCCCACATCATAACTGAATGTGGCACTCACTACACTTGGCAACAATAAAGGGTTTCTAAATATACAACAACCAAAAATTAATTCAAAGTCAATCTAATGAATTCCAGCTGGAGTTAGCAATGCTCCCCTGTGTTATACCAGGTGACGTCGAAACACACGTCCACACTGAACTATGCATGCCTTCAAGCCACACAACACCAAAGAGCTGCAACTCCTTAGCTTGGGTTCAAGAACATGGTATATTATGCATGCACTGAGGTGTCTTTACTGTGTCTCCTCATCTCCCCACGCTATTTAAACACGTTAGAATAATTACAGAAAACAAAGGCATTCTTAATACTTTTCCTCTGTCATCCCTCAGTGTGAAGGGATCAAATTATTGTCTGCCTAAATTATACTGTGTCAGAGTGTTTAATTTTTTTAAAATTGCTATTTGAGTTGCTGACTTGTGTTTCACTAATAAATGTTAATAGCATCTTGTTGGGATTAGAACAAAATTCCAACTATTTCTGAAAGAGCCATAAATGCACTTCTGCCACTTTATTTTATATGCTATGCAAAATGATATTCTCAGCATTTAATTATAAAATCAAAATATAGATCAACTCAGAGAAGCACTAAAGATAGTCTCTGCTCTGCCTATCAAGTATTCATTAGTATGCAAATTTACTTTCACTTTCATAAACAGTAAAATAATATGTAAACCTAAGAGTTGTTTTAAAATGATTTGCTTTATGATTATTTATTATCAATAAATGCTTGATCTTATATTGACTTTTTATGCCTATATATAGAGAATTTTATCAATTTTTCAGATAAAACTATATTACAAATGATGTTTTATAAGCCCTGCCATATTGTTTGCCATGATGCCCCTCTGTGGGCTGGGGAGGTAGCTCAGTTGGCGGCATGATAAGACTAACATAAATGAAGCTCTGGGCTCTATCTCCAGCATTTCATAAACTAGACAGGTGCAACATGACCATAATCCCAGGACTTTGGAAGTAAAGCAGGGAAATCAGGAGTTCAAGGTCGTTGTCACCACATAAAAAGATTGAAGGTTGGCCTGGGGAGATACATGAGGCCCTGTCACACACACAGAAAGTCTAATCCAATATCAGACTGCTCTATTAGTATTTGGTACATTACATGGAGATTGGCCAACCCCATGTCTGTTTCTTACACTAGGTTCTCAATAATTCTCTTATGTTTGGAACATCCATTCTGAAATCAGGGTCCCAATGGAATTGATACACACACACACAACACACATACACATACACACACACACAAACACAAACACGAAGGCGAACGATCCAACGCTGCCTTGCTACCTTGTTTTCTTATCCATCAACACCACCTAGTCACTCGAATGTTGTGTTTTGTGCTATGGTCTAGAAATTTCCAGAAATTATTATCCCCTTTTCTCACATGAATTTGCCAAGGTAGCTGCTAATACTCTCCCAAAGAAGAGGCCAGGAGTGCCTGTCACGAATGTCGGGATATTTGTGATGGTTTTAAATGCTAACTTGTCACAACCTCAGCATAATTCAAGAAGAAAGCTTCCCTTGAGGAAGTATCTAGATCAGGTAGGCCTGTGAGGTTTGTCTTGAATGGGGGGTGAGTGAGACGTCCCAGCCTGAGGGTGAGCTGCACCATTTCATGCACCCTGGACTGTAAAGGTGAAAACATAGCAATCAGTAACAAGCAGTTATATATTCTCTTTCTGCTCTTGGCCCTGAGTATAATGCTTCCAGTCCTTGTCTTGGTTTCCCCACAATAATGGACTAAAACTGAGAATTGGAAGTCAAATACGGCTTTTCTTCCCTGTGTTGCTTTCAGTCAGGGCAGCTGTCACAACAGAAAGGAAACTAAGATCTTGTTAGTTCATTTGCTGGCCCTGTGAAAAACTCCTGGGAGAAATAAACTTATGCTGCAGAGGTGTCTTTGACCTATAGTGTTGGAGAGTTCAGTCTGTGACCGCCTTCCCCAATTGCGTTCAGTGTCTTGGACCTATAGTGTTGGAGAGTTCAGTCTGTGACCGCCTTCCCCAATTGCGTTCAGTGTCTTGGACCTATAGTGTTGGAGAGTTCAGTCTGTGACCGCCTTCCCCAATTGCGTTCAGTGTCTTTGACCTATAGTGTTGGAGAGTTCAGTCTGTGACCTCCTTCCCCAATTGCGTTCAGTGTCTTGGACCTATAGTGTTGGAGAGTTCAGTCTGTGACCGCCTTCCCCAATTGCGTTCAGTGTCTTGGACCTATAGTGTTGGAGAGTTCAGTCTGTGACCGCCTTCCCCAATTGCGTTCAGTGTCTTGGACCTATAGTGTTGGAGAGTTCAGTCTGTGACCGCCTTCCCCAATTGCGTTCAGTGTCTTGGACCTATAGTGTTGGAGAGTTCAGTCTGTGACCGCCTTCCCCAATTGCGTTCAGTACGGTGATGAGATGTTCCACCCTGGCAGAGACAATCCCATGGAATACTGCTCCGGTACAGATGGCCAGAGTTTGAGATTAAGAAGCCAGGGTTTGTCTATGCCATTCAAGGAAGGGCACACCTCCAATGCCTTAACTTCTTCCTAACAGATCAGTCTCTACCTCTGAGAGATTTGACCACCTCCCAACAGTCCCAAGAGCTGGGGACCAAGCTTTCAACGTGTGAGCTTAGAGGAGCCATTTCAGACCTTACCCACGACAACTGTCACCAAATCTGTATTAAAGACATTGAGCCAGTAACAACGCTAAGTTGGGAATACACACTCAGGCAACAGTTAACTTTGTGTGCAAATATGTATAAAGAAGTATTTATTTAAGAGGGTGGGAAGATGGCTCAGTGAGTAAGTCTGAGTATCTGAAGAACTGTGGTCAATCCTCAGAACTCACATTTAAAATGCCATCTCAGACAAAATACATCTGTAAAGCCATCAGTCCTACAGAGAGATGGGCGGCAGAGACAGGAGATTCAGGTGAACACTCCTAAACCAGATATCCTGGAGTATACAACATCACAACAGAAACAAGAGAGGCCGTGGCTCGACGAGATGGGAGGTAAGACATGTACACATCTGTGCACACAGGCAAAGTTAACTAAACTGCAAATGTCATTTGCTTTAAAGAATTCAAGTTGTTCATCAATAACTAAAGTTGGTAAATACAGATTTAGAAGTGCTTCTATTTTTTAAATAAAACTTAGGAACTCCAGCCGATTTATAATTTCAAAAGAGGAAATATCAAACAATTTCTCTATTTTAATATCACACAGCAACATGTCTTCTAGACAGACTTGCCTACAGCTGTTATAAACTGCGAAATGAAACAATCTATGATTGACACTCCTTTAACGATGGGGGTCCTAACATGGACCTCAGTATGGTCAGGTGTCATGGTTCCCAGCCTCCCGTTTCCAAATCACAGGCCGACTTCGTCAGAGCTCCCCAGAATCCAGCAATCTCTTGCTCTGTCTCCCTTCCCTCTCCCTGTGTGCTGCCAGCCCCCACACGAATCTTTCCCCACATCACCACTCTTTACATTTCCTTTCCAGTCTGTTTGGTTACTTCTGAAATGTGATGCATAATTATGTGGGGTTGCTATGGAGATTCTACGTGATCTATCATGAAGAAAATCTATTATGTTTGAGATAATTCACATTCATGACTCAGGAATCCCTTTAGAAGTTTATGTGTGTGTGTGTGCGCGCGCGCGCGTACATGCACACGCCTATATGTTTTTTTAGGATAACAACAAGCTGCATATATTTGAATATCTATGAGCAGAAGTCACTTCATTAGTCACGTAACCTGAAGAGTGACTGAAGTCCTGCTAAGGTGGGGCATTTTGTGGTGGTCAGTTTAATTTCTCATAATTTACAAAGAACTGCTTAAAGACCTTATTTTCATGTTAATTATGTATACAGACAAGTTTCTCTCTGTGTGTGTGCATGTGACGGCAGGTACCTTTTGAGGCCAGAAGAGGGCATCAGATCATCCTGGAGTGGGAGTTAAAGACAGTTGCGAGTGGATGCTGAGAAGCAAATACAGTTTAAGAACACTAGTGCTCCTAACAGCTGAGCCTTTTCCAGTTTTGATTTACAAAGAACTTCTTAAAGGACACTTCTTAAAATAATGATGATTAAACTCTTGCCTTAATCCCCTAGGAAAAGAGTAGAAAGTCCAAACATCTCTAAAAATCTGTCACTAACAATATGGTATATATTGACTATGCTATAATTGATGCTGTAATTTGACTACATTGAGCATGCTGTAATTTGTTATAACTTGAAAATGTAATGTTGGGGTGTATAAACTGGTGACATGCCTACTCCATGGTAAGGTTAAAAGGAAGAATTTTATTGTAGATATGAGAGAAAGAACATCCACAGGCATGGAAGAGTTCAGAGCAGAGAGAGAAAATAAACTGAACAAGGCAAGAGGACTGGACCAGGCATAAGGAGCCTAGGACATAGAGAGGAGAGCCAGAGAGAGCAGAATGGGAGAGGAAGGGGGGGGGGGGATGGAAGACCTGAGATGAAAACAAAGAGGAAGAAAAACCATAACATCAGGGCTATAAGGAGAATGAGTAGCTGTGGGGAGGAAGTCCAGGAGCTGTAGAAGCTTAGGATAGGAAAGGAAGGGAGAAGGGATAGGATGCTAGCATGGACTCTGAACTGTGCAACAGGTGTTTCCTGGGGGCCAGCGTGTGCTCTGGTATCTAACAGGTGTTTCCTGGGGGCCAGTGTGTGCTCTGGTATCTAACAGGTGTTTCCTGGGGGCCAGCGTGTGCTCTGGTATCTAATAGGTGTTTCCTGGGGGCCAGCGTGTGCTCTGGTATCTAACGGGTGTTTCCTGGGGGCCAGCGTGTGCTCTGGTATCTAACAGGCGTTTCCTGGGGGCCAGCGTGTGCTCTGGTATCTAACAGGTGTTTCCTGGGGGCCAGCGTGTGCTCTGGTATCTAACAGACATGTCCCGGGGGCCAGCATGTGCTCTGGTATCTAACAGGCACAACAGGCAGCCACTTGTCCCTTCTCCTGTGATAAGGGAAATGTCTCTGGCTCCTTTTGGTAGAGGGTACCTGCTTTATAAGTTCCTGATGAATGCTTGCTTCTGTCTAACTTCCAGAAATTGGGGGAATTTTCCTCTGGACCTGACATGGAGAATATGTTAAACATCTATACAAATTTAGAGAGACAGAACAACTCTTCTGTTTGTTTTGACTTTATTGTCCTTGTAAAACCTAGACTGCCAGGACATGGGACCTGAGAGTGGATGGATTATTTGCCATCAATGAGAGGAATTCTGATGTAAAGACTGTGATCAATCAATGAAGACCACATCTCTCTTCCATTCTCCTTCCATGTCTTTGCCAGCACAGAGTGGGGAAAGACCTGAACAAACCCACCAATCAGCATTAAACAACTGGCCTTGATCTTTCTTTCAGCCAAAGCTGATTCCAAGATTGACTGATTTGGGGGAGAAAAATATTCTTGATTTAGCTTCGGATGGATGCCTGTTGGGACTCCTAACCCCTGTGCATACTGGCTATGTCCTAATTCATGTTATATTTGAAAATGCAGCTTTAAGGAATACATTAAACTTGTACTTAAAATTAGATATTGCACTTTAAAAATCATTAGTGAAGTAGTAATGTTGATTATTTAATGTAATCAATATTGACTCTTTAATTCATGTTAGAGAAAAACATGTTTTCCTTTTGAATTTATTATAAAATAACTGTACCTGTGTAGATTATATATATTAAGTACAGTTTATACATGCATATATATGCACATGTGCATGTTTATACACATACAATTTTAGTATCGCTATACACAAAACCTACTCCCAGTAAATAAAATCATTAAAATGTATACATACACACATACAATACAAATAACATTCAGTCTAGCAATAATTTGGCAAACAATACCATCTGCTATACTAAATCCATGTCATATATTGAATTTTTTGGTTTTATACTTTTGGAATTAGTAAATTATTTTATATACTGGACTATAAGTATAAATAGTACACGGAAGGAAGAAAAATAATCAAGGAACAGAAAGAAGCATAGACTGGTTAAAGAAAGAAACAAACAAAAACTGTGAAGAACGTCCAGAGTAAGCTATGGTTTACAAGACCCAGTGAAATCTACAAGGAATGTTAGGTGAAGGCTGTGTTTCCAGCCAGCCAGAGAACAAGGATGGAGCTGACTTACTGCTCACAGCAAAGGAGGAAAGAACAGAAGCTGCAGGGCAAACAGAACCATTCAACTCCTATCCTGCCTCTACCCTGACTAGCAAGGCCAATGATCTCTGTGCTAAAATGAAGCGCGCATGAAGTCTGAGATAAGGGAGGGGAGTCCCCAGGGAACCCAGCAAGCTGCTTTATATTAATCCGGGTCTCAGCAGCAAATCACACCCAGGGCAGTGGCAGGATCTCAGAGTTTCCCTGGGGAAGTTTCCTGCACAGTCTCTGGGAAAATAGAATGAGTGACTGCAGGCCCCTTACTAAACGCAGACAAAAGTGCTGGGGTTCTGAAGGGTATTTCAAGAGCTTTTTCTCCCAAATAAAATAAATAGTTGTATTTATGTTGCAAATCCAATTGTAGTCTAATTGCCCTAGCTCCTAGAGAATACATCTAGAAGGAAATGTTTTAAAGCAAGAGTGTATGAGCATCAAAAACAGAACCTCATAGTCATTTGCTAGGAAGAGTTACTAGGATGGACTGGGAATGGGGCTCAGTCTACAAAGTACCCATCACACTAGCATGAGGACTTGAGCTCGGATCCTTAAAAAAAAAGGCATAACGGCATGTATCGGTAACGCCATTGCCAGGGAAACAGAGACAGGGGATCCAGGGAGCTCCCCCGCCAGCCACACAGCTTAATCGGAGCTCCAAGTTCAGTGAGAGAACGAACATTCCTCAGCAAACAAGATGGAGAACAGCAGAGGAAGACGTGTGGCAAGAACAAGTCAGTCGTTGCCCCATTTGTGCTCCCATAGCAGAGGTTAAGTAGTGGCAACAGAGACTGCATGGCGCACAAGGCTAACACACTTACTGCCTCGCTGTTTTCACAAAGATTTTGCCAATCCTTCATGAGTTCCATAAACTAGGGTGTATCATCACCATTCTGGCTTACCAATTACATTCATCTACAATAAAAGGAACTGGTAAATACAGCAGAGGGCTTTAGAAGGCGTTTAAGGAGATGGTGTGTGCGCACGGTCTTCACACAGCGCAGTGTGCTACACAAGGAGAAGGTAGCTCTTTTTTTTTTTAATTATTGATTTTATTGAGCTATACATTTTTCTCTTCTCCCCTCCATTCCTCTCCCCTTCCCTCCCCCAAAGTCCCCATGCTCCCAATTTACTCAGGAGATCTTGTGTTTTTCTACTTTCCATGTAGATTAGATCCATGCATGTCTCTCTTAGGGTCCTCATTGTTGTCTAGGTTCTCTGGGATTGTGAATTGTAGACTGTTTTTTTTTTTTTTTTTTTTGCTTTGTATTTAAAAGCCATTTAGGAGTGAGTACATGTGATAATTGTCTTTCTGGGTCTGGGTTACCTCACTCAGTATGATGTTTTCTAAATCCATCCATTTGTCTGCAAATTTCAAGATGTCATTTTTTTTCTGCTCCATTGTGTAAATGTACCACATTTTCCTTATCCATTCTTTGGTCGAAGGGCATTTAGGTTATTTCCAGGTTCTGAATATGACAAACAATGCTGCTATGAGCATAGTTGAGCACATGTCCTTGTGGCACGATTGAGCATCCTTTGATGTGGGGTAAAGGGAACACTCCTGCATCGCTGGTGGCAGTGCAAGCTGGTACAGCCCTTTCTATGTAAGTATGGCGATTTCTCAGAAAATTAGGAATCAACCTTCCTCAAGACCCAGCAATATCACTTTAGGGTATATACCCAAAGGATGCTCAATCATGCCACGAAGGTAGCTCTTGAAATTGCTCTCTCCATTCAAAGACAGACAGCTATGGTCTTCACATTGATGCTGTGTGGAGGTTGGGGATGCTAACAGACCAACATGAGCAACATCCTAAGTTCAATCATTAGTACCAAGGAAGAAAAGAAGGAGGAAGAAACAGATTTGAAAAGGGAGGAAGGGAAGGGGAAAAGATGGAAAGGAGGGGAAAGGAAGAAAGAACAAAGAAAGAAGAGAGGGAGGGAAGCACACTGGCTATTTTGCATTTCAATCATTTTGGGTTTGTTCAACCTTTTTCTCATCGTCATACTGAGACTATGTATTTTTGGCCATGTCACAGAAATGATGTAATTTCAATAGTCCATGGCATGGAAGTTATGAAGAAAATATTTCTGAGTATTTGCTTTATTAGACTGTAACATCAATAAGCTCAGAGATAACCTATCTCTAACACACACACACACACACACACACAGAGTAGTCGGGATCCCAACAACTATTGCAAATACATTAAGATTATTTTCAACTACTTCTTGTCCAAGTTATTAACTATCACTAAACTCTGGCCTCCATTCTGACTGTTTCCCCAATGGCTACAATGTTAGAAGTAGACTTTCCGAGGCTCTTGGTCTTGGCTGCCTCCCTCCTGGCTGGGGAACACACTGCTGACAGACATTGCTCCATGTGTATCTGAACACTGAGTGGCAACGACAATCTGGCTCATGCCCCTGATACTGAGTCAGGATCTACAGTGCATCTGGCCAGACCATGGACACCTGCCTACCTATGAGCCTGGCTTGTCACATCATAGGGACTTGGGGAACTTTATTCAATAATCTCACCTTGCACTCAATCAGTATGAGAAAATGCATCTTAATTCTATATTCTGAGGGAACGATAAGCATGCTATGAAGGCGAGGGAAGCTTTTCCTCACAGCTAGCTCCACGTATAGCCAGCCTCAAACTTGCAACCGAACACAAAATGAGCTTGATTTGAAGCCATCAAAGGTCACCCTTCTCCTTACACAGGTGTAATGACATAAAGACTCCCGATTTGCTGATTGATTTGATTTTGATTTATTTTGTGTATTTATGGTTTTCTTCTCAATTTTCTTATTAGATAAATACAGCCTGGAAAGTGCAGCATCTTTCAATTTGAAAAGCCATTTGCTCTCAGACTTGGTCACCATGGCAAAAAGCTTTAATAATGAAAGAGCTGAAGTACACCTGCCAGCCCCAAAATGCCCTTGCAAGATGCGCACCAGCAATATTTCTGCAAAAACGCCTTATTCAACAGCACACTCTCATTTCCCTTATAGACACTTCCCTGTGTGACATGATTAAAAGACACACTCAAAGAAGAGGCGAAAATGAATAGTTCATCTCAAAAATGGAAACCTGCAGAATGGTGAAAAATAGTTAAGCGAGCATAGTTTTTAATAGTGATATTCACTTTCTTTTCAATTCTGTTTGGTCTTTTCGAGTCACAGCTACCTACCATCCTCCAACTTGTACCAACAGTGAAAAAGCAAGGATGCTCAGAATGAGAAGTGCATTCAAGAACTCTTTGTAAACATCGCTGTTTAGAGAGCAACGCATATTTGAATCAAATATTGACAAATACACCTATGTCTATAAACCTCTTTGGTGCTTAATATATAATACGGCAAGTTAGTAGAGTGAATAGGAAAATACTCGCCAAATACTTCCTACTTAATGTTTACTTTGCATGCATCTGTGTGCTCATGCCACTGAACACGATGCCTGCTAGGGCAAAAACAAGCACAGGAACTCTGGAGGTGAAGTTAGGAGCCTGTGAACTGCCCAACGAGGACACACTGGACCCCTGGAGTTGGAGATAGCTGGCTGTAAACTGCCCAGTAAAGACTCACGGGAACCCTGGAGCTGGAGTTAGCTGGCTGTGAACTGCCCATTGAGAACGCACTGGACCCCTGGAGGTGGAGTTGGGTGCCTCTGAACTGTCCAATGAGGACACACTGGACCCCTGGAGGTGGAGTTAGGTGCCTGTGAACTGTCCAATGAGGACGCACTGTATTCCTGGAGGTGAGTTAGCTGGCTGTGAACTGTCCAATGAGGACACACTGGACCCCTGGAGGTGGAGTTAGGTGCCTGTGAACTGTCCAATGAGGATGCACTGGACCCGTGGAGGTGGAGTTAGCTGGCTGTGAACTGTCCAATGAGGACACTAGGAACAGAACTCAAGTACTCTGCTAGAACAGGACATGTTCTTCACCACTGAGCCATCTCTACAGCCTGGTTAAATATTTCTTATTGACTCCAAAATGAGGCTGTCAGGAACCTTATCCCCTGGAGTGTCGCTGGGGCTTTGCTTTGATTGGCCCACCTGGTACTGTTGCACAAGTCCAAATGTGCATGTTCACATTAGCTCTGCTTCTCTTTCCTCTGAAAAGTGTATTAAGAGAAGCACTTAAGGGGCTGGAGAGACGGCTCGGTAATTAAGAGCACTTGCTGCTCTTGCAAAGGCACCAGATTCAGTCCCTAGCACTCACAGGGTGGCTCACAATCTTCTGTAACTTCAGTTCTAGAACATCTGGCACCCTTTTCTGGCCTTTGTGGGTTCTGCATGCATTTGTTCACAGACCAAGACCATTTTTTTTTAAAAGGAGAGATTAATATGAGTTTGAGGCCAGCCTCAGATACATAGTGCAGCCATATACCATCTCTAACAACCACCACAAACAAAACATTAAGAAAAAGAATTGCATTTGAAAGGCTGAGTTACAATGCAGATTTCAACGTTTTAAAAGAACAGCTCTGAAAACAGCAATTCTTGATGGTGGCAGGCATTGGTGCTCAGAGAGGAGAGAAGAGGACAAAGAGAACAGCAAGTGTTCCTGGAGCTAAGGAACATCACTGGCTGGCACGCTGGATCGGAGCTCCAAAGCGACACGGGCAGCTCAGACTTCCCTCTTGATTCTGTTCTCAAGAATCAGCCTTGCTCCCAGACCCTCCTGATAAACTCCCAAAGACATGGGCTAGGCTGAAGTATGGAAGAAAGAGAAGTCAATTCCAATGCCTGAGAGATGGCTCAACATTAGAGACTCCGACTTTAAACCAAAAAGTCAGAGGCAGCACAGGGCCCCAGGAATGTAGACTCCAGGTCAGTTACACTTTGCACACAGGGCCTTCCGTCCCTTGAGTGGCTTAAGCAGAACTCAGATGTTTTCTTTTGAATTATTTTTGAGTGAGAAACAGATTTCTAAACACAGAGGATGGTCTAGGGGAGAGTTCTAGTTTGGGACTTTCCTTCAGCCTGTTTGGATCAGGGGCTGGAGAGACGGCTCAGTGGTTCAAAGCACTTATTGCCCTTGCAGACAATCTGGGTTCAGTTGCCAGTACCCTTAGAACAGGTCACAGCCACCTGTAACTCCAACTCCAGGGGCTCCAATGCCATTGATTGCTCACTGTGGAAACCAGGCACAGTGTGGCACATACTCACAAACATAAAAATAAATGAATCTTCAAAAACATATGTGAAAAGTTAAGAGACGGCTCAGCAGGCAAAGGCACCTGCCACCGAGGCTGATGACGACCTGAGTTCAATACCTGGGACCCATATGATGGAGAGAAAGAACTGAGTTCACCGAAGTGTTTTTTGACCCCCACAGGTGTGTCATGACACATGCACCTTTACTTCATATGCCATACACATAAACAATATCAAAGATTTTTTTAATTTAAAAAATAAAGTGTTTGAAGTTTATTCCCATCCCATCTGCCTTAGCAGAGACAGGCTGGTTGAGTCAACAGCAGTCAGCTCAGTTGGGCCATCACTGTTCCGACCCTTTAAACAGTGTTCTGAATTTCATCTGGGAGATCAGAGGACACCCAAATCCACTTAAGGCTGAACTGCTATGCTTTTGTGATGTCTCTCCAGCCCTTGATGAGATTTCAATCCTATTAGTCATCAAGGGAGAAACCCAGGAGACCATAGGTGGCTAATGTTCCATTCACAACAAGAAAGAGCTGCTTAGCATTTACAAAGGACATTGATTTCTGATAGTTCCCCCAACAGAACAAGGCTCCAGTGAGGAAACATGACCAGAAAGGGCTTGGGAAAGGAAAGGTAGAAAAGGTGATTGAGATTGCATTTAGTGAAACAACTGGACTCTATATGCTCCTAACAGCTTCACTTGAATCCAAAGAACAGCGTCTTCACAGACACTAGGTAAGAGGAAGGGCGTGCTTTCGCCACGCAGAGATCCTGTTACTGAGAAATCGGGGGAATTACACTGGGCCTTTGATTGATGCCGAGGAGGTGCCTCTAGATATACAGGCTAAATGAAGGTTACGTGGGAAAGGCTTTTCATCTGAATGATAAATTGCCAGATTCCATTATGCCTAATGAGACACATCTATGCATAGCTAGACTCTGGGAAATAATAAGACCCCTTTCAAAGCCAAGTATAAACAAATGAGAAGAGTTAATAATAAAACCCTATTAATGTGCATGCAATTTCAGGGAGTTAATGAAGTCACTTTAAAAATTTGGGCTAATGTAATTTTGGCATTTCCTTTTAATGCCTGATCATCAAAATGGGTTCTTTGGTTTCACCTCCCTCCTTCAAATAAATCCTATATAAGACTTAAAGATTACATTTCTTTTGCTCAATTCTTCACTTAGAAGTTAGGGTGTTTGACAAAGAGGGTGTTTCAGGTCTTGGAATGTATAAGATACTTATTGACTTGAAAGTAAAAAAATGAGATTCGCTCCTGTGAATCGACCAACTCAGATTATGCTTCTAGACCACAGGGATATTGCTGAAAGACATGGGTCCTCAGTCATCTACTCAGTGACACATGAATATTTTGCTTCTTACTAGGTCTCCACTAGGTGAGCTGGGTAAAATGGCTTAGCCAGTAAAGTGCTTGACTCAGAACCATGAGGCCCTGAGTTTAATCTGAAAATCAACATCTAAAGTTGGGTGTGGTAGTGTATATTATAATCCCAGTACTGGAAAGGCAGAGACAGGTGTATCCCTGGAGCTCAATGGCCAGCCAAGCTAGACTAATTAGTGAGTAACAAGCCAATGAAGAGACCTTGACTCTAAAACAAGCTGGCTGTTTTCTGAGTCTGAGGAACATCAACCAACACACATAAACACACACACACACACACACACACTCACACACATCTCTGCTAGGAAACAAGCATCAAGATGTGTGAACATCTACCTGTAGTCAAAGAGAAGTGATTGTGTCCGATCTGCTAAGACCTCTGGTTCCTAATACAGAGCCACCTAGTGGGTTTTTATAAAACTTTTCTACAACAAGCCATTGGTCAGGGTCTAAAAACCAGACCTTTACCTCTTCCTAACAGGATTCCTTCAAGCTGTCATTTTAACTACTGTGCATACTCAAGCATCTCATCAGAAGATATGAGAGAGGGGAATGAAGCAGCCCCTGCTCTAGAGCTGCATCCTTAAATTAGAGGGCACAGACACAAGTGTGTGCTTATCACATCACCATCTACTTATCTTCCTGTCTGTGTACCTATTTGGTGTGCATGAGTGTTGGGGGTGCACACGCCATGTAGAAGGATAATTTGTAAAAACTGGTTCCTTCATTCTATCATGTAGGTCCCATAGATAAAACTCTGGTCCTCAAACTTGGCAGCAAGCGTTTTTATTCAGTGAGCCATCTGTCTGGCTCCTTATGTGCATTCTGGATTCCCATTCAAATGAATACTACATGCTCTTTAATGCCAGGCAAAATAACATAGATTCTGACTACAACATGTATCCCACCCCCACACAATACCAAAAATGTTATTTAAAGCCTTACTATGTTCAAAAAATAAAATTTTGAAAAAGCCTTACAGTGTTTTGGAAGTTATAAGAATGTGGAAGTAGCAATGAAGACCACATTAGAAGTTAGGTTCAAGCCTGTTTGATGTATCACTAGGTCAAATTTTCATGCCTGGCCCTCGGTGAGCACTCAATAGGCAAGTCTTGCATCCGAATGGGAGAGTGGTCCCACATACACTCTGGTATATAAAGTGTATACCGTATCCTCTGGCCAATTTTAAAATAATGTATGTTTTTTCCAGTTATGTTCTGAGTTTTGAGGAGTAGAATCCTTCTCCTTCTCAAAATACTGTCTTTCCTGGGTAGTACTGTGTCTTCCTGGTTCAGTTCTGTCTCCATATATCAGTGCTTCCTCCTCCTCTCATGTGGCCCACTTGCCCCTATTCATTGTACTGGGCTGTATAATAACTACAGCACAAGCCTCTGTGCAAAGCTATATAGAAACAATCAGAACCTAAACCTAGTAAAATTTGTAAGGAACAGAAATTGGAATAAATCTAAGGCCCCCATCCTCCACTCTTAATCTTACAATTTAGTGAGAGCCATTGGTACCCACTCAAAGCTTAATGATGAGCCTGGAAGGATGGCTCAGAAGGCAGTGACACTTGTGACTCTTGCAGAGGACCCAGGCTCAGTTCCCAGAACTCAGGAAGTCCAGTTCCAGGGAACCTGACACCTCCTAGTCTCAGTGGGCACTAGTCCTGCACAGGGCTCATACAGGCCTGTGAGGAGACATTCATACACATAAAAACAAAGGCATCCTTGAAAAGCTAACTGCTGAGATCTAGTGAATGAACAGAAATGTAATTACACAGCAAAGAGCATCCTGATTGCAGCAAAGGAAAGGAGCTCTAGGATGGCCTTGACGGTAGAGTGGAGTCCTTATATCAGAGCACAGAGAAGGGAAACTATCGGTTATTGTGAGCACTGACAACAGGTCTGGGGGAGTCCACGGCTGTATTTAAGTCTCTGAACAAGGTCAGGTGAGATGGCCCATTGGGTAATGGCTTCAATCATCCACCCCGATGACCTAAGTCATTCCATCCCTGGGACCTACATAGTAGAAGGAAAGAACTGGCCCCTTCCAGTGCCTTTGATATCTATATATATGCTGCGGCCCACATGCTTCCCTCACACTATGATGATAACAAATAAAATAAATTATATATAGGGAGCTATTAAAGTACTTATTGATTAAAATAAATGTCTGGAAAGAGAAACGGACGATAGAATAAAACTCTTGCCACACAAACATGAGGGCCAGAGTTCCAACCCCAGCACCGCATAAGTGGAGTGGCAGCTTGCCTGTAATTCCAAGCCTGAAGGTGCAGGCTAGATTCCCCATGCCAGCTGGCTAATGGGACTAGCTGTATGGTAAGTTCTGGGTTCAACGTAGAAGCTCTGCTTCAGCGGATAAGATGGCAAGTGATGTAGACAAGTCCTTGACATTAGTGTCAGGCTCCCTGTGCATCTGTACTGACATATGGGTCCACATCCATGAGAATCAGCACACACAGGCGTACACCACACAGACACTTGAAAAAAAAAGTACACAGAAACCTGAAGATCAAATATAATTTAAAGGATATGCTAATGAAGACAAAAAGCCTAAAAGAGGAGCTGGGTATGGTGTCTAGAGGACCAGAGCAATGAGAGGACAGGAATTGCTGTCTGGCGAGGGCTCGGAGTGACCAGTAAATTCAGGTCAGAGGCCAGTCTGCTCTCACAGGACCTAGCAGGTACCTGGCTGAGCAGGGAGTCAGCAGAGTAGGGCAGGGTGGCAGCAAGAGTCACAATCAAACAGCTGCCCAGCCAGCATCTCAAATGAATGAAGGAGCTTACAAAGGAAGAGCTAACAGCACCTGAAGTACCAAGTGCGATGTCTCAGCCTGAGACAAGTAACTAGCACAGACTTTGTATAGTAGTTGTGAATTACACTCACTAAACTAGATGGTTCTATCATCATTAAGCAGCAGCGTGTGTGTGTGTGTGTGTGTGTGTGTGTGTGTGTGTGTGTGTGTGTGGACAGGGATTGGTCCTATCATTCCACTGTGACTTCCAGGCCTCAAACTCAGGCCTCATTCAACAAGCACTTTTACCCACTGAGCCATCTCACCAGTCACCGCCAAGATCTGTATTCTTACGGAAACTCTTAGGGCTCCTGGCATCGGCAGCTTCAACTTCTTGGTTCCCATCTGCCAAGTTTAGCATTCAATTGCTCCTTCTGTCACGGGGAGGTCACAGGTGGGCGTGGGCATGAGGAGCAGAGGGTAGAATGAACTAGTTCTCTGTCCCTGAGTCTTGGACAGGATCCAGCAGTGGTGGAGCACTCCCTAGCCAGAGAAAGCAGCACCTGCCACCTCGGAAATTAATTATACACAAGGAAACCTCCCCGCATTCTGGCTTACCCCATTTCCGAACATCTTAATTGCAGCGCCTAAGCTTATTAAGGACAGCTCAACCACCGTGAGAAGATTACCCGGCATTAAGTTTAAAACCTGTATGGTCTTCATCCTTCCTGACAGGAGTCTATACGGGTATTTTTCCAGAAGTTCAATCCGGAACGATTGGAGAGCCACAATTTGTTAAGCAGCTTATCTGCCAATGTGGATGCGAGCAATTTGTTTCTAATTATTTCATTAAACAAGCTTTATAAGAAATCCTAATGGTAAAGTAACTTGGGCCACAGGAAATAAATCCTGGTGTTCTCGATATCCAGATGATGCAGCCGTGCTATTACGAGCTGTCCTGTCAATAATGGAGGTCTATGGATAATGGCAGAGGTCTATTACCATAATATGCCACTGGTGCCTGCTGCAAAGAAGTTTCCGCATAACCTCCGGGGAACGTGCAGCAGGCTGCACTCTGTGTGCCTGCACTGGTCAAAAGGCATTATTTCACACTTCACTGCTCTAACAGATGAATTAATAAAGCTCCCCTGCAGTAGTACCTATGAAACCCCTAACGCACATCTTTTCCAGTTCTAAAAGATAACGACCTCTATCTAGGTCTCACCTTCCTATGTCCTTTGAGTCATCCTTGGTGACAGTGTTGGGGAGATTTTCTGGGTTGCCCCACCTTGAACTCCAGATGTGTGTAAATGGGATTCCACCCAAGCCTGGGGAAGAGGCTCAGGGCTGGGGATGGTTTCAGACTCCTGTGACATCTGAAGGGAAGAAAGCTAGCAGGATTTCCTCGCTGTGTATTTTGGGAGCATATATGGACAGATGACAAAATATATACAAGTCTAAAACTTGCATACCAAACAACTGCAACTATTAGCAAATGTAAGGTGTGACCTTCAGAAAGGGCTACTTTCTTGCTTCAATTTATGCATTTCCTAGGGCAAGCAAGCATCCTATTTGTAATAAAATAAAACAAAAATTAAAACAGAAGAGTTTAAATTCAGTAACTACATTCTGTGGTATGTACTGAACATTCTGGGAACTGATCTTATTTTATTGTCTGGATTATAATTAACCAATGATCTCAATCAACAAATAATTTTGTTTCTGCATTCTACCCTTAGGGTAAAGAATCAAGCCCTAAGACAATCATCTCGTGTGAAGGGCTTGAGGAACAGGATCAATCACCCACAGTAGACAAACTTGGGGTATGGCCCCCATCTTTGCTTCTGAATAAGGCTGAGAGGAGTGCAGTCCATCAGCACCCCAATTCCCCAGGAAAACAGCCCAGGGGCCTGGGTTTTAACAAAGTCCAGGTGATACATAAGGACTTTATGTCCTAGATGCTCTAGTCCTGATGATTAACCCAAAGAACCGCCATGATTCCTAAATGACAAAGATAATTGATTGCCCTTGTAGTCTCCAAAAAAAAAAAAAAAAAACAGGAGCTGGGGAGGTGGTTCCAATGAGTATCGATTAGGTGCTCACTACCCAAATATGGGAACCTGAGTTCAGATTTCCAGAACACAGAGAGAGATGGATAAAGCCATAGGACCTGCAATCCCTGCATAGGAGAAATGGAGATGAGCGGAGTCCAAGAGTGTGCAAGCTCACAAGCCTACCCGCAGGAGTGTGCTCCAGAGGCAGGCAGATCACGTCTCAAGAAATAAGATGGAGAGTGGTTGAGGAAGATACCCAACATCAATTCTAGCCTCTGCACACAAGCATTTGTGTACATGTGTGTACACATGAACAGGTACAACACCCGCACACCACACCCCTACACACACCTGTAAATAAGTGCAGAAAAGTGGCCATTTTACATATTTGACAAGAACTGATAAGTATTGAAGAATAATAAAGTTAACCAGATATTCACTTAATCCACTACTATTATCTCACCAAATATGGAAAATAACAAAACACAAGGGAATAAAAGACAATGGAAATTTTTAGTATCAGGCATGTCTGAGAAAATATAGTCCTCTAACTATTTGTTTAAGCTCTCCAACTGTGCTCAGATGTTAGCAGGAAAACACAACCAGATCTCAAATCTAGTATGACAAAGAATGACATAATCATACCAATGATACACAACAACATCACCAATATTGACAGCAGACATCACCAATCAATCATGGTCCTTTCTTCTCCCAGTCTCTCCATCCCTAGCCAATGATAGACATCACCAATTAATCAGGCTAATTTCTTCTCCCCCTACCCACAACATCTGAGATGAACTAATCAATCATAACACTTTCTTCTCCCCCCTCCCAAGATGCTACACAAGAATCCATCTCAAAGCCTATTCTAGACTGCAGGGGCCCACGCACTAGAGTCAGCTCTTTAGAGATCTTTCCACTACTCCTATTCTCCTATTTTTAAACTTCCAGACTTAACATAGTAAGCTGAAGAAGGGTTACTGCAGGATGAATGACTTGAGTTAATGTGGTGTAGGCACTTCAAATATTAGGTATTAAATATTACCAAAGACTACTTTCTTTTATTTACTTATTTATTTATTTACTTATTTATTAAAGATTTCTGCCTCCTCCCCGCCACCACCTCCCATTTCCCTCCCCCTCCCTCAATCAAGTCCCCCTCCCTCGTCAGCCCTAAGAGCAATCAGGGTTCCCTGCCCTGTGGGAAGTCCAAGGACCACCCACCTCCATCCAGGTCTAGTAAGGTGAGCATCCAAACTGCCTAGGCTCCCACAAAGCCAGTACGTGCAGTAGGATCAAAAACCCATTGCCATTGTTCTTGAGTTCTCAGTAGTCCTCATTGTTCGTTATGTTCAGTGAGTCCAGTTTTATCCCATGCTTTTTCAGACCAAGGCCAGCTGGCCTTGGTAAGTTCCTGATGGAACATCCCCATTGTCTCAGTGTGTGGGTGCACCCCTCGCAGTCCTGAGTTCCTTGCTCGTGCTCTCTCTCCTTCTGCTCCTGATTTGGACCTTGAGATTTCAGTCCGGTGCTCCTATGTGGGTCTCTGTCTCTGTCTCCTTTCATCACCTGATGAAGGTTAATATTCAGGAGGATGCCTATATGTTTTTCTTTGGGTTCACCTTCTTATTTAGCTTCTCTAGGGGTACACTCATCCATTGCTGGTGGGAATGCAAACTTGTGTAACCACTTTGGAAAACAGTGTGGCGGTTTCTCAGGAAATTCGCGATCAACCTACCCCTGGACCCAGTAATACCACGCTTAGGAATATACCCAAGAAATGCCCTATCATACAACAAAAGTATATGCTCAACTAGGTTCATAGCAGCATTGTTTGTAATAGCCAGAACCTGGAAGCAACCTAGATGCCCTTCAATGGAAGAATGGATGAAGAAAGTATGGAATATATACATATTAGAGTACTACTCAGCAGTAAAAAACAATGACTTCCTGAATTTTGCATGCAAATGGAAGGAAATAGAAAACTCCCAAGGTTATAATGAGGAGCAGAAGGAGAGAGAACATGAACAAGGAAGTCAGGACCATGAGGGGTGCACCCAACCACTGAGACAGGGGGGCCGATCTATTGGGAGCTCACCAAGGCCAGCTGGACTGCTACTGAAAAAACATGGGATAAAACCGGACTCTCGGAATGTGGCGGACAATGAGAGCTGACGAGAGGCCAAGGAGAATGGCACAGGAACTTTCATCTGGCGATAGATCGAGAGAGAGACAGAGACCCAATTTGGAGCAACGGTCTGAGCTCTTAAGGTCCAAATGAGGAGCAGAAGGAGGGAGAACATGAGCAAGGAAATCAGGACCACGAGGCGTGCACCCACCCACTGTGACAGTGGAACTGATCTATTGGGAACTCTCCAAGGCCAGCTGGACTGGGACTGAATAAGCATGGGTTGAAACTGGACTCTCTGAACATGGCGGACAATGAAGGCTGATGAGAAGCCAAGGACAATGGCACTAGGTTTCGATCCTAATACATGAACTGGCTTTGTGGGAGCTTAGCCTGTTTGGATGCTCACCTTCCTGGGCCTGGATGGAAGTGGGAGGACCTTGGTCTTCCTGTAGGGCAGGAAGTATCGAGAGGGAGGGGGAATGGACTGGGGGGAGGAGAAGAGGAGTGGGGATGGGGGAGGGGGGAGGGGGCAATGTGTGGGAGGAGGGGGAGGGAAATGGGAAACGGGGAGCAGTTGGAAATTTTATTAAAAAAAGAATAAAAAATAAACAACAACAAAAAAAACACTATCCTGAGTGAGGTGAGCCAGACCCAAAAAGAGGAACAGGGGATATACTCACTCATATTTGGTTTCTAGCCATAAATAAAGGACATTGAGCCTATAATTCGTGATCCTAGAGAAGCCAAAGACTACTTTCTATACAGAGAAACATATTACCCTCCATCCCCAAACTGGTCAATGGGGAGTGAAATTAGTAGTCAGGATCACTGAACATCAGAGGCACAAGGACTCGTCTAGAAGACTTAGCTTGACTTCTTCCTTTACAAGGGAAAAACAGGTCACAATGACCACACTGCATGGGTACGTGTGGCAGAGGCCAACAGCAAACAGATTCTGTTTGATCTCTATTCTGCCATTACATCAGATGGCTCTTAAACACACAGAAGACCCTGGTGAAAATAACCTGGCTACAGATACATCACAGATGTAGAAATAAAAAGGAAATGACTCCTCTCATCCTAGGGGGAAACTCACATAATGGCAAACCATGCTTCAAATAAGTCTTTAAAAGCTAACCATCAGAAGCCTAGTACTGGGGTAGCAATGGTAATATACAGGTGGAAAATCTCTTCCATATCAATGACAGGCATCACCAATGACTCTACTTTCTTCTAATCTCCCCCCCCCCATATGAGTATCAGACATTACCACTCAATCATGCTGCTTTCTTCTTTCATCCTCCCCATTTCTCGCTATTTCCAGGAAGAGTGAGTTCTTGCGTGTATGAGAGGTACTCAGATTTAACACACTCAAACTCTTGAACAGCACTATAAGACAATGAGCAACTAGTCCCATCTTCTCTTCATGAGAACACTACCCACTGAAACTGAGTATCAATCTCATATCCTATCATCCTGATGACATACATGCTATCCCTACAAAGGGTTGGAATCATCTATCTCTCCATATCTATCCTGTTAATAAACTTGTCAGAAATACTGTCCTCTCTTATGTAGGTTTTTATTAGTTTATTAAAACTAATCTCCCACACACATTTTGCCTAACTTCTCAATCACTTCACCACCCCACAAATACAGTGGTTATTTTCCCCAATCAGAATTCTGTCGCTCACTTCCACTTAAAACCATTCAGTACTTTGTTGGCTTTAACATGACACTCAAGTATCTGTATAATCCACCCTCATGGAGCTTTCTGCTATGGCCCCATTCTTCACACACTATGAGCAATCTCTGCATTCTGCCCAGTTCCTGAGAGTGGGCCCTCTGCACAGAAACCACCTTTTCCTGAATAGTTTCCCTTGCTCACATTTTGGATCCTGACAAGAAGACTTTATCGATTCCCGCAGAAGGTCTAGTCTCACACATTCTTCCCTTAGGAGACCTGTGCCCATTTATAATTATCCCCCCACTAGGGCATCACTTCCTTCCTTCCTGTCTAATCCTCAGCACTTACTTATAAATGCCCTCAATGAATACTCAATGAATAAGTGATAAAGGGATGAATGGAGGCCAGATGCTTAAGCTCACCCTACCCTTTGCTGTGGTTGGAATGTGGCTCATGGGTTTGAACACTAGGTCCCCAGCTGCCAGTACTGTCTGGGAAGGTTGTGGCACCTTTAGGAGGTGGAGTCTGGCTGAAGGAAGTGGGTCACTGCAACAAGCCTTGAAGTTTCTGAGTCTGGTCCTACTTCCTGTTCATCCTCTGTTTCCTGATTATAAAGGCAGTGTGCTCATTTCCCACCCTCCATGCTCGCTACTGCTTCCCTTTCATGTTGTGAACCAAAACAAACCTTGTTTATCTGAAGCTGTTTCTTGTCAGGTGTGTGGTTACAGCCATGGACAATGTAACGAGTGCACAGAGCAGCCACTAGAACAACCAGACACATGGTCCAGGTACAAGTAAGAGTGACACACATTCTGGGTCCCAGAGGGGAATCAGTTCAGTGCCAGTCTCCATATAGAAAGCCTTCCTTCACAGACCCACAAAATGTCCAGTCTTAGGAGACACATACCAACTAAGAGTTAGACCACAGGTTCCACTGGGCTCAGACATATTGTCAAGACAACGTGTCTCCTCAGACCAAAGTGACCACTTAGGAGTCATGTCTCATACTGAAATAGAGATGCCAAGTCTATAGACACCTGAGTTAGTCCCAGGTAATAGGTAATAGCTAATCTGAAAACTAAGGGCTAGAGAACATTCCAGAAGGAAGTTGCATATGTTCTGGTATTTATTAAGACTGGACGTGGAACAGTAACAGTGAGCCCACCATTCTTCTGCTGTCATCGTCTGCAAGTAGCTCTCAGCATCACAGCTGATAACTAGGTGACCTTCAAGGTCCATCTATTTCTTACCTGCATCACAGACAACTGGATTACAGCATTTCTAGTAGAGTTACAATAATTACATAAAACCGCTCATATTCACGTGGGTGAAGGTCTGAGTTCTCCTGCATTAATTCTTATTTTCATTCTATGTCTCTGTCTCTGCCTCTGTCTGTTGGTCCCTCCTCCCTTCCTCCTCCTTTCTTCTTTCCCTCCATCCTTCTTCTCCCTCCCATTTCTCTCTCTCCTTACTTCCCATTTTCTAGAGAACTCCAGTGTTGGTCTGAGGTGGGATTCCCCTCTGTATGCTGTGAATACTACTGATTAATAAAGAAGCTGTTTTGGGCCTGTGATAGGGTAGAGCAGAGCTAGGCGGGGAAAACTAAACTGAATGCTGGGAGAAAGGAGGCAGAGGGAGAAGCCATGTAGCCCTACTGGAGACAGATGCCAGAACTTTACCCGGTAAGCCACAGCCACATGACAATACACAGATTAATAGAAATGGGTTAAATTAAGATGTAAGAGTTAACCAATAAGAAGCTAGAGCTAATGGGCCAAGCCGTGATTTAATTAATACAGTTTCTGTGTGGATATTTCGAGTCTGAGCAGCTGGGAACAAACAAGTGGCCTCCTTACAACATTGGTCAGTGTGGTGGTTAGTATTGATAGCCAAGCTGACAGTGTCTAGAATCACCTAGGAGACACACCTCTAGGCATGCCTGTGACTTGCTAAATTCAGGCATAGAACCAAGAAAAATCAATAACATATAAAACAGTAATTACTCAGTCATAGTTTCCAGGTTGTTAACTGAGGAGGGAAGACCAAGTCTAAGTGTTGGCAACACCATTGCATGGGCTGGGGTCTCAGATGAAATAAAAAGGAGAGAGTGAGCTGAGCACTAGAATTTGTCTCACTGCCTCCTGACTGTGAGTTCACTGTGACCAGCTACCTCATGCTCCTGCCTCAGTACTTTCCTCACTACAATGGACTGAATCCTCAAATCCTCCCTCCTTTAAGTTGCCTGTATCAAGTATTTTTTGCCACAGCAATGAAAAAAGTAACTAATACCGGTGATGAAACAAATTCTTTTCACACAAAATTACATTTATCTCACTGTGACTATCTACAGTTCCTAGACCTCAGTGTGACTATCTACAGAGTTCCTTCCTCTGTCAGCAGATTCCTAAAACTGAAACTGACCTTCAGAATTTCTTGGGCTAATGGTAGGACATTTAGATCATCTGAGTAACATTTTGAATAGGACAACTTCCTCTCCGGATAATACTTGACATATCCCTATCAAATCCTCAAAATTAAAGTAGCCTTTGATCTCACCCCTAACCTACACTGCCAACTACCCATACCTGAAGTGTATATGTTGGGAAAATTTCTTCCCTAGGGTGGCATAAACAACACCTGCCCCTCCTTAAAGAGTCCCAAAAACAACCCAAAGAAGGATTCTCTCAATGTGCACCCTGGGAAAACAATGTGTTTTTCAGGACTACTTATCAAGTATGGAAAGGAGTCTGGTAGGAGCACGGGTGACTGGAAAACCATCAGAAAAAAAAATCCAGAACCTTCATACAGCATGGATGATGGCTTCCCCATAGCTGAATAGATGAAGTCCCCTTCAATTAATCTCCCCCAGCCTACAAACTCCAGTCCTTTGGGAGACCCCAAGGCCAGTTACAATTATGGGGAAACTGCGTACAAATGGCTGGGAGGAGTAGTTTCAGTCTCAGGGGAGACTCTAGTGACAGTCTCCACCCCTCCTTCTTTGGGGGAACATCAGCAGTCAAAGGTTCTTGCCTGTGTGGATTCCACAGAACAAGTCCATATATGGTATCTCTCAAGACCAAAGAGAGCAACACTGTTTCTGGTAGTTTCTATCTGATAGCTGGAAACTGTTGTAGCCTTTGGAAAGGGTCAGAATACCAGCCAATGACCGTCGCCTCCTGAGCTCTCTTGGATCACACCCCCACGATGTATATACAAGAGAGACATCAAGCCACAAACATACAACTCCAGGCCCCAGCGACAAGATGAGAACTCGTTCTGGAGCTTCTCCATAGAGAGCCAGGTTCAATTCTGAACAGAGACTGAGCCTGGAGCCTCCCTGTCAAAAAGACAGTTTCCCTAATGAGGTAATTACCAAGGCTGTTACTCACCTCAGAGCCGGTGGCTGCTCACATGGTCCCACATTCAAACCAACCAGCTCTTTCTGGAAGCTAAACTCATGGATGTTACATCAGAGACAGGGGGTGTGGGGTAGAGCTTCCCAGGGAGAAATTAGACATCACGCTTATTTTATGGGAGATTTAAGTGGAAGCCACTGAGCCATGGAGCAGTAAAGTCAGTTTGACCTTGTCCAAATCTTACACCCAGCAGCACTTTTGAGATCTGGTTGGTTCTGCCTATTCGTTCCAAGTTGTTTGAACTTCAGTTGAGCACAGGGACGCTCTCAGTTATCAAAAATGTGCTTATACATGCTTATTATTTCATGTTCATCTGCACCTGCCTCGCAGCCACCACCAGAGGCCCTAGAAATATTCAGAGAAGTGCTGAAGTGTGAGCAACAGTTAATAAAAAATTCCTGCAGTTTTAATTACAAATAAAAGAAAGCCCACTCTGACTCTACAAACTAGATCTGGGGGACCCAGAGAACTGCTGCTGTTTATTAAGCAATACATAAATTATATTCATCTTTCACATTGAGTTAGTAAACAACTACAGACACATGTATGTGTACACACACACGCACATATACACACATATAATGAAAATAAAAATAAGCTCAAACAATTACTTCTACCACCTCTTCTGAGAGTTCTATCTAACCCAGACTACAAAATGAATAGAATTAATAAATAACAACTTCATCCACCTAGTCACAAGGGTCTATTGCTGTGTAAGCCACCTAATCTATGAAGGAAAGCTCAAAGGCAATAAGCAACCAAAAGGAACCAGGGAGCAAATCAAGGGTGGGGAATGGTGAGCCTGTAAACGACCTGAGGATAGATACTTGGGTACCATATGAAAAGCTGGCTGCAGTGGCTTTCTATATAATCCCAGCTGGGGATGGAGATGGAGACAGGGGGATCCAGCAAAACTACTGGGTCTACATGATGTTCCAGGTCAATAAAAGAATGTCTCAAGCACCCGTGGCCTGACACCCAAAGCTGCCCTCTGATCTCCACATAGGCACTGTGCACAAGCACACCTATAACCACACATGCACATAGAGCCAAACACACACCACTAGCCCCCCACACCCATAACAAGACTACAGCACTACAACAGACAACATAAGGCAAAATGCATGGGAACACCACACAAAGTCCTTCCATTCAGATGCAGAGGTCAAGGAACAGTGTCTTAGGAGATGGTCATCTGAGAACAGAGAGGAGCTGTGTTAACCAAAGGAAGGAAATGGCAGTGCGAGTGGATGTCTGCAGGTTGAGGTCCCTGGAACCAGGATGGACGTGGCACATCAGCACAATGTAAAAGCTGGAACTGTCCCATTCATTCCAGAAAGTTTTAGGCTAGATAGTGATCAAGGGATATTAAAACCCTTGGGCACAGGCTTTGGTAGTTGTTACTCCAACCTTACAAATGAATAAATGAGCAAACAGTAATGCATCTTTGTACAAAACTGTTTTATTAGAAATTATAGGACAAGATTAAATGGTCTTAAGAGAAAGACATTTCAATTGATCAATGAAGTCACCAGAAAGGTGACCTAAAGCAAATCCTTAGTCTCCATCATAGGTCCATGGAGACGGGACTGAGACTACAAAGCTTTACTTTTAATTGTGTGTGTGTCTGTGTGTGCATGTCTATGTACAGATGTGTGCACTAGTGTGTAGTGCCCACAGAAGTCAAAAGGAATCAGTTCCCCTGGAGCTGGAATTACAGAGAGTTGTGAGCCACCCAACAAGTGCTCTTAACTGCTAAGCTATCCCTCTGGCCTCATGGATCCAACTTCAAATTATTGTGAAAATGTATAACCCAAGGTCTGGCAGACCTCAGAGAACTGAAATACTTTACAGTTGACCTTGAAATAATAAAACTGGATGCTTTGGTCATTCCCTCTGTGAGAAGAAATGAAAATACTTAGCAGTACGTTCCTGTGGCCTAGAAGATAAAACTGTGCTGGGCTCCTGATGACTTTGCTGGTGACCTTGGTCATTTCTTGACTTGTAACAGAATCACCTTGGTCTCTACCATCACCCTTGGGGAGTAAGCTCCTGTACAGACCTGTGTCCAAATTACCAAGCTGACAGTTAACCATCAAAAGGAGTTTGGATGCTCGCATATCAACATTTAGGGAGCATAACTGAACCCACAGCGTGTGTGTGTGTGTGTGTGTGTGTGTGTGTGTGTGTGTGTGTGTGCAAGCAGAGGTCAGAAGTCAGGTCAGCATCAGGTGCCTTCTTCAACTGCTGTATATGTGTTTGTGTGTGTGCACACGCATATATGTGTGTGTGTATGTGTGTATGTGTGTGTGAGAGAGAGAGATTGGGCCTCTAATATAACCCGGAGCTCATCACTTTATCCAGACTGATGGACCAGCAAGCTCCTGGGATCCTCCTGATGGCCTCCACGGCGCTGGTACTTCAGTGTGCTCCTTGGTACCCAGCCTTTTTCATGTGGATTCTGGAGGTCACAACCTAGATTCTTAAACTTGGGCAGCAAACACTTTACCAGCTTAGCTGCTCCCACCCCAGTCCTCAGGTTCCCCTCTGGAACACTCAAAGTCATCCAGGTGAGGTTTCCAGATGTGTGCTAGGTTTCTCCCAAGTATTCTGCGAGTCTCTTCCTGGTGAGCTTCAGTTTGTCTTTGCTTGGCTATGATGTGAGGGGAGGATCAACACCAATCCTTTTATAGGGAATCAGGCCTCTCTCTGCTCTTACGTCAGAACCCAGTGGCAGAACGTCATCCAGAAGGAAACCCCTCATTTAGCTGTCTATCTTTGTAGTGAGCCCCTCCCTGGCATAGACTGGCAGACTCACCACCCCGACCACAGCTGGACTCCATGAGCTGACCTGGAGAGACAGCTGTTTCTGGTAGAATTCTTTTGCAGGTTCTCATACCATGCCCTCACAGCATTGCAACTGGAAATTGCATCTGGTTGGTTTTCTTTACCATAGATCTCATGGCCCAAGACTCTCCCAATAAAAATTCCATGTAAGATTTATCAGCCATAAGGCCAAGGCTACCCCATACATGCAAATTATAGTAAGCATTTCTAATACATATAAGAAATTACTCTTAATGCACAGATGTGCAACTCCCTTCTAGAAAACTGTCATAAGAAATGTAAAGTTTTGCCATATTAAAACTGGGACACTATGTACTCTGTAACCTGCCCAAATATTACCGAGCCCCAAGAACACTTTGTTACTTAATTCCCCAGAATGCACCAGTTCCTTTCTGCAAGTTCATTTTTAGAATAAACACCCCAGAAGGCAACCAGACTCCCTGAGCCATCAGAGGACAGGAGGGTCAGTGAGAAAGAGCTCTGTAAAATGCAAAGGCACCTTTCGCCACTCACTAAAGCACCACTGAATTACACGCAGAAGGTACTTAATAAAAAGGCTGTTTTGAAAATGGTTTCAGATACCATTGACTATGCCATTCTATTCTAAACACAGAAACAGTCAGTGGAGTGCAAATAGGAAAAGATGCCCAAGAAGGAATCACCGAGATTGATTTCTATAGGGCTGAATAAATAACCATAAGGGATAAAATGGTTTTTTATTGCAGTATTCAGAGTATTGGATATGAGATATTTGAGAGACTGTTTTAAATTATCTTAAAGGGAGCTCGGGAGATGACCTAGTGGATACAGTACTTGCCATGCTAGCATGCAGATCTCAGTTTGGATTTCAAGAATCTATGAAACTGGAAGCAGTAGCAAGTGTCTGTAATCCCAGTACCCTATGGTGAAGTGGAAGGCAGAGCCAAGAGAGTCTCTGGAAGCTGGATGGCCAGACAGTCTATGTAAATGGGTATGAATAGGAGACCCTGCCTCAAACACAGTAGAATATGAAGATCAGTACCTGAGGTTGTCCTTTGACCTCCTCAGGCATGCTGGCTAACACACATAGGCACACACACAAAGGTACACACATATACACACACAAACACACACATAATGCACGTACCTTACACATACCACACACACACACACACACACACACACCACCACCACCACCACCACCACCACCAAGTTTAAACTGAGGTCAAGGTATTATTTTGGCAATAGGGTAAAGAAATAAAGTTGGTTTTCTTATGCCTGGGCTGTATATCAAACAAGTCAGACTTCCTATGAACTGCCATCAGTAGTACTTGGCTTTTGGTGATCTGTATCCTTTCGGGGGGGGGTCCTTCCAGAACATTCTTTACCCATTTATTCTTCCCAGTGAAGATTTCATCTTCTTCTTTCCTGGGTGGGAAACTCAGGGCATCTGGCAGTGCTAAGCCTATCTCACTGCGAGCTGTGTTCCTCCCCACACTATTTGCAGCTTCAGTGGCACAGGCAAGCCATAGCAATGCACAGCACATGTACCTGCATACACAAATGCACACAGATAGAAAGCACACATGCACACGCACACACACACACACACACACACACACACACACGAGAGGTTTGCTATTGAATTCCCAGAATTATCACAATAGAAAATGGTTATCTGGCCAACAATTCCATACTAAAAACAAGACACATCTATTTTTTAAGCTATAGTGAGCATAAGCAGACACAGTTATCTATTTTAGAGATTTTTATTCATGTGTCTACATGTGTGTCTAGGTCTTTATGTGTGGGCATTAGCATGCAGGTGCTCACAGAAGCCAGAAGAAGGCATTGCTAGAGTTCTACGGTCATGAGCCACCATATGGGTGTGCAGAACTGAACTTGGGTCCTCTGGAAGAGCAGCGACATTCTTAACCACTGAGCCACGCCTCCATGCCCCATGTTTGTCTATTTTAAATTAAAGCTTGTTCCAGCCAAGAATCACTAAAACAGCAAGTATTAAAATTCTAAAGGAGGCAAAGCTATTGGTCTTCTAAGAAACACAGAGTGACTAGGAGCCAAGCCCAGGAGATGGAGAGTAGGTAAGAAGTCAAATGTGTATGGGAAGGCAACCCAAGTTCAACACTTACAGAGCAGAAGAGAGAGGACCCCCCTGACACACACACACACACACACACACACACACACACACACAGAACTGAGAGACAATTCAACAGTTCTGAGCACCTGCCTCAATCCCAGCCAGGTAATCAATGGAAAACAGAGGGGATGAATGTGTGGGTGAGAGATCCAACAGCTGGAGCTGCACTCACCATCACAAACATTCTTATGGCTTGGATGTGAAGAGTCTCCCACGGGCTCACTATTTGAACACTCCAGTGCTGACGGCTCTATCTGGGAAGTCTGCAGAACCTTTACGTATCAGAACCTTATTGGAGGAAGTGGGTCCTCAGGGCCAGGCCTCACTTGCTGTGGACGCTCTGCTTTCTGACTGAGAAGGCCTGCTCCTGACGCCATGCTTTCCCCACTGTGAAGAAATGCATCCCTGTGGCCTGTAATCCAGACTAAGCCCTTCCTTCCCCAAACTGCTTCTTATCAGGTGACATGAACAGTAATACAGTGTCCTAGTTCCTGTCCTGTTGATGTGACGGGAATACCTGGTAGACACAACTGAGGAGACAAGAGGTTCATCCTCCACCTCATGGTTTCGGAGGGATTTCAACCATTCTGGTAAGAAATGTGTGGCTGCTGTGTCCTTGGTAAGCCTCTATCATGGTGGATCAGGAAACCAGAGAGCTCTGGGTGCAAGGGTGGGCTTAATCTTCAAATATGTACCCTTAGTGACTAAAGACCAGCCTCCAGGCCCCCAAAACTCTAAAGACCTTCAAAACAGTACCACACGCAGGACATTAAGCAACTAAAATATGAATCTGTGGGGGGCAATTCAAAATCAAGGCACAGCTGCATGGTAGAGAGGCTACCTGAGGAGAGCAAGGGAGGGGGAAGAAAGAGGCAAAAAGAATGATGAGCAGAAACTGAAGACACAGAAGTGTCACCAGAAATGGCCTGGTCAGTCGCCAGAAGCCACCTCTACACCGTCCTGACTGTGGGGAGCCCTGAAGTCCGGAGACAACTTGGCCTCATTCTGGATTTGAGCCAGCGGTTTCTGCTGTGAGTTTTTTGAGTTTTTGCTTCAAACCATCACAGCTTTGTAAGGAATGGTAAGGGAAAGGTAGCAGGAGAGATAATCTGGGAGCTGGAGACAAGGGAGGGTTGCTGCTGCTGTCTTCAGGAGAGAAGGAATGGACTGGGTCATGGGGAGCTCTGATAAGCAGAGGAGGCTCGACACGGTCACTACACAGATGGAAGAAAACACCATCGCTGGGAGACTTCAGTAAAAAGCAAAGGAAAAGAAATTGCCATGGCTGCAGGTTGGAGGGGATGTGTTTGGATGTGGTTAAGGAGTTTAAGATTCTGTATGAGGGCTGGGGAGAGGCTGGGTTCGAATTGTCACTGTACAGGAATGAGGACCTGAGTTTGAAGTCCAGCACCTATAAAAGCAGTGCATAGTGGTGCACATCTGTAACCCCAGGGCTGGAGGCAGGGGAACAGAGGCAGGCGATTCCTAGAGTTCACTGGCCAGTCAGTATAACCAGTGAGAGGAGGCCAGGCCCAGCAAGCAACCCTGACACCAAAAAATACGGTGGAGATCAATTGAGGAGAATAGCAGACATTGACCTCTGACCTTCACACTCTCACATGTATCTACAGGCACACGGGCACACACGCATTAACACACACATACCTCCGCACACACACACACGAGCACACAAACAAACAGGATCTTGTGCCTCCTGGCAGGTAAGAATTCACACTGGGAAAGCCTACCCAAGTGTTCTCTTTTCAGCATTTTATATATGGCTTTCAACATTTTTCCCCTAATGTTTCCATTGAAGAGAAACACTGTTAGCACATTATTAAAAGGGCCAGTCGTGAAACCTGCAATAATATTTGGAAATATCTGCAGGAGAACTAACTCCACTTACTCACCACGTTTTCAAGTACTGGGTGTGGACTCTTGCCACACAGCATGGTATAGCTAGACTTTTGTGTAGTAACTTAATGAAAGAGGATGGACTCGGGGGGCTTGTCAGAAGTTCTCCCAATTGAAACAGACCTAAGCAACTGTGAAAACTGGTCAGTTTACACATGAACCCATGCCAGTTTAATGCAGAAAAGCCCCATTGATGCTAACCACATTTTTGTCTCCTATTAAATTGCTATATAAATATATAAAGCTGGTCTCTAATACTATATGTCGACACAAACTCATTTTTGGCCAACAAAAGTCTTTCCATTTTTAATCTCAATCTTTCTTGCTCTGAATTCTTAAATTAAAAAAATCAATACAGTAATTTATTGGAGGGTGCATGCTACTGTGTGTGTGTGTGTGTGTGTGTGTGTGAACAACTTGTAGAAAATGGTTCTCTCCTTCCACCATGTGGGTCCGAGGGCTTGAACTCAGGCAAATAGACCTGACAGCAAGCTCCTTTAGCCCTGAGCCTCTTCATTGGCCCAGAATTCTTAAACTAATGCTTACCTGTTCACACGCATAAATATACACTTACACAGCATACATCATTCTCTCTGTATGTACACACACACACATACACACACACACACACTTGCTTGTGGAGGTCAGAGAACATCCTCAGATGCTGCTCCTCAGGCACTATGCATCTTTTTGAGATAGGCTGTCTCACTGGCCTGGAACTCACCAAGCAGGCTGGCTGGCCAATCAATCCAGAGTTTTGCCTGCCTCTGCCTCCCCAGTGTGAGTCACCATGCTAAACTTTTCTGGCATGTGTTGTGGGTCAGATTTGGGATCTAAAGCACTTCACCGACACAGCTCTCTCCCCAGCTCCCCCTCCTGCACTTTTTCTTCCATTTTGTACTTAAACTTTCTTTCTGTTTTTCATCAGGTTCAACCATAACATCCATCAAGGTTCACGGCAACTGAGTCAGTCAGTTTCTCAAAGCCCAGCTTTCATTTGTCTCGGGAACATCAGTTGAAGCTAATTGTCATGGACCTAAGATGGCTGTGGTTTGAAGGGCCCTCTGAAAAGCTATGCCCATGCCCCAGGTCCTGGAGTCTTCCAGTGTGACCTTATTTAGAAGTGGGGTCCTTGAGTATGCAATCAAGTTAACAATTCCCAGAGGTCACCCGGTAGCAAGGCCCAAGTCCAGTGGTAAAAATTCATGAGGGAGAACTCCAATGGGACAGAGGTGGGCAGGAGAGGACAAAGAGAAGCAGAAAGAAAAAGAGGAGGGGGAGAAGGAAAAAGGAGAAGGAGGAGAAAGAAGAAAAAAATGAAGAGGAGACGGTCTGAGCTCTTAAGGTCCAAATGAGGAGCAGAAGGAGGGAGAACATGAGCAAAAAATCAGGACCACGAGGGATGCACCCACCCACTGTGACAGTGGAACTGATTTATTGGGAGCCCACCAAGGCCAGCTGGTCTGGGACTGAATAAGCATGGGTTGATTCCGGACTCTCTGAGCATGGCGGTCAATGAAGACTGATGAGAAGCCAAGGACAATGGCACTAGGTTTCGATCCTAATACATGAACTGGCTTTGTGGGAGCTTAGCCTGTTTGGATGCTCACCTTTCTGGACGTAGATAGAAGGACCTTGGTCTTCCCGCAGGGCAGGGAATTTGGACTGCTCTTCAGTATCGAGAGGGAGGGGGAATGGAGTGGGGGGAGGAGAAGAGGAGTGGGGATAGGGGGAGGGAAGTGGGGGGAGGGCAATATTTGGGAGGAGGGGAGGGAAATGGGAAATGGGGAGCAGGTGGAAATTTTAATTAAAAAAGAATAAAAATAAATAAATAAGAAAAAAAAAATGAAGAGGAGAAATGAAAGAGGCATTTGTGGTTATCTACAGGCTAAGTAATACCTGAGGATAATAGATAGAAACTGAAGCAGGCAGCAAGTGTTCTCCCCTGTAGCCCTCAGAGGAATAATAAAGCCAACTGGAGAAAAAAAACTCATTCCTGAAGGAATTAATGTCAGCATAAATCCATTAAGGTTAGGGCATTCATTTTCATAAAGGAAATAATTAATGAATAATTAAAATACCACATATAACTGGTTATGGTTACAATGGTTTATTCCATCATACCAAAAAATACAGAACTTGGCCTAATTTACCTTAGGTGGAACCTCCTAAGAGGACAGTAAAAGGCCTGAGGCAGTTACACAGGTAGCTGCTGTTAAAATTCTTTCTCGTAGGGGTTGATGTATTTAGTCTAGTCACCAGTGTGCTACTGAGGTTGTAAAAGCATGAATGTCCAGTGTTTAATATAAGGCTCTCAATTTAAACAGCTTTATTTCACAGCCACATGACCTGTCTTGGAGTCTTCAGGAAAATCCACACATTGATGTAAGAACTCCAAGCTGACAGCAGACCTGATGGTGAACAGTGCAAATGTGTAAATTCCTTAGCAACATGTGCTATTTAAAATGGGCAGCCGGTAGGGTTCCATAGCTGATCTGAAGTTATGTGTGTGGGCAAAGTGTGTGTGTGTGTGTGTATGTGTGTGTGTGTGTGTGTGTGTGTGTGTGTGTGTGTGAGAGAGAGAGAGAGAGAGAGAGAGAGAGAGAGAGAGAGAGAGACCTGCTTCTGACTGCGCCTGGGGTGGGCCTAAGCCACTGCCCATCAATCTGTGTTCTTGTGTTCCTGATCTCTCCTGTGCACCAAGGGACACAACACCCCACTTTTCCGAGCACAGGTACCCCAGCTATTTGTACCTCTGTTTCCCTTACCCCTCTGGGATTGTAAATTGTGTAAAAGAAGATCTTTCCCTCCAGTCTTCCTAGCTGAACATATACCTGGAAAGAAGCAATAGAGAAGATGGGAAATTGTGCTTTCGAAGTGTTGAAAGAATAAAGGGTCTGAAATTAGGCTGCATATATCCAGAACATACACATATGCATGTGAAACATAAAAATCAAGGAACCTACGGTTTTGACACATGTGGGTACCTAAAGCTCATTACGTGTGTGATGACAACATGCTTGTCTACTCTTCTAGCTCAGAAGTAGCTCTGCTTCCTTCCATTTGGGGATCTCTGATGCTGCCTTGGAGGCCCAGCAGCAGATCTAGCATCCTTTGTCATTGTCCACCTCTGTGTCTGACCTAGCATCTTTGGAAGCCTCTTTGGATACACTAGTGTGTTTCTACCTCTCACAAACCCAGAGGTTAAGCATGTCTTCTAGGGCCTCCAGCAGAGACTGCCCTGCTTTGCTATCTACCTTGTAGTTCCTCTGATGTAGCTGAAAATTTCCTTGGTTTTTTTTTTTGTTTGTTTGTTTTTTTTTTTTTTTTTTTTTTTGGTTTTTCGCGACAGGGTTTCTCTGTGGTTTTGGAGCCTGTCCTGGAACTAGCTCTTGTAGACCAGGCTGGTCTCGAACTCACAGAGATCCACCTGCCTCTGCCTCCCAAGTGCTGGGATTAAAGGCGTGCGCCACCACCGCCCGGCTCCTTGTTTTTTTATATTTATTTATTATGTATACAATATTCTGTCTGTGTATATGCCTGCAGGCCAGAAGAGGGCACCAGACCTCATTACAGATGGTTGTGAGCCAGCATGTGGTTACTGGGAATTGAACTCAGAACCTTTGGAAGAGCAGGCAATGCTCTTAACTGTTGAGCCATCTCAGAGGGAGAGAGAGACAGAGAGAAGGGGAAGGAGAGAGAGCACAAGAGTAAGTGACAGCAAAAAGGACTTACAGAATAAAAGCTTAGTGACCATGAAGGTCATGGAAGATAAAAGTTGTCGCGTCGGGGTGGGATGGCAGAAATGGCGTTCTTTCCATTAACTGCAGTTCCCTCTCAGATTCAGGAAGGGGAGCCACTGGCTACAGAACTGAAAACCTCCAAAAACACTGGCCCTGGAATTTAGCTCCCCTTAAGTAAAGAAGTCCACACGGACACTCTCACACATTCTGTTCCTGGGATCTGGCAAAGCCAACCTTCCTGCTGCCATCTGGAGTAAGGGATGCTTGTCACTAGTGCAGTGTAAATGTTTTCAATTTATGCTACTTTCTAATACTTTGCAATGCTTTTGGCTTCTGGTTTGTGTCATTTGTAGATATATTTAGTTTGCTCTGACCCACCCATGCCCCATTTTCTCCTCTCCCTGCTTCCCTTCTGTCTCCAGTACTTCCCCTCCCACTCTCAGATCACGTGTGTTCTATCATCCTCCCTGCCCCTCTCCCTTAAAGCCTCTTGTTTCCTCCTCTCATGGGCCCATTTCTGATTTCCTGACCTCCACTTAAAATCTACATATGGTAGAGGAAAGAAACAGCTCTGTTACTGGACCTCGGTCGCCTCACTTGATAAGAATAATCTCCAGTTCCTCCCACATTCCTGAAATTTCTGTCATTCCATATTCCTTTATAGTACAGTTTTTGATAGGTATCAAACTTTCTGACACCTTCGAGATGCCTGGGTTGGCATGAAGAACACTGTCCCATGTATGAGGCTGTGTTTCAATCCTACTATTCACGATAGCCTCAGCTATCTTGCCGAAGAGGTAAACTCTGGCTACTTCTGCGAAGCAGGGTGAGGTAGGGTCCAAAAAGGAATTCTCATCTGCTGTGTATTCTAGATGAACTGAAGGCACTGGGAACTCAGCCTGAACTTTCAGGGAAGGAGGCTGTTGTGTTCGACACATAAGGGAAGATATTTCAAGTTTTCTTAGAAACACAGAAATGTTTGCTCTTGGGATAACCGTTGTTTTCTCCCGGGACCTATCCGTACACAGTTTGAAAACAGAACAAACAAACTAATCCTAGCCCCTTCTGTTGGCTTCTTTTAAATCCTTGAGTGATTCCTAGTCCAAACCAGATTTGCCCAAGCTTCCATTTAAGAATAATCCATTTACCACAGCATTCAAAACAATTAGGCGAGCCGGGGGAAGATGGGTACCATGAGGGCGGGGGTGAGTTAGGGGAGGAGAAGGCGCTGCTCCCGCTAAACACATCCCTCCACCCCAGGCAGTAAGTGTGACTCACACTTAACAAGCTGAGCTTGGGCCTTCTCAGCAGAGTTCGGTGCTGTGAATGAGTGTCCCTTGAGGTCGTCCACTGGCTGTTTTGAAATCCGTGTCAAACTGAGGCAACCATGAGCAAAATTGAAAAGTAGCGTGTGCAAACCAGCACAAAATACGAAGACCATTACAAGCAAAGTACAAGTGCTTGGTCAGCTTGAAATCACAGAGGACGAAGGAGGGAGAATCTCACAAATGAAAAAACAAGTGTTTTGTATGCAAATACAAGTGAGCGTGATTTCAGTCCTGGTAGAAAGGAGAAGAAACATGAAATTAGCCAGAGGTGGGAGCAAGGTCATAATGCATAGACCCTGCCCTGCCATTCCTCCTTAGTTAGTCGTCTTCACAGACCGTTAGACTCTTCACTGTACAAACTGAACACCCTGAGGACCCAGAAAACGTGAGTGATATGGATGTGACTGCACAGTCTCCTTGAGGCTAGGGCCAGGGCTAGGTCAAGTAATGGATTTTCCTTCATCCCAATGTTGAGAGATGGCCAAACGCTTTTCTGAAGGCATGTCTACAGAGGGAGGAGCCTTGGTGTGCCCTCTAAGCAGTGTGGAGTATCACAGAACAATGGGTCAAATATTGCCACCCTTTTAATAGCCTTTGAATGGCAGCAACTTTGTATTGTTTGTTTGTTTGTTTTGGTTTTGTTTTGTTCAGTCCTGGGCATGGAATCCAGAGCCTGTGTCTGTGCTTGCCGCCACCACTGAGCTAAACCCCTATTTCTCTGTTTGTATGCAGCTAGCCCTCTGCATAAGTAGGTGTCATAACTGCTACTGATTAAAAAATATTCAGACAGGAGGTCTGAAGAGTTGGCTCAGCCATTATGAACAGGTACTTCTCTTGCAGAGAAGTTCCCAGAGTCCACATTGGGTGGCTCATAAATGCCTACAACCCATGCTCTAGGAGGACCCATGTCTTTGGCCTTTGTGGGCATCTTCATTTATATGGACAAATACATGCACATAATCTTTAAAAATTAATATCCAGACAAAAGTCATGCCTGTACTGAACACTTCTAGATTGCTTTCCCTGCTCTTATTTCCTAAGCAATACACTGTAACAGGTATTTATACAGCATGTGTATTGCATTAGGTATTATAAGTAATTCAGGGTGATTAAGAGCATTTAGGAAGACATGCACAGTGCACAGGTTGTCTGCCGATATACATAAGTGATTTGTGCATCCCGGGATTCGGGTATCCTTGGTGGTTTAGGAACACTCCCTCATAGACAATGATGAAAGCAAATATTTTGTACATCTCTCTCTGCGAGCTGTCCTATACTACAGTCCAAGGTCTTCCGCAGATGGCATCAGGTCTCCCTCCGGGCCAATGCTGATTCCCTCTGCATTTGACTCGTGCCCACCGCATGAGCATGGGTGATTCACACTACTTAGTTAATGCTTCCAAAGCAGATTCGTTGACATCTAGTCATGTCTCACACGGATTGCCACTTTGGCAAGAGCTATAGTTACCAGGTTAACATCTTTGGGCTTATCTGGGAGAGATTTTCTAGGTTAGGTTAATGTGTCGGAAGACCCGCCCTGAATGTGGCCAGCAGCAGTGTAGAGGGTGGGGTCCTGGACTGGATAAAAAGCAGAAAGAGAGCTGAGGATCAGTATTCATCTGTCTCTGCTTCCTGACGGTGGATGCGATGTTAGTCTCACAACGATGAGCTAACTGTATTGCCTTGAACTGTGAGTCAAGCAAACCCTTCCTCCTTTAAGCTGCTTCATGTCAGGCTCTCATTAGAGCCATGAGAGGAATAACTAACAGCGTCACCCAGGCTCAGAGGCCCTGAGCATCCCTGCCGCTCGCCCTAGCAGGGAGTGGGGGGATAATCAAATGACCTACTTCTGATTCTCTTTGCCCTTCGACTCTTGCAGTGGGAGACATGTACAGCAACTCTCACCACACCACTGACACGGGCAGAGGTGCCTGCATGACAGTTCTAGGCAGAACCTTTCACCTCTGCCCGTCTTGAGATTCGGCCTCTGCCAGGAGAACAACGTGCCTAGTAGCTGGTTTGACTATAACAGAATCTGGCCTCCGAGATAAGATCAGAAGAGACCTGACCCTAACAGCAGCCTGGCTTCAAGCCCAGCCAAGCCCAGTGGGACACAGCACAGCAGACGGGCAGAGCCATGGCTGAGAAATACCCGTTGGCTACTATGAGCCACCACGTATTCTGAGCTGCGACTACAGCAAAGCTCTTATCAGTCATCACTCTGATACCAAACTCTCCAGAGAGCGGAGGCAGGGGCCAGTTCTGCATCGGTTTGGCTATAAAGGCCCAGTTCTTTTTGACGTGAGGAGACAACTGCAGAGGCCAGTCTTGCTACTGGCTGTTGTGGAGGCAAACCTTGGACCAGATTTCCAGGCTCCTGTGTAAACATTTATTAAATAAGCATGCTCTGGCAAGCAGGCATAAAGAATGGTCCTCATTTCCTGTTGTACGAGCTCAGAGACAGCCTCACTGTCTGCCTTTCCAGGTCCCTGCCCAGTGCTTTTCATGAAAGGCAGAGGCCAAACATCTCAGAGGCTCAAGTCTCTTACCCCTTTTAGTCAAGAATTAAAATTCTTCATAGCAGAGCCCGTGACAGAGGAGACACAGCAATTTAGATGGAGCTGCTATCCTGTAGGGGCAAGCCAAGCCTTCCTAGACTCTTAAACCTTGTTCATAAAACAATGGTGATTATTTCTAAACTGTATGGAACTAAATCACAGCTGTCAAAGATTTAACATGATGAACTTCACCAATAACACTAAAACCCCTTAGCATAATTAGAAACCCAGCAATTTCAAAGTGTTATCTTCTATTCTGATTTTATGTGTAGGTGTGTGTGTGTGTGTGTGTGTTGTGCAAATGCATGTGGGTGTTGTAGAGGCCAGAATTGGGTGGCAGATCCCCTGGAGCTAGAGTTACAAGTAGTTATGAGCTGCCTAGCAGAAGGGCTGGGAACTGATCTCAGGTCCCCTGCAAGAATACAAAGTGTTTTTAGTTACTGAGCCACCTCTGTAGTACAAAGGCCTGCAACTGCCGACATGTTTAGAACTCTGGCACTGGAAGAAACAGCAACGGCCCCAGGTGCTGTAGAAGTGTGCTGCCATCTCAAGATGACCCTGCCTAACCTACTCATGGATTGATGATTTCCCACAAGAAATTTGGTTGTCCTAATAGTTTGGCTTCAGAGGGAGAAAAGGGGCAGAGAAGAAAGTGTATGCAATAAGCCCACGATCCCAGGCAGGGCTGAGAGCAGAGCCTGCAGTCAGGCTGCCGGAGGACACGTGCAGAGATGACCACGTTCAGATAGAAGAGAAGATCAGTGTGCAGAGATGGACAGCAGGACGAGCGGACAAACCTGTCAGAGGCCCAAGGTGGGGAAGATTCAGGCTGGAAGACAGGGATGCTCTCCAAGAAGGAACAGCAAAACAAGCTGTATCTCCCACCAAGGTTTTAACCCTCTTGGCAGGAACGAGGCATTGTAACAGACTTATGCTCCTCGCTGGGACTATCAGACTATTAAAACAACGAATCTCAAGAAATTGGAATCCCCCCCCCAGGCATTTCATGCTAGAATAAAGGAAAAGATGAAGTCTGTGACCAGTCAGAGTAGGAACAACTTGTCATATCAACCTGTAAGGGAGAGGGAAGCACATACAATGAAGGTCAGTGATCGGCTGAGCCACACCTTGACCAGGACCCCTTAGCTACTGCATGTATCTGGCTCTCTATTTAAGCCTAAGGTTCACATCATGGGTGTCAGCAGCCTGCCTGTCTGTGTACTCGTTCCTTGTTCCAGTGCGGCTGCACTGGGTACTAATCCTTTCTCGGCCCTTCACTATTACCTGTCTGTTTGGCTACTAGAGATGGGGCTGCCAGAACCCAGACTCTGACCTTGACAATGGTGGCTACAAAAGCAGACAAATGCCTGAATCCAGCACGAGTCAGGCATTGAAGTCTCCAGAGTCTCCACATCGCCCTTCTCCACCCAGCCTTCTTCACTCTGTGTGTCACCTGACAGGTCCCCACAGACACTAGGCTTTCCCATTCACTTTAAAGTGGTAGACGTGAGACTTGGTGACCTCGGAGCTCACCTGAGTTTGCGCCGTTTGTCTGGAGGTGAGCACTGTATGGTGAATAGGATTTCAAAGCCCTGTGCCAATACTGGTGTCCTTGGGACTTAGAACATAATGGGTAGCAGAAGCACTTGTGGTGGCTTCCAAGAATGATCAATGACTTTCCCAATGTCATAACGTTTTTATTATATTTTTGTCATAATTTTAGAAACTCAATGAAATACAGTGAATTCTTGAAAGTCGAACACATACCCGAATTTATTTATGAAGCAGAGATCACGCAAGGTTTACAGACACAAACTGAAATTCTATAGACCCACCGTCTCCACTGGTGACCTACATATGTGCACGCTGTGACTAAGAGAAAAGGTGTCACTCCAAACTGAGCCTGCCTTCTGATTTTCGGAGATTAAAACACTTTTCACATGAGAAATCTGTTCCCTTCGACTTCCACATGGTAAATAACTTGAGTGGAATCATCTGCCCCAGGGACAACCCTGTGTCCCCATTACCAACGAACAGCAAAGGACAGAAAACAGAAGGATGCAGCGGGGGATGGGTTCAGCACATTCCTTATCAGGCCAAAACATGAAAATACACTCTGAAAACCAACCTCCTTATCCAGGTCCACTGTTGAGTCAGTTTTTATAACCTCTAGTCTGTCCAACATATGGCCCAGCCTCCCTACTTTAGCCTATCCACAATGCACAGAAGTCCTTGTTTACAGATTTCCCTCCCTGCTTATATTATTTATTTCATTTTTTAAAAAAGCACATTTAGGGGTGGGGGGTGGGTGTGCACGTGTGCATATTCTTGTAAGTGGAGACTCATGCTCTTGCACATGCTGTGGTCAGAGGACAACCTCAGGTATGGTTCCTCATTTCCCACCTCATTTGTCATCAGTGTCTCTGCTATTTTCTCAGCATACTCTCGCTAGCCGTGAGCTGCCAGGGTTCTGTCTTCACCTCCTCACTTGCTTCGGGAGCACTGGGATCACACATGTACATTATTGCAATTGGCTTTCACAGGTTCTAGAGACTCAGAAGAAGGGCCTCATACTTGCATCGGAAGTATTTACCCAGTAGGCCATCTCCCCAGCCTCTGGTTAGGTCATTTTAAATAATATCTTGTTTTGTAATTCTATCATGCAAATAGATTTCTTTTTTCCAATAAGAACTTCATTAGAGGTGACATTTTAAAGCTCCAAAACTGGGTAAGTAACAAATGCATTTTTACATATTCTTTAAGACAAAAGTTAACTTCTCAGGAGAGCTAAATGGCATTTTGTTTCAGGAGCAGATGCAGGTCCTGGCTAATGTCCCCACCCACACAGTCTGCAGAGCCATTCACTGATAGGATTGTCTATTTCTCCCTGGCACTGAACTTTGACCTACAGTGTGCTTGCTCTCCTCTTAGCTGTTTAACAAACCAGTAAATACACAGACCAAGCTGCTTCTGCCCATTGTCCTCTGGGTGACTTTTTTGGTTATACAGGTTAATTCGATCCAGTACTCCTCAAATGCTGCCTTGGTTCCTGCTGCAGAAATGAGTCCTTTTGTGCCTTATCATAGCCAAAAATATATCAGGTCTGGGGATGGCAAGATGGCTCAGTGGGTAAAGGTGTCTGCTGCCAAGCCTTAGGACTTGAGCTTAATTCATGGACCCATAAACCCATAGGAAACAAGGAGAGAACTTACTCTTCAATATGTCCTTTGACCTTCACAAGCACACTGTGACATGTGCACACATGCACACATACACTCTCCCACACACACACAAATAAATAAATAATAAAATTTGGAATTTTTAGTAAATAATAAAATTTCTAATAAAATAAGCAAAAAACAATGGAAAAAAGAGATTATACACCTGGAGTTCCTTACAAAGCGTTTGCACTCTGCAATCTGGCTCTCACCAGTGGCCACAGATCGCACACACAAACATAAGTTGCTCCCTGGGCTATATTAAAAGAGTCAGCTGTTGCACTTGAATCAGGTCACCGTATATAAAGCGCAGAATCTGCTCGCTCTGTGTGGGGCATCAACTGGGCTGTGTGATAAGGCATCTGGTGAGGCCAGGAGGCCCTTCCAAGTTTGCTGCTGCGAGCGTGTGACAGCCAGCTGGCGGAGCAGCTGCAGGCTTGGGTCATCTGGGGAGCCAGATGACCATAACTCTCTCAGCTAATATATTCAAAGGTCAAAGGGGCTCTGGCTCTTCCTTTAGACAAGAGTGTTTGGTCACCAGGGGATCTATTGACCAGTGGGGCTGCAGAACAAGCTAGCAAATTGCAGCTACCGTAATTAAGCTAAACTGCGGCCCATTCCAAGGACAGACTGAACCTCAGGAAGGTATTGTTGTTCCTATTCAAACACTTGCAACCATGCCTCCTATACGCCAAAGTTCTCATTAGGAAGCTTAAGAACAACCGATTTTCCTTTCCGTTTTTCTAAGTATGAATTCCCTTGAATGGTTGGACCAGTACAATAAAGATCAACTTCAGTTCCTGTTCCAGAGATGTACGCATCTACACAAAAATAATATACTGGACTTATGAGGTTGCTCAGAGAGCAAAGGTGCTTAATGCTAAGGCTTGGTGACCTGAGTTCCTGGGTTTGATCCACATGATGGAAGGAGAGAAGTGACTCCCACAAGCTGTCTTCTGACCACACAGAGACACACACACACACACACACACACACACATACACACATACCTATATACACATATACTCATAATAAACAGAGAGATAGGATCCAGGGAGATGGCTCAGTGGGCAAAGGCACCTACTGTCAAGTTTGACAAGCTGAGTTTGATCCACAGGACTGTGGTCAAAGGAAAGCACAGACTCCCACAAACTGTCCTCTGACCTCCATGTGTGCACCATGGCATGCAAGCACAAAAAGTAAGTTCAAATGTAATTTTAAAAATACATTTAAAAAACCTTTTAAGCAAAATACTCCATTGAGGACTGACCTTTGAGCATGGGCTTTGAGAATGGTCATATGTGCCCTCTCAACAGTAGCCTGAACAGAACAGTTCTAGCTTCCACAGAGTAACACTTTGCTCTGCTCTTGTGCAATCTTGAGACTCCAAGGGCTGATAATCCTCAAGTCTCTTCGGCCTTCTCATGGTACAGTGGGTGATTATACACTCAATAAACACTGGGGACACCTTCCTCTGTGCCAGGCATTGAGCAGGGCTCTGGATCCAACAAGACGAAGTGTCCTGGCTAAAGGTGGCATGAATGAAAACACTTTTCTAGACATCTTTCATTAGCTACCTCTTTAGAATCTAGGAGATGGGAGACGTCCTATACTAGCTTAGCAGAAGGGAATTCTGCAAAAAGAAAGGAATCTCTCAATTCACCAAGGAAAACAAATGTCAGCATTCACAGCTACATCCATGTCTTTTCCTCTCTGTGTGAGTGTCTACCTGTGTCCTCAAAGGTAAGAGAGGGCATTGGTTGTCCTCCGTCACTCTCCATCTGTTCCTCTGAGACCAGGTCCACACTGAACCACAGGCTTGAGTTTTCTAGCCTTGGTTGGACGCCGGCATGCCCCAGCAATCCTCCTGAGCTACATCCCACACCTCCCCACACCCCAGCTTGTTACACAGTGTCATGATCCAAGCTTCAGGATTCAGATTGTACAGCAAGCCCCCTTAACCACTGAGCTATCTCTTTGGGTACACAACTACCTTTTTGTGCTCTTGGGATTACCTTTAGGGTTTCTAAAAACTGGTACCTTAAAAAGGGAAAACCTGTCCTCTGTGTTCTTAGGGAAAAGGATCCCAGAAATCAGAAGGCATCTCCAGGAGGTAGAGATGGCTCTATGGACAAAAGTGCTTGTTGTACAAGTTTGGAAATCTAAGATCCTCAGCACTCACGTAAAAGCCAGAAAGACGTAGTGCAGCGCACATCTGTAGCTGTAACCCAGCCGTGAGGGAGGGGGACAGTCACAGGCAGGCCCTTAGGTGTTCTGGCCGACCAGCCAGCCTAGCTCACATAGCCAGTCCCAAGTTCAGTTTGAGACACTTTCTCAAAAACACAAGCAAAAGACAGTGAAGCTAGAGATAGCTGCCGTGGACCTCTGTGCGGGCACAAAGGAGCACACTGCTCACGGGCATGCACACACACAAGTCCCAAGAAGCGGGCTCCCCTTCACTGCTACACTGAAGCTGTAGTTAAGGCTCTGACCCTGGAAACTTGACACTGAAAAGTTCCAGGACAGCTAGGGCTGTTACACAGAGGAGCACCGCCTCGAAAAAAACAAAACAAAATAAAACGAAAAACAAACAAAAAAACAGTTTTAGTTTGGTATTGTACGAAAAATGTCACGAAGTATAGATTTTTATAAGCTGCTATTTGGTTTTATTGGTCTGTAAGATTGCCACTCAGGTCAGACCCTCCTAAGCTTCACGTGACAAATATTTAGGACCCTGAACCAATAAGGTTTATTGTGGAGAACACTCAGTTCCTGACGTGAAAATTCTCAGGTTCAAGAAAAGAAGGCTTCTAAGTGCAATAATTTTTCATTTTATAAAAACAAATTGGTGAAAATGCAATTTTTATTAAAAGATTGCTAGATATCTCACTTTTAAAATATTACTTTAGGGCCAGGCTGGTGAGATGGCTCAGTGGGTGGCGGCACTGGCAGCTGATCTGAGTTGATTCCCAAGTCTCTGTATTTGAAGAGAGCTGACTCCCAGAGGCTGTCCCCTAATCTCTCTACCGGCATACCGGCATGTAAATATATACACCCTAAACAACCAAATATACATAAATACACATAAATAATGAAAAATAATTAAATACTGCTAAAAATTTTAAATCACTTTTGATTTTACACCTTTATAAATGAATTGTGGAAATAATTATTTTTGTTCGTGATAGCATATTAGCATATTTTAAAGCAAAGAAAGAAGCTTTTGTCTCTATTTTTTCCTCCCTCCCTCCTTCTTTCTCTCTTTCCATCCTTCCTCCCTCTCTCCCTCCCTCTCTTTCTTTCCACTAAGGACCATAGGACGTTTCCTTCCACTTGACTCGTCTGTGTTCCCATGTGACCCCCAACAGTTGGCACTCTGATTAGATCCTCCCAGAAGGCCAACTCCTGATTTTTAACAGGCACACGGGACAATTTCCCATTAACCCCGATTGCCCCACCTCCGGCACATGTGCATCTGTCTGGCAAGGTGAGCCTGCAAGGCCCCTATTAAAATGTCACAGCTACTCATCAACCCTTGACCCATTTCCCCAGGTTGATTCTGCGAGTTCACTGTGTCCATCAGACACACTGCCCCAGAAAGGCCCAGATTGCTGGCAGGTGTCTCTCCCAGTGGAGAGGTGACACCAAACGCTAATCAGTGGGTTGGGGATGGAAGTCCAAGGCTTTGTGAGCTCACAGGAAGAAGCTATTGTCCTCATGGTCCTTCAAATGGAAGGACTGTGAGAAACACAGTGTAAATCAAAAAATGGAAAAGCCAGACCTGGGAGCAGAGGCTAAACAACCCTGGTGTGATTTTGCCCGGAGAAGAGAAAGCCAGATCCAGGGGTCAAGTGGGCCATAATGGTGGAAGGGCCATTATGCCATGAATAAGGCCAGCTGTTCAGTCATTTCACATGAGAAGAAAGGGGACAGATGAAAATGGGAAACAGATGCAAACCTCAATGTGAGAAATCTGTTTGATATAGTGGGACATTTCACTATATTATGGCAGGGCTATAAAGTATGTGGGGTGCTGATAGGGTAACACATTTCCTACACAAATTTTAACATGAAGGCTTTTTGTTCTTGTCAATGTCTTTAAGATAATTTTTCCCGACTTCAAAGAAATAAAGGGGGAAGGATTTCCAGGCAGTGGAGAGAGGCTGAATCAGTTAAGGACTTGCTGGACAAGTACAAGCTGAGTTCAGATTCCAGCACCCATGTATGAAGGTATGTACAGATGAGAGCAGCTTTAATGTCAGTGCTGGGGAGGGTCCTTGAGCTAGCTGACCAACTAGCCTTGCTGAACCAGTGAGCTCTGGGGGTAGAGATAAACCTGTCTCAACAAATAAATCAGAAGATGAATAACTGATGAGAACACACAAAGCCAACATGCAAATACATACATGTACATATGCACCTCCCCCACACAAACATGTACACACACACACACACACACAAAGGTGTTGGTACCCACTTGATTTTAAGCACGTGCAATGTAAGATCTTGGGGATCACAAACTGGACTTGACAACCAATAGTCTCTGAGAGGGATGCTGTTAGGAGTTGCCACCCCTTGCCTTCCTTTAATGATTTAGTGGGACCTGTCTCTGTGGCTAAGCGATTGACAAATACCTTAGGGGACAGACATCTGATTCCACGTCTACAGCTAATCAACTATGCGACACTGACCATGCCCAGAACCTCAGTTTCCCTCACTGACAAAGAGACGTTAGTTTCCACCTCATAGGATGGCGCAGAGGACAAAGCTGTAAGAGAAATTAAAAAAAAAAAAAAAAGGAACCCAGGTGTGATGTTAGTCTCAATTGCCCACTTGATGAGAGAGAGAATCACTTAGGAGACAGGCCCCTGGGCACACCTGCGGGTTTTCCTTGGTTAAGGATACTAAGGTGGGAAGCTCCACCATGGTTGGCCATGCCTTTTCCTGAACTGGAGTCCTGGACTGGATAAACAGGAAAAGGAAACTAAACACAGAAGCCCTTGACTGTTGACGCAGTGTGACTAGCTGCCTCATATCCTGCCACCACGACAAACTGTGCCACCAAACTGTGAGCCAAAACAAACCCTCTCTTCCTTAAGCTGCTGGTCTGGGGTGTTTGTCACAGCCATAGGAAAGGAGACCAAGACACCAGATGTTCAGCCATCAGAGTTCAGACCTTAGAGCTGCTGCAAAACAGAAGAACCGGGCTCTTGGAACTGTTTCAAGAGCTCACTCAGATGCCAGCTCCAGGAAGGATCCATCAGGGAGCTGAGGTCCAGGAGCACATTTCAGAGGGGTCTCTGCTACAGTCTTGCCTTTTCTGACCAGCCTAATATGAGACAGAGCTGGGTGGCATGGGTCAGCTCATACAGGTCCTACATCCAAAGGTAGCTTCTGTAGTTCTCATGCTCTCAGTGGGAAATTTTTCTACAGGAGGTCCTGAAATAGCAGAATTAGAGAAGCCTGCTGTCCCATGGGCTTGCAACAGGGAGTTTGAAGTAAAAATTTAAGAGGAGCCGGGCGGTGGTGGCGCACACCTTTAATCCCAGCACTCGGGAGGCAGAGGCAGGCGGATCTCTGTGAGTTCGAGACCAGCCTGGTCTACAAGAGCTAGTTCCAGGACAGGCTCCAAAACCACAGAGAAACCCTGTCTCGAAACCCCCCCCCCAAAAAAAAATTTAAGAGGACAAATATAATGAATAAATTTAAGTGTTCCAGCATAGGAACAAAGCTGAGGAATTTTGTACCCCTCAGGGTAGGTCCAGGTTGAAGACAAATTTAGTCTCAACCAAAAGAAAAAAGAAAAATTTTGCCAAAAGACTCATCTTTCTATAGAGAAAATATCAAAATGCATGCAAGGCTCAGATGTCTCAGACTCAGTCATAAGGAGCCCATTAAGGCCTCAATCACATTCTGGACTCACCTTTAAAAAAAAAAAAATAGAAACCTTGGCAAGGCCTGTGCTTATAATCTCAGCACTGGAGAGGCAGAGACAGGAGCATATCTGTGGCTCACTGGCACTGGCCATCTGGTCTACCTGAATCACCGAGCTCCCCCGGGATCAATCAAAGACCTATCTCAAACAAAAAGTTTCTGAAAAACAACACCTTAAGCCAAACAGTGGTGGTGCACGCCTTTAATCCCAGTACTCAGGAGGCAGTGGCAGGTGGATCTCTGTGAGTTTGAGGCCAGCCGGGGCTACAAGAGCTAGTTCCAGGAAAGACTCTAAAACTACAGCAAAACCCTGTCTCGAAAAAAAAATCCAAAAAAAAAAAAAAAAAAAATAACAACACCTGTAGTTGACCTCTGCTTCCACACATGTACGCACACAACACACACACACCTGTACACATATGATGATGTCTACATGCAGAGTAGATATGCAGAGACCACTTGGTTGTATTTTATATTCAGTAGACTGTGATGGGCGTGTTGACATTTCCTTTCTTTTCTGCTGAATAGTACTCTTCCCTATTGCTCTGCACTGAATTCTCTCATCACACCTTGGGGAGGTGGGGTAGGAGAATATAGTGTTAAAAGGATATGGACAAGGTTAGATAGATCTGCCTATCCCCATGCTTGTCCATAAAATTCCACTGGAAATAGAAATGAAGTTCATAAAGAGAAAGCTGTTTTAGCTGGATGCAAACTGCCTCACCTCACCCAGCTCCTTTCTCTTGCTGCTGTCTGACAGCAAGCATATGCCTGAACCCCAGCACTGTGGGGACCAGAGGGAGGAAGTCCCTGGGGCACAGCACATGCCTGAACCCCAGCACTGCGGGGACCAGAGGGAGGAAGTCCCTGGGGCACAGCACATGCCTGAACCCCAGCACTGTGGGGACCAGAGGGAGGAAGGTCGCTAGGGCACACTGAACATCAGCCTAGTTCTAGGTTCAGTGAGAGATCCTGTCTCGGGGAATAAGACAGAGAAGTGATGGATGCCTGAAGACCCCTTTTGGCCTCTGTGTGAGTGCATGAGGAGAGACACACACATATGCACATACATGTACATGCATGAACACTTGCGTGAGTGTACACACACGCGCGCACACACATGCACAGAAGTGAATAATCAAAATGCAGCTGGCCCTGGCTGCTTCTTCTAGCTGCCTGGAACGATTTAGTTACAAGTAAGACACGGGCTCTTGTTTTCTAAAAGGCTCACCTGAGCTGGGCCTGCACTGAGAGTCTTTCTTTAATTTCATGGAGCCCTTTCCCCAGTCAAGATGACACATAGCCCTGCTGTCAGTTCAGGGCTGGGCTCACCCCAACCATATTACTTGCTGTCTCCTGGCCTTTTCTCGCTCACACAACATCCATCCCACTCTTGTTGCGTGCCACCTTTCCATATTAAACACTTGAAGTGTCGCCTAAGCTCCCTCCCCAACTCCACACCCTCCCCATCTGACTTTTAAATATGTAAAACAGCCCCCAGGTAGGAGCGAACTTGTTTCTGCCCTCCTAATTGGAATGCTAAGTACATGTCTCTAATTATTACCATCAAAGTGCACTGGCAAAGGAAGGCATGTGGATGAACTCCTGTCCAAAGCATCCAGGAAAAGGCCCGGGTGCCAGTCATTTCTCAGAAGGCTTTGAAGCTCAGGTCTTCTGTGTAAGGTGGCATCCGTGCCCCTTGCCTTAGGTAAGGACCGGGTGAGGTGCAGAAGGTAGACAGAGAGGTCATCTCAACTCAAGCTATCACCAAGCCATGGGTATGGAGACTGTGTTCAATGGCTTCTAGCCAACCTTCAGCTCCCCAGCCTGACCCCGAAAGCTTACCTCTACTGAAGCAGCAGACAAATGTACCAAGTCACCTCAGCTGGGTCCCCAGGATGGCCGCAACCACTTTCAGCCTCACCGCTGGGATCTGACAGGCCCTGTCAGCCAGTGCTTCCCTGTGTGTGACCAGCTCGGGTGTGCTTCCTCCTGCCTGTCAATATTTAACTACCCATCAAGAGCTATTACATCACCTGCATTCAATCCCAACTCCCGGACTTGAGAGGGTGTGCCTGCTCCATTTTATCCAGCCCAACCCGTGGGGACCCGGCGCCCACCATTCATTCCTTCCAGTATGGACTGAGAGTCTATGCACTCGGCAGTGAGAGCTCAGAAATGAGAAATCTACTCCTCAAAGCCCAGTTCAGAGCCAGGTGAAATTGAATGGTCTGTGCTGTGACGACAGAGTACAGAATACAGGGAAACTCACCTTCCTTATGGAGCGGCTGAGGGAGAGAAAGAATGCGCAGGAATAGAGTTCCCAGAGACAGTGGCTGTGATGGGTGATGCTGACTGTCAACAAAATAGGATCTAGAATCAGCTAGGAGACAAACTTTTGTGCACGTCTGGGGTGGGTGGAATTTTTAAATTAGGTGAACTAAAGTAAGAAGATCCAGCCTAAGCAAGGGCAGCTACAAAGGCTGGGACAGCAACATGAAACAAGAAAGCAAGATGAACACCAGTATTCAACTCTCTCTTCCTCCTGACTGCAGATGTGACCAGATGCCTCAAGTCCAGCTGCCACGATTCCACAGCATGATAGACTGCACCTTCACACTGAGGGCTGAAATAAACCCTGTCTTCCTTAAGGTTGCTATTTGACCACTACAACCAGGACAATGACACGGAAGGTGACATCTCTAATAGACTACATTAGGATGTGGCAACCAAAGATGAGTTGACAACATGGCACTGTGCCCAAAGACTCAGCTCAAAGGCACAGATTAGTTCCATAGGTAGGTAGTGAACCAACGAGGCTGCCCACTTCACAGGGCATCATGAAAATTGACTCAATAGCTCTATCAACAGTTGAGCATGTTGGGACTGGGGGTGTAGTGTAGTTAGTAGAGTGATTGCCTAGTATGCAGGATGTCCTGGGTTCAATTCCCAGCACCACAGAAATCAGGTACGATAGTGGACAGCTACAGGCACTCAGGAGGTAGCAGCGAGCAGATTACAAATGTAGGCTGTTCTTGGCTACACAGTAAGTCTAAGGTCAGCCTGGGCTGCAGGAGATCTTGTCTAGGGGGAAACAACAGAATGGGTGCCTGAACAAAGGTATCTCGGGGTGAAAACTGACTATGTTTTATGGACTTGTTAATGCTACACAGGTAGGTGACTGTTGGAAGAACTGAACAGATAAAGCTAATGAATAGGGAAATTGCCTGAGGGCTAGCAGGAGCTCAGCAAAGGCTCTTTCTGCAAAAGCCTGGGGGATCTGAGCTTAAGCCCTGAAACCGAGATGAAGGTGGATGGAAAGAATAGACTCCAGGGTTGTCTAATCTTTACATTTGTTTTTTTTTTTTGTTTTTTTTTTTTGTTTTTTTTTTTTTTGGCATGCATGCACACAAATACCCGAGAGAGAGACAGAGAGAGAGAGAGAAGGAATGAAGAGGAGGAGGGAGGAAGTAGCAATGCCTGGGACCCATTCTCAAGATAAGAAGGAGGAGAATTCATGTGGCTAAGCCACATTCTTTGCTGGCCAAAGGAATGAGTTTAAGACTAACAGGCTTGACCAAAGGTAAACAGAGGCCTTTCAGGTACATTCCTAATCACCCCAGGACTCTTCTTCCACCATGGCATTGCTGGCACTTAATAAATGGATGATGGCTTTCTTTAATAATGTAGAGAGTATGACAGAGCCACAGGGAAGCGCCAAGTTGCCATCTCGGCTCCATCTGTTACCAGCCGCCTTAGGAGCTACTCACTCGGGACATTTCTATTTCCCTTCAAAGTTTGCATTTACCACCAAAGCACACCTCTTAAATGTATGCACACAGCCCTCTTTCTACCCAAATTCCCTTCAGCTTCATGGTCCAGAGAACAAAGATTGCCATTGATGTGTGAACATTCAGAGGACCCCACCGCTGCAGAGGCCCTAGAGAGGCTGTCTTGGAAAGTACTGGTGTATTTGAATTGCAAAACACGGCCGCGGGGATTGTAGTATGTCTAATTTGGGTCTTGTTCCAAGCTCAGGAGACTATGGAAGCAGATCCGCTGGTTGGTATATGAAGCGACTTTCTAGTTTTATGTGCATATTTCCCAGAGTATTTCCAGTGCCAATGGTATCTGCAGCTGACTGCGCGACTTTAAGGTTAGGGTTTGACAAATACTGACACCGCCACCATTCCAATATAAACCCATGACCCATAGCTAATGCCCACCCCTTGACTGTGGCTGCAGACATTTTTAAGTCAATCAATGACCCCTTCAGAAAAGTCCCTTCAGGATCTGCCCATCAGCTCCAGGAATGTGATTTAGGCACAGTGGGCTGACACGCCACAATGAATGTGAAATTGCCAGGAAACTGAGTTTGTCCGCACGTTGTGTCTCTTTTTGGTTTTTTGTTTGCTAAATGACAACAAAGAGAAAAAAGAACAAACAAATAAAGACAAAAACTTTGTGTATGTGCACCCACAGGAATGCTCCCCTGACTACAGCCATGCACACGTATGACAAGACAAGGCACGTGGAAGTCAGAGGACCACCTTAGCTGGTGTCGTCACCTTCCACCTTGTATAAGAGTCTCTTGTTTTCCACTGGGCACCGTCTGGCTTTCAGAATTCCGGGGATTTCTCACTCTCTACCTCCAGTCTCACTGCGGGATTACAGATGTAAGCACCACATCAGGCTGCATGTGGGGACAGAGGTTCTGAACTCCTGTCTTCACGCTTGCATGACTCACTGAGCAATCTCCCCACCCTCACGCTGTTTTTGAACCTAGATTTTATTTTAGAAATTCTGACACAGCAGCACATAGCACACATGGTATTAAGAAAATCACACATTAGAAACCGTATAGCTATTGCTAATAATTGCTGAACGCCCAGGGATTTCTGGATCCAGCTAGAAATGACTTGCATCTTTTATCACATCATCTAGCTAGAAGGAAGAAGTGCTACATGACCTCTGGCCTCCTGTTTGTTTTGGTTCCGTCTTTGGAGATGAGGTCTTGTGTGTAACCCATGTGTACCAACTCGCAAGCCTCCTGCATCCATTTCCCGTAGTCCATGGAACTACAAATGTGTACCTCCCATGCCCGCCCCGCTCTCTCTCTTTAGTATGCAGTCTCGGCAGATTTCAGCACCGTGTGGTCCATGTTCAAACACTGTGGATAGCGTCCTGCTGACTGTAGCTATCAGCCTATGGAGAATAACTGCCAAGGCTGTTTAACATCCCCAGACCTTCATCTTGAGAGACCTTCCTTTTTAGAGGATAGGTGAAACGTGTCCATTTCATCTCTCGTGTACCTATATTTTCAGAATAAAAGGAGGAACTTGGGTTTTAATAAGAAATCATAGAGGTGTTGTAAAGTAGAGCGTTATTCCAAAGTCACTTTACTTTGTGACAAAGTCACTCTGGTATCTACCTCTGCCTCCACATCCTATGTCCAAGCCTTCTGGAACTTTTCTGAGCTTCCATTTTTGGATTCTTTAAGATCCAGCTGAGTCTTCAAAACCAACAGTATTTAAAGAAGGGTTTAATAAATAATATGATTTCTCATTTCTTTTAAAATTACATGGGCACACATATGTGTACACAAAAAGATCAGAGGACAGCCTATAGTCAATTCTCTCCTTCCTCCTCGAGGGTCCCTGGGATCAAACTCAACTTATGCTTGCTAACAAGAATTTTGACTCATTGAGTCACCCTGCTAGCCCAAGATTTTATTTTTTGATGTAAAAATTAAAACAGATATAGATATTTAAATTTTTGGCAGTGGAGTTCAGAAATTCCAACACAAAACTGGCCAACAGCTGAGAAGGCCTTCAAGTCCCAACCATCTAAGACTGCTCGGTAGGGTCAGGAGTTAACACCCCCAAGGGTTGTTAGAAATGCAAAGCCAGGCCTCCCAGACCTCTTAATTACAGTCACTAGGGCTCTGGGGAAATGCCTCAGGTAGTTGAGTGACTATACAAGCATCAGGACCTAAGTTTGATCCCAATAAACCACATCAAAAAAATCCAAGGTGAGCGCATGTTTAGAACCCAGTCACCGAGAGGCAGGGACACACAGACTCCCTAGGACTACCTGTCCAGATAGCCCAACCAAATCTGCAAGCTAAAAGCCAGTGAGAGGTCCTGTCTTAGAAATCAACGTGGCTGGTGACTGAGGAATGACACCTAAGGCTGACCTTTGGGTACACATGCATGTGCCCACACAGGAGAATCATCCCCCATTTCTATAAGGTCTCTCTTGGCTCTGAGGCAGGGGAGTAACACTTTGTTTTTCAGAGTTGGTTTAAACCTGAGGGGAGAGGACTAAGGCTCCATCAAACATCCAACATTATTAAAATGATGGAAACATTCCTCAATGCATTTTGACAGAGAAAACAGCAGGCATATTGCAATGAGCTTCTGCTAGGTCAGACAATGGTTAATTCAGAGTCCAGGAGGCCAGCAAAGAGAAAGTCCAGGGAGACCCGTGGTTAGGTTCATGGTTACTTCAAACTCCCGCTTCTGTGACAACCCCACCATGATGGGTTTTACTCTTGAATAAAGCTTTTCTCCCTTATGGTTGCTTTGTCATTATTTGTCACAGCAACAGGGTGGGGGAGGGGAGAGGGATGATCTGAAACAGAGGCTCAGGAAGCAAAAGGCTGGAGACCTTTGGGTTAGACGGCTTGCCTAAAAATTTAAACTCTACAGAAGATGAGTTTCCACGTTGTAAAGTAGAATTGCCTCTGTGTTTCCCCAAGATTATCCTACACACACACAGTTGGGCACTGTCCTTAGCTCCTAATACCTCCCCACTGGAAGAGTAAACTGGGCATCCCTGAGTGATGTCAGAATTTTCTATTTACACCTCAGCAATCATTGCATGGGTAAGGAAGGGAAAAGGGGAATTTCTGAAACACAAGGGCACTGTTTCAAAACACAAGATTTGAGCTATCTGACAGGCACCTATACAGAATCTGTGAAGTTGGTATTTGGACAAAGTGGCTTCCAGGTAAGCAAGTCAAAAGAGTCTTGGAGAGGGCCCAACCATGGTGGGTGCTGAAGCTGACGTTCTGTGCAAAAGAAGCAAGCTGCCAAAGCCACAGTTGATAAGCGAAGATTCCCAGTGGTAGAGGGGCCACTGAGGCAGGACACAGACAAAGAGTAATTCAAGTTTCCTTCCTGAAGTTACAGATGTGTTTTATTTATGGAAAATGTATTATCTAAAGGCAGAATTCTAAATACGACCAAGCATTTTTTATAAAGTCATGCGGGTAGTGAGTGGTTCTTTGGGGCCCCGATACGTAGAAAATGAACAACCATCTTTTATACCCATGAGACAGAGGAGTCACAAGAAATGACTGTGCATGTGATCACCCAAAAACATGGAAATTTCCCTAGAGGAAACAAGGGAAGGGCAGAAATGCTGCAAAAATAAAAACTTAGTACAGACAGTAAATGAGGATTCAAGGCAAAAATCACTTTAAATTTCCCATGGAAGAATGAATACACAAAAAAATCCATTCCCAAGACTCTTGAGAAAGTCTTGTGCTACAAGATATTAAACCATTATTTAAAACATTGGAACTCACATGCTCAGTTATCTGCTACTGTAAGGAGGGCAAATAAACTGCTGACATGGAATAAAAAGTCTAAAATCAGAACTGTGAGCTTGGTCATGCTGGTTTTAATAGTCGAGCAAAATTAACACTTTATATGACAAGGAAAACATACTTTAATAAACTCTATGATCAGTAAGATAGTTTAATATTTTATTTTTACTTTGCTTCACAGGAGGAAAGAGGCTTCCATGACTACATTTTACACAGGGTACAAAACAAAATTTTTGAAAGATTTATAGAAAAGAAAGCCTTAAAAAAATATAAACGCAGGATCTGGAGAGATGACCCCGCAGTTGAGAGCACTGGCTGCTCTTCCTGGTGTGATTCCCAGAACCCACATGATGGCTCACAACTATCAGTAACTCCAGTTCTGGAGGATGTGATGCTTTGCTCTGGCCTCCATGGTCACTGGCTTACAGATATACACACAGGCAAAACACATACAGGCAAAACACCATTGACATAAAATAAAATTAAGTAAATCTAAAAGTAAAACCCAAAGAAACATAAACTCTGAAAAAAAAGTATTTTGTGAGAATGAATTAAACTGTATTTTCATAAATTCAAAGTATAGGAGGGAGATACATACAGGGAAAAACATATATAATTTATACAAAACCAGTCACATTTTAAAGCCAAAACACTGTGAACCAAACTAAAACATAACAACAAAATATTTCTAACTCCTATTTAAAAAAATAAGACCAAGTATAAAGATAACTCTCTGAAGGAACAAAAAGAAACAGACCCCACGAGAAAACTGGGTGAAGAATATGAGTGTGTGCTCATCAAAGATTGCCATCACTCATACATACTGTAAAATGCACACTTCTCGCTGTCAACAACTCATTGATTTTCTCTAGTAGATGCACTAAAATTATAAACACTAATAACATTCAAATGCTATTGAGGAGAGTGGGGAAACAGAATCTTTTATACCACCAGAAAAGGAAAACTGACATTTTCTGGGAATTAAATTAGCTCGCATCTGTGGAACTTCAAAGTCTATGGTGTCATTGATCCAACATTCATTTAAGATCTACCTTATGAACGGAAGTACAAGGTGGCAGGCTTGCTTGAAATCATGCCTTTTTTACTGCTGCCTGGAACCATATGACACCGGACACTTTCGAATGACCCTCAACATAGCCGCCACTGTAGAAATTATGACTCATGGAACATCAGGCACAAATTACAAACTGTTATGTTGGTCTTTATCTGTCCTCCATGAAAGATTTGCATAGGGGCTACAGAGGTGGCTGCAGGGTTAAGAACACTTGTTGCTCTTGTGGAAGACATGGGTTCATTTCAGAGTACCCACACGGTGGCTCACAACTGTCTGTAACTCCAGTTCCAGGGAATCTGACATGCTCTTTTTTTTTTAAATTCCTTTATTAAATTTTTTCATTTATTTTACATACCAACCACAGTTTCTCCTCCTTCCTTTCCTCCTGTTCCCTCCCTACACCTCCCATCTACCATCCCCTCCAATCCACTCTTCCTCTGTTCTAAAAGGGGCAAGCCTCCTATGGAAATCAACAAAGCATGGCTTATCAACTTATGGCAGGACCAAGCTCTTCCCCCCTGCATGAAAGTTTGGCAAGGCATCCCAGCATGGGGAATAGATTACCAAAAGCCAGCTCAAGTGCCAGAGAAAAGTTCTGATCCCACTGCTAGAGACCCCACAACACCAGGCTCTTTTTTAAGGCCTCTCCCTGATGCTGATAACACATTGCATCACTGGGGTAGAGCCTGTCCCTAGCTGACATGCTCTTCTTACTTCCATGGGAACAAGGTACATGTGCTGCATGTACACACATGTAGACAAATGCTCATACGTACACATGAAATGCACACATCTAGCACCACCTGGGAAAGGAATATGAGGAACCTTCTATATAATGTTAGCCTTGTGGGCAAGAGTCGTTTGGGTTTAGGCAACATTCCTGAAGCTGGAGCCCCTGCACTGTGTTAGAACAGAGGAAATGAGCTCCACACCAGCATGAATGCGTTGGTCCATTGCTCTCTGTTCTTCACTGTTGCTGTAACATAACTAGTTGCTTCTGGTCCCTGCCATCTTGCTTTCTTTGGAATAATAGACTATAACCTGGAACTATAAACCAACACCCTCTTTCTCCATTAAGTTGTTTTTGTCAGACTATTTTACCTCAGCAACAGGACACAAAACTTAGGTGGGATGCTATGTTGAAAAAGAAGGTCTAGAACCAAGACCAAGTCCCTCACACATTATCAGATATATATTCATAGACAAATTTAAAATATTCAACATGAAAAGCTGGAGAGACGGTTCACTTGGTAAACTGCTTGCTTTGGAAACATGAGGACCTGAGTTCCATCCCCCAGAACTCACAAAAACCAACGTTGGTGGAGGAAAGAGACAAAGGGGTCCTGAGCTCACTGGCGAGCCAGTCTAGATGAACGAATAAGCTCTTAGTTTAGTAAGAGAGACCCTGCACGACATCAGTGGTGGAGAGAAACCAAAGAAGACATCTGGTACCAACCTCTGGGACATGCATGTGTGCACACACATGCACCACAGTTTTACTTCAATGAAAAATCAAAATATTATGTAGCCAGAAAATACTCTTCTCTTCGTATGTTTCCCTCTCTCCTACAGTATGATTTCCAAGGTCAACACGAGGACAGAATCAACCACCTAATAACATCAATTTAAATATTAAAACTTGTAGAAATGTAAGATAATCTTTCCTTGGTTCTTCTACCTCTGCTCTCCAGTCTGACAAAGGTATCTATGTCTTTTCTTTGATGAGCACATTCATTAAACACACTGGTCAAGGAAGATAAATACACAAATCACGGAATTTAGCTTGCCAGCCTTTCTCCACATTTGCTTATACATTCACAGGTAAAATCAATTCAACACAAATTTCCTTCGCTTCTATTTTAAGTTTTTTTTTTTTTAATTAGGTGTACATGGGTGTCTATGTGCAGATATACACAAGTGAGTGCAATACTCACAGAGGCCAGGAGAGGGCGTATGATCCCCTGAAGCTGGAGTTCCAGGTGATTGGGAGCTGCCTGCTGTGGGTTACTGGCAACCTAACTCAGGTCCTCTGCTGGAGCAGCAAGCACTCCTAACAACTAAGCCATCCCCCAGCCCCCAAAGCAAATTTCTTTAAACACCTAATGGAGTCCTTTGTCTCAGGAAAGCTCATTAAACTTTGAAGGGCAGACAACTGAGTTTACGAAAGAACAGCCCAACTAATACACCACATTATTCGTCTCCTCCAATCATTATAGTTTCATGAAATACAATAAAAACACTCATCAATTATTCATATCATTTCTACTACACAAGATTAAAAAACAAAACAGAAACAGTGTGAAAAGCAGAAATGCCCTTATCCGAAACAGTTAGGTCAAACAAAATAAACCACAGCAGAACTTCAGATGCTGGGTAATGGGAATCCTGCTAGACCTGAACACTGAAGTCAGTTGAGTTTCTAAAAGAGAACACTGGAGAGCTATGAGAGGCCCACTTTCTTACAGGTTCATGGAATGAATGTTCTTTGTCTAGTGCTGTTCAGTCTTAGATGAAGTCAGTACCAGGGTCCCCCACCTCCGACACTGACTCAGCTCCAAACACAAGCCTATCAAGTAGACTGATCAAAATGGGATTTTAACGATTTGTTTAAAATCAATGTTGATTTCTTTTGCAATCTTATATTACCATGGGGGCCGTAACACCAAAACTTTTGTTTTTCTTCTTTTATTTTGTGTATATGGCTTATTTTTATACCATTGTATATATTTGTGGGGGTGGGGCACACACATGGAGATCTAGCAACAACCATGTGGGACTTGGTGATCAGACTCAGGTTGCTGGGCGTGGTGGTAGACATCTTTACCTGCTGAACTATCTTATCTTGCTACAAATTAGCTTAAACATGCTAGTTTCCAAATGGGATTTTTATGCATATTATTTTGGTCAATTCTCTTCCCTATTGCCCCCTACTTAGTTATTGTACCCACTAGGTCCAACATCGCCCTTCTCTTCCCCAACTCCTTGAAGCTGTTCTTTCTCCCCAGGATCATGAGCCTCTGAGAAGGTTTCACTCACTTTTACTGCCCCTGTGTAGACACGTCAGCAGAGGCCAGGACCACATATGAGAGAGAACAGGCACTGTTTATCTTTTAGACTGGCTTACTTGCTTAAGAGAGCCTTTCCCATTTTTATCTGTTTCCCTGAAAAATGTATAATTTCACTTTCTTCATATGTAAGTAGACTTACATCAAATATATGAACCACATTTTCATTATCACTTTATCTGTCGATAGGCATCTAGGTTGGTTGCATTTTTTTTCTTGCTATTGTGAAAAGAGCAGCAATGAACACGGATGGTCCAGTGTCTCTGAAGAAGGGTGTAGACTCTTTGGGGTATATACCCAGGAATGGTAAAGATGAGTCAAATGCTATTTCCATTTTCTGTTTTGTGAGAAGCCACCATACTGACTTCCAAATTTGTACATTAGTTTACACTCCCAGCAACACCGGAGAAGACTAGTTTTTACTTTGTATGTAATTCTTTGCACATGTATATTCCAATGTGCACAGAACCAGAGAAGAACACTGAATGCCCTGATTTATCACAATCCACCTTCTTTCCTTAGGACAAGGTCTCTCACGGATAGCCAGCAAGCCCCAGTGGCCCTCCTATCTCTGCTCCCCACTCAGTTCTGGGGTTACTGCTGTGTACACCACCACACCTGGAGCCTTATGTCAATGCTAGGAATTCAAATTCAGATCCTTAAATTCAGATCCTCATGCTTGCACACCAAGTGCTCTTACCCACTGAGCCACTCTCTAGCCCCCTAAGACAAGTTTTAAACAAGCAATCAAACTCACTTCATGTAAAGATCCAGATGTGAAGACAGTATGCTAATCTCACTGATACCAAGCTCTCCAACAAGATTCTCTGCTTCTAGGACTCCATAGCAAACAGCAATGATACTGTCATTAATGTAGTTTCAGAACCTGGAACACACCCCACATTTATGCTGAATTATTACATGACAGTAATTTCTCCTTTCTGCATCTGATAACATCCTGAAAATGGAGCACTTCCTTAGCCATGGCTGCACTGCTGGGCATCTTATTTCTACAGTATTTTAAACAGTGCTGTGGGGCTGTGGAGATGGCTCAGTGGGTAAAGCGCTTGCTGCACAAGCATGAGGTTGTAAGTTCGATTCCCAGGACCAATATCAAAGGCTGGGCATGCACCGGTAACCCTGTGCTGGTGGTGGAGGTAAGAGACTCCCAGGGACTTGCCTGGCCATCCAAATAGTCAAATGATGAAGTCCAGTGTCAGGGAGAGACACCAGACCCTGTCCCAAGACAAGATAAGGTGATGAGAAGATAAAGGAGACAGCCAGTGCCAACTCTGACCTCCACATAGGCATGCATGGTCCTACCACCCCCCCACACACACACACATAACACACACACACACACAGATGCCCCACACATACACACACAAACACACAAATGCTATGCCAAGTAACTTTATATGGTTTCCCACATGATAGATTTCCAATTTGAGAACAGCTCAAAGAATCAGAACATTGTTGTGGTTCTTGATAAATATGCTGCACAATTAGTTCTGAAATACATGAACAAGTTCATAAGCTAAACATGGAAGAAAATGGCTTTTTATTTGCTCATGAACACCAGCTAGTACATTTAAAAAAAAAACAGAGTAAATTACTTAAAGGAAATGAATGTTATCTACTATTTTGTTAAAAAATTTAATACATTTAATTTCATAGGTTGGACCTTAACTTGGCTCAGCTAAATATTGCATTTCTCTTATGTGCTTCATCGTAGGAATTATCTGAAATGTTTGCCTCTTTCTGGATAAGGACCTTTCCATATTCTTATTCTTACATGTGCACATGCAAATTCATGTGTCTACACATGCTCACATGGACATACATGGTTGTGTGTACACATGTGCATACACGTTCGTGTGTGTGCAAGTGAACATGTATGTATTCACATATGTAGAAGACAGAGCTCAATCACAGTCAATTTTGAGGCACCATACACGTTTTGAGACAGGTCTTTCACTGGCCTAGAGCTTACGAAATAGGTTAGGCTGGCCAGTGGGACCCAGGGAGCAGGCTAGGCTGCCTCTCCCTCCCCAGTGCTGGGATTACAAGCACTTGCCAGCATGTCTGGATTTTAAGTGTGGATTCTGAGGCTCAAATTCTGGTGCTCATGATTGATTAGCAAGTAAGTTATGTGTCCTCAGAGTCAATTCTGAGATTGTTAGAGAAACCGGAAACAATACCTTCGTTGACATTCTGATGCCTTTCGTTTTTTAATACTCCTCAGGAGAAAGACAGAAACCTTGAAAACTAGAAATTCAGTCACACTTCAACTAGCCAGTGATCTCTCTACTAAATGGACTTACAATAGACCAAGAGCCTCCTGGCGATATTACTTACAAGTGTGTTGATAAATATCTTTGGAGCTTTTCATGCCGGAAGAATTAGCGAGTTATTTTGCAGAGGCACACCAGATTTATGGGCCAATAAATAACAGACTAAATAAGTTACAGTCAGAGATCAGCCTACACAGAGAAACCTGACACCTGGGAGACCACTCCGTGGTAATGAAACGGAAGGCTGTCACCAAACGCTGTTATCTGTCTGGGTGGGAAAGTGCTCGGTAGAACAGGGAGAGCCCAGGAGGCAGAAAATTGCATTAAAGCCAAGGAAAACTTTGAGTGGATGGCAGATTGTGGACAATAGCTGTGTGATAAAATAAAACTTTCTCAGGAACTCGAGTCTTTGAAACATCACCCCGCAAGTGCTCTGTGGCTTGGATCTGGTGTCTTTATATTCCAGGGCTCTGGGTCTTTTGGATTGGGCAGTAGGTGCATTCAGATGTGTGGACAATCTGGGAACATGAGAGCAGGGTCTAAGGTAGAATCTGGCTTGTGTGTCCCCATGAAGAATTTCACAAATATTTATACATGTCTTCCAAACTAAGAAGTCGTTCATTGTTCTCCATATCCATGGCTTACACACTGCAGCGACATTCCAAGAATACCTACAAAGATACTTGAGATAGGAGGGCAAAATTTCTAAACGATAAGCCTAGAAGCAAGTGGCGAGCTGTGTGTTCACCTCTTCCTTCCTTTCTGTCTGGCTGGGCCGTGGGTGATAAGAAAAGTCCCTTATCTTAAGAATGTTTCCTTTCGAGCATCATTAATACAGAGAATGCAAACACTAACAGAGATGAATCTGTGACCACCTTCCTTCCAGATCAGGGGACAGGAAGTGAGAAACAATGCTTAGGGACAGGGACAGAGTTCGATGGCCTTGGTCAGATGCTCTGATTGCCCCTACTAGCTATAGCACAGAAGGTATCACTCAACTCCATATTCCTCAGTTCCCTCAACCACCACGCAGTGTTGGAGAAAGACAATAAGTTATGGGGAAAGCACTGTGGGAGAGTTCCTAGAACCTAGCATCACTTGATACGACACCCCAGAACCTAGTATCTGTAACTGTGTGTCTCAGCACCTGATACACACCTCCAACACACAGGGAGTAAACTGAACCATGCCTCAGTTTTCTTTTTCTTTTTCTTCTTTTCATGTATATGTAAATGTGTTGTGCATGCATGTGTGTGTATTGTGGGGGAACACGTGTATGAGTGCATATGTATGGGTGTGTGCATGTATAAACCCAAGGTCGATATTAGAAAACTTCTCAGGTCAATCTTCCACTTTATTCTTTGAGGCAGGGTCTTTCAATAAAACCTAGAGTTCATGGACAAAGCTCATCTCACAAGTCAGCTCTGGGAACCTTCTGTCTCTGCCTTCCCAGGCTGAAGCTAAAGGCAAGATGCCATGGTACCCACATTTAATCAGGCTCTAAGGACACAAACTGTACTCTCTTGCTTGTTTTGAACCACTAAGCCATCTCTCCAGCCCTCTTTAGTTTTCTGAGTCAGGCTGTCAAGTAACTCAAACTGGTCTCAAACTCCCTTCTGTAGCTGAGGGTGACCTTGAACTCCTGATCCTCCCACTTCTACCTCCTGAGTGCTAGGATTCCATGTGTGCACTATGAAATCAGTTTGTGTAGTGCTAGGAATGCAACCCAGGGCTTCCTACACAATAGGCAAGCACTCTGCTAACTGAGCTACATCCCCAGTCTCCCAGTCTCCGTAGTAGGCTTTTGTTAAAGGAGAATGCTTCCTTCTATCTTCAAAGTGTGACTTAATTCAAAATGGGGCTGACAGACACCCTTCAGAGGGGATTCCAAAGTGAGGGGTCCACACACCTGGGTGACTCAGCAGCATGCACAACTACAGAGCCATGCACAACATTCAGTGGAAAAGTCACACTGCTAGAGAAGACAAGCAAAAATCTCAACACAGATGCAAGCCATTTGGGATAAACACCTGCGTTGTTTTCTTGATGCAGCCCTGATCTACTTCTGGCTGATAAGACAATGACTATTACAATATCCAGGGTGAGTCAAGATTAAGACGGGATTCTGATAGCATCCCTAATTACTCCTTTACTCAAGTAGGGTGTGAGCCATGGTGAGAGCATTACAGGGAATGGATTTCAGAGGACACAGGCTCACTGATACAATACCCAGGAGCTGTGAGCTTACTTAATCTCTAGGACATCTGAGACCACGATGTTTTTGGAATGACATTTATCCTATAAAACCCCAGAGTCATTTAGGCTTTTCTTTTTAATCCATCTACTTAGCAGTCACATCCCTCACTATAGACATTCAGTTCTATGTCTGGGATAAAGGAACGTGGTGATTTTAATAGGTGCATAAGATACCAGGAAAAGGAGACATACAGCTGACATCACAGAAATGGAGACAGACAGGGCTTACAGAGCAAGAGGACAGGAAGCCTTGTAGGGATCACGGCAGCCTGCACATACCATCCTTTGTTTCTTCTTAGACAGCAGGGGGACAAACAAGAGAGAGGCTAAGAGAATAAGTGAGATGAGGATGTAAGGGCCAAAGAAACATGTGCAGTCAAGTTAGAGAGGGCCCTTGCCTATAACAGCTTGTTTGGGGATGCTAAGGTGACGGTTCAATCAGTAAATGTTTGCCAGAGAAGCATGAGAACCTGAGTTCAACCCACAGGGAAAACCTGGTGTGAAGGCATGCCCATGCAATTGCAGCACCAGGGAGGGAGCAACAGGCAGGTAGCTCCCTAGACAACAACTTAGTGAAAACAGTGAGCTCCAGGCTAGTGAGACCCTGTCTCATAAAGCAAGGGGGGAGCTGGAGAGATGCCTCAACAGTTAAAAGCTCTTCCCGCTCTTACAGACCCCAGTTCATTCCCAGCACCTATTCGGAGTTGCTCCTGTAACTTCAGCTTAATAGGATCCAAGAGGTCTCCTGCCCGTGTGCACATACCCCACCTCCACACACACATATATTATTTTTTTAAAGAGGGGAGCATGCTAAAGCCTGCATGGGCAACCCATACAGGGCAGTTCTGTTGAATTTGTCCATGCTGAGTTTCTTGGTCTAAGTTGATGAAGACAACTGACCAGATAGCTTCCTCAAAGGGCACCAGATCTCATTACAGATGGTTGTGAGCCACCATGTGGTTACTGGAAATCTAACTCAGGACCTTTGGAAGAGCAGGAAGTGCTCTTGACTGCTGAGCCATCTCTCCAGCGCCGACCCATATACATGATTTTAAAATAAAAATATGTCTTAAAGATTTTCTAATGAAACGTGATGAATGCACTGAGGAATCCCCATGGTTGACCTCTGGCCTCCACATGTACGAGCACACATGCCTATGTGCACTGCACACACATGTGCACCCACAGTCATACAAACACACACAAATGAATTATTCATAAGACAATCATATTCTTTGATTCTCAAGCCTACCCTAGGGTGGATGATACACTAGTGTTTACCCAACTGGTGAGGTTACTGGCATTAATGCTAACATAGTTTTAGCTGTGCTATCAAAGGAAATGTAAAAATAAATGTAAAATCAATATCAATACATTTCTTAAACACTGTGTAGCCTTCTGTGTTCAAAGAGTAAAAGGAAGGACTCAAGGAAGAAATGAGTAAGTGGGGAGGCATATAGGTAAAGCACTGTAATACCACCCTCAGAAGCACTGTGAGGCAAGCCTGTTGAAATTACACAAGGAAACAAATCTTTAAACAGCATCCATCACATTTTTTAACAATGGACTTTGGTGGGAGGCAGGTGGAGAGAGGGCTCAGAGATTAAGCACAAATACCTCTCTTGCAGAGGACCCAAATTAAGTTCCCAGCACTCATGGTGCCCAGCTAGAACCATAGTCACATACAACTCCAGGGGACCCAACATTCTCTTCTGGGCTCCTCAGGCACTTTCTTACTGTCTGCATACCCATACAGACACAGACAGACAGACAGACACACAAACACACACACACACACACACACAGAGAGAGAGAGAGAGAGAGAGAGAGAGAAGATGGATGGATGGATGGATGGATGGATATTTTAAAAATAGGTCTTAAATATTCTTTAGAAAGATACTAACATTTTTATGTCAGTCACAGGTCACTCACTGTGCTTGTTTTGTGTTCTCTGTGGCCTTGGGGGAATGAGAGAACTTCTAGATTGTGTCAGTGAGTGGGGACCAAAAAGAAATGATTCCTGGGAGCTGTCCAGCCAGTTCTGGGGCCTCGGGTATTCGCTCTGGCTTTGGAAGGCCTGAAGGTACATAGAGACCATTGGCTTAGAAGATAGTGACTTAAACTCTCAGTCTTCTTGGAAAGGTGTGTATAAGAATCCTCATATGGGCTGGGAATGCACCTTAGCATGCCCGAAGTCCTGGCTTCCATCACCAGCAGCACAGAAATCAGGCATGGTGGTGCATGCCAATAACCTCAGTACACAGGAAGTGGAGGCAGAAGGAACAGAAGGTCAGGGTCATCCTTGACTCTACAGGGAGTTCAAGGCCAGCCTTGGCTATCTGAAATCTTATCTTTAAAAATCTTCAAAGCTTTCAAGGGATTGGGGTTCAATTCCCAGCACATAGCAGCTTACAACTGTCTGTAACTTCAGGTCCAAGGAATCTGGCACTCTCACAGACATGCATGCAGGCAAAGACCAATGAGCATGTGTGCACACATACATGCACTCACACATATGCTCACACACATACACACACACAACACTTACCTCATGCATTTATTCTGAGAGTTAAATGAAATTGTGTGTCGAGTTTAACACAGTATGTTTTATACAATGCTTGGACTATTTACTGACCCTGATTATTATGTCTGTTTTTCTTGTTGGATTTGCAGATATTTTCTTTGAGAAAATTCGTCTATAGTTTAAAACACTTTGAGGAGCTGAAGAAATGGCTCAGTATTTAAGAGCATAGACTGCTCTTATACAGGAAGGAGTTCATTCTTCATCACCACAATGGGCAGCTCACGACCATATGAAATTCCAGTCCAAGGGATACAACACCCTCAACTGGCCTGTGCAGTCACCTACACACATGCAGTGCACAGACAGACATTTAGGCAAGCGCACATACACATAAATAAAGCCAGATTACTTTTCAAAGAAAGACAAAACTTTGAAACAAATCACTGTACAGGTCCTGGCTCAGCTTTCCTCCGGGATCAGCGTAACCTGAGTGGCTAATGCAGCCAGTGTGATTCCTTCACTCAGCACTCCAGACGCAGACATCCACACCTGCCTGCATGCTCACGCATATCAGCAGAAAAGAAAATACCAATCTGGACTCGGATTCCAGTATGAGCCACAGGTGGTATCAAGTGCCAGTTTCTGACAACGGGGCATGAAAGAAATCAATGTTCTTACCAGTGGTAGAAATATTACCACGGTGTGTCTATTACAAATATTTACTCTGTTCACTGAAATGCCAGCAGGCACCAGGGCTCCTATTTGAACATTGCTTTGAGGAGAACTCATTGAAATGACAGAGAAGCTTTGCCTAAGAACATTGTGATTCTACTTGGGGCATACCACACCATCCAGTACAAAGGAAAGCTCGAGGAGACAGAGGAATCATAGCTATCCCCACATCACCAGTCCCCCAAAACAGACCTCTATGAAGCCTTGCAAAAAGCTTAAAAGAGATACGTCAGTGAGACAAGCACGTGAGCGAAAGCTAAAGGGCAATGCCATTGGCAAGCCGCAGGCAAGGTATTGAGTCACTTTCGAGGTCAAACACCTAGGTTGGAAAAGATGAAGCATTTAAAATAGTTTTTAATTTTGTATTTATTCTTTAAAGATTTATTTTCAGTGTGTGTGTGTGTGTGTGTGTGTGTGTGTGTAATGTGAGTGTAACTTCCCTGAGACCAGAGGATAGTATTGGATCCCCTGGAGCTGAAGTTACAGGTAGATCTGAGCTATCCACTGTTAAGTTCTAGAAATTGAACTGGGGTCCTCTGCAAGAGCAGAAAGTGCTCTTAAAGACTCTGCCAAATCTCTTAGACTTAAAATAAAAGGGCTAAATCTCTCCACTGGCAGGAATGATAATATTTGTAATTATTTATAATTTCTGGGAGGGTATGTGGCCTAATACTACAGATGACTAGGTTGCACTTTAGTCTATCCTAGTCTTGCTCTCTGTGTATGTGTGTGTGTGTGTGAGTGTGTGTATGTGTGTATACATATGTGTGGCTAACTACTCACATGTGCATGTGGAAGTCAGGAATCAATGTTCAGTGTCTTCTTTGATAGCTCGCTGGGTCAGTTTTTGAGACACGGTCTCTCACTGATCCTGGAGGGACCCAATTCAAACCTGCCAGGCCTGGGGGCCCAAGGGCTCCTCCTATGTCCTCCCCTTGGCATACAGGGATGTGCTGTCACACCCAACTTTCTATGTGTGTACTAGGAATCAGATTGTAGCTGTCAGCTTATCAATCAGCCATCCCCGATTCCTTTAGTTCTTTCTTTATTGATGTTGTTTGTTAATTTGCTTTTCTTGTGATTTAAAAAAAAAAAACTCAAAATATTCACTCATATTTAGAAACCTGGCTCCGATCATTTTAGTTTTCTCTGAGGAGTTGGTAGATTAACACAAGCATATGGAAATGAAGCCGAGGTGTCCGTGCTTCCTGACCAGGAGGCATGATCGTCTCGAGACCGTTTGATCTTGTCATTTCTGCTGAACGCTCCCAGTCACGTGTGGATACAGAGTGCCTTTTATTCCAGAACTTCTAGAGAGGAGACTGTATCAACAGAAACAGCCACAGCACCTGAAGGCGGCATTAATACCTATCCTGAAATATTGGAACCCAAATTTTCCTGTAGCCTCCCACAAAGAGGCTCATCTTTCATAATTTTAACTGTGAGAGGAGAGGGTCTGATCTTTCACAATGGAAAGGGTGAACTAATTGGTTTGCCTCCTTTGGTTTCTTATCAATGATGAGGCGAGATGGACTTGGGCTCAGTGGTGACAGTGGGTGGACTGCAGGAGCTCCGGACGAACAAAGCTGGAGAACGAGGTTAGGGGCAGCGGGGCCGGCTCCACACCTAAAGGACCAGACAGCCCAGGGACAAAGACTGCTCTGTGACACTTAGATCACCATGCAGCACCCCGGGTTATTGACAGAATGTCCATCCCTATGCAGGAATCGAACCGGAGCGACAACCGCCCCTCTGACCTGTCCCTTCAGGAGTCCGTGTACCAAACACAGTGATTCTTGCTGTTGACAAGCTTCCACACACTTGTCACGGCCTCATCTGGCCTGCCCACCCGCCCTCCACAGTGAGGCTCCGGCTCAGGTGTTCCTTCCTTCACAAGTGTTTGCACCGCTCAACCAGCCGCAGGCCACACGCTGCAGACTGATATTTAGGGTGTCAGAGCTCAGGAGGGTTTATACCATTAGCCCAAACATTTTAAAACCCAGACTCACTGGCCAGAATAGCAACTCCCATATAATGACAATGTCCATAAAACTCTCCCTTTTGGGGGGTTTTCTGGAAGTAATTTCTCTCTTTGGGTTAAGCCAGAAATTTCACCACACTAGATCCCCACATTATCTGCTAACTGCCTTGTCTCCAGTACAAATTTCTTCCACACTGATGGTGTCTGCAGGGTACTCACAGCCGTTCACTTCTGTAGTGCACACTTGGGGACACCTCTCAGACACAACAACCTACACACACATACATGTGAACACATGAACACATATATAACTATCCCCAAATATACAAACTACATTTGCACACATACATCTACATAAACACACACACGAACAAGTGCACAAATAAACACATGCACACAAATGTATCTACATGTACACATATGCACACACATACTCATGCATAAGTGCATACATTCACATGCATAAACATATACATGTGTACACACATATACATAAGCAAGTATACACATGCTATATATACACAAGCATATACACACATTTATACACCCATACTCACACATATTAATGCACACGAGCACACACACCCATACACATGTACATATCTATACACACAGGTGCACATATGCACGAAGACATATATACTCATGTATAACCATATGTATACACACATGCATAATCACATGAACATACATGTTCACAAATACACACACACTAAATTCATCCAGATCTAACTTTTTTCCTCTCTCAAAACTAATATGGTTGCTACCGAGTAGCTGAAATCCAGACTAATTTGTCATTTGCCAGAGCAGCAAGGCCACGTGACTAGAACAGATACCTGGAGTCATGGTTGGTCCTCCTGGAAAGACTGTGCGACCATCAGTGCTCCCTAGAGAGGGTCTGAACGCGGAGCATGGCAGATGACTAAGGAGGGCAAGATGTATACAGGTCCTGCAGTGGGCGGAACTGTCGGTGTCTTCTCACCAACTGTGTCAGTTCTAAAACGAGAGCTTCTGGGGCAGGAGATGCTGCCTCAGTTTACAGAGTGCACACCTAGCATGCACAAAGCCCTGGATTCCATCTCCAGCTCTGCTACGGCAGACCATGATGGCAGAGCCTGGTGTCCCAGCACTGACAAGAGAATCGATCAGGAGTTCATTCTAGCACTGTGATGGCGGGATGGAGATAAATGACCAGGAGTTTAAGGTCATCCTGGCTACATGGTTTGAGGCCAACCTTGGCTATGTAAGATCCTATTCAAAAACAAGGAAAAAAGAAAAAAGCTAAAACAATTTCATTGAGAAGTTCTACAGCTGGCGCCAAGAAAGGTGAATTGCCTGGAGGTTGCCTGGAGGTAGCCTGCAGTGCTCCCAGGAGCATCAAGTGAATGTTACATACAACCTTTCTTCCCAGCTAAAACATGCTGTCACACACTGAAAAGGCAGGCATTGTGCCCCCCCCCCCCGCCCCCTGAGCTCTGTACAGTGACGTAAAAAGGGCCAGGTGCCGAAATCGAGACAGAAAGGAAAGAAGGGCCAGGAGGGAAAGAAGAGCAGCCTTATGTTGATCTGGCTAAACTAATGAAGACCCCACATGGTCCTACACGTTAGAGGCAATGATGATGAACCAAGATGCCCTCTGTGTCCCCTGAGACTGCTGCAGCCAGGCAGTAGGCGCTGATCGTCAGCCTTGCCTGTCAGTAACAAGCTACCCACAGGTTGCCCTCCAGCCCTTGATGGCCCCGTTATCCTATGTGCCCCTAGACCAAGGAGGAGCTGTGTGAGTATAAGTACGCATGCGCATATGTGCATGCTATCTGCGTAGACACATGCCAGGGCATACGTGGAGGCGAGAGGCCAACCTCAGTGTCTTCCTCAGTTGCTGTCTGCCTTGATTTTGGGACAGGATTTCCCACGGACCTGGAGCTTGCTGAGTCAGCTGGGCTGGCTAAGCTGTGAACCCTGTCTCCACCTCCCTGGGGCTGGGGTTACAGTTAGGCACTGCCACACTCATGCATCCTGGGAGTTGAGTTCAGGTTCTTGCATTTGCAAGGCACCTCCAGCTCCTCTCCGCTACCCTGGAAGTGAGGCAGACAGCACGGGGTCCATAAGCATTTCCAGAAGCAGTTTAGAAGACTCATGTTCCTCTGAGGGGAGCACAGGCATAACTAAAAGGACTGGTCTAGGCAAACAGCTCTTGGACCGCTCACGCTGTGCTATGTCAGGCCTGGGAAAGGGGTCTGCTAGAATGTTCTCATCACAGAAAGGGACTCTGGCCAATTGTGTGAGCATTTCTGTATTTTCATTTCTAGCTAAGATAAGATCATTTTAAGTTGATCTAGATGTTGTAGATGTTGGTTTTTTTTTTTTGAAAACCCCACCCACAAAAAAAAAAAAAACAAACATGTGCTGAGACACAGCTTTTCTTTCCCTGTGTATTTTGTCTAATGGCACAAACGAAAATGAGAACCTTAAGCTGGTGACTATTGACTGTCTCAAAGCAATCTGGTGTGTGTGTAAGTGTGTGTGTGCGCGCACGCACGCGTGTGCGCATGCACGTGAACACAAGTGTATATGCAGGTCTGTGTAAATGGGTATGTGTCTATGCACAATTGTGGAGGTCACAGGTCAACCTTGGGTGCCATTCCTCAGGTACCATCCACCTTATTTTCCGAGACAAGGTCTCACTTTTACTGACTTTGAACTCACTAAATAGGCTAAATTAGTAAGCCAGTGAACTCAGTGCTCCCCCTGCCTCTACCTCTTGATTGCTGTGATTGCATGCGTGCTGCCCACCGTGTGTGTGTGAGTGTGTGTGTGTGTGTGTGTGTGTGTTGGTATTTGCAGGTAAGCACTAGCACCCACAGAGGGCAGAAGAGGGCAATGGATTCCTTGCAGCTGGTGCTATAGGTAATCCTGAGCCTCCTGATGTGGCTGCTGGAAGTCAAATTTGAGTCCTCAGCAAGAACATTATCCACTCTTTGCTGAGCCATCTCTCCAGTCCCACGTCTGATATATTTAAGTGGGTTCTGGCATCAAACCCAGGTCCTCATCCTCATCCTTGTAAGGCAAGAGCTGTACAAATTGAACCATCATTCCAGCATACAGATGACTACTCTTAATTTCATGAAGATTATTAATCAGCACACAAGAAAAGACACAGCTAGTGTGACATTCTGTGAAACTCCACATTAAGCACAGAAAATTGCTTTTGTACATGATTTTTTAAGGATTTTTTTTCAAAATATTCTGCTTCTCATAATTGATCTACTCAAGCTTTTAAAGAGCTCTCTACAACAAAAATAAAACAGATTACAGGTGTTATTATTGTTTCTTACAGTGAACACATTTCCTGGTATTACTTTATTTTTATTTATTTATTTATTTATTTATTTATTAGATTTCTGCCTCCTCCCTGCCACCGCCTCCCATTTCCCTCCCCCTCCCCAGATCAAGTTCACCTCCCTCGTCAGCCCTAAGAGCAATCAGGGTTCCGTGCCCTGTGGGAAGTCCAAGGACCACCCACCTCCATCCAGGTCTAGTAAGGTGAACATCCAAACTGTCTAGGCTCCCACAAAGCCAATACGTGCAGTAGGATCAAAAACCCATTGCCATTGTTCTTGAGTTCTCAGTAGTCCTCATTGTCCACTATGTTCAGCGAGTCCGGTTTTATCCCATGCTTTTTCAGACACAGGCCAGCTGGCCTTGGTAAGTTCCTGATGGAACATCCCCATTGTCTCAGTGTGTGGGTGCACCCCTCGTGGTCCTGAGTTCCTTGATCGTGCTCTCTCTCCTTCTGCTCCTGATTTGGACCTTGAGATTTCAGTCTGGTGCTCCAATGTGGGTCTCTGTCTCTGTCCCCTTTCATTGTCTGATGAAGGTTAATATTCAGGAGGATGCCTATATGTTTTTCTTTGGGTTCACCTTCTTATTTAGCTTCTCTAAGATCACGAATTATAGGCTCAATGTCCTTTATTTATGGCTAGAAACCAAATATGAGTACATCCCCTGTTCCTCTTTTTGGGTCTGGCTCACCTCACTCAGGATAGTGTTTTCTATTTCCGTCCACTTGCATGCAAAATTCAGGAAGTCATTGTTTTTTCTGGCTATTACAAACAGTGCTGCTATGAACCTAGTTGAGCATATACTTTTGTTGTATGATAGGGCATTTCTTGGGTATATTCCCAAGAGTGGTATTGCTGGGTCCAGGGGTAGGTTGATCCCGAAATTCCTGAGAAACCGCCACACTGTTTTCCAAAGTGGTTGCACAAGTTTGCATTCCCACCAGCAATGGATGAGAGTACCCCCTTCTCCACAACCTCTCCAGCAAAGGCTATCATTGCTGTTTTTTATTTTAGCCATTCTGACAGGTGTAATATGGTATCTTAAAGTTGTCTTGATTTGCATTTCCCTAATCGCTAAAGAAGTTGAGAATGACCTTAAATGTCTTTTGGCCATTCGAACTTCTTCTGTTGAGAATTCTCTGTTCAGCTCAGTGCCCCATTTTTTAATTGGGTTGTTTAGCCCTTTACAGTCTAGTTTCTTGAGTTCTTTATATATTTTGGAGATCAGACCTTTGTCAGTTGCGGGGTTGGTGAAGATCTTCTCCCAGTCAGTGGGTTGACTTTTTGTCTTAGTGACAGTGTCCTTTGCTTTACAGAAGCTTCTCAGTCTCAGGAGGTCCCATTTGTTCAATGATGCCCTTAATGTCTGTGTTGCTGGGGTTATACGTAGGAAGTGTTCTCCTGTGCCCATGTGTTGTAGAGTACTTCCCACTTTCTCTTCTATCAGGTTCAGTGTGTTCTGACTGATATTGAGGTCTTTAATCCATTTGGACTTGAGTTTTGTGCATGGTGATAGATATGGATCTATTTTCATTCTTCCACAGATTGACATCCAGTTTACAATTTGTTGAAGATACTCTCTTTTTTCCATTGTATACTTTTAGCTCCTTTATCAAGAATCAGGTGTTCATAGGTTTGTGGGTTAAAGCCAGGGTCTTCTATTCGATTCCATTGGTCAACTTCTCTGTTTTTATGCCAATACCAAACTGTTTTCAATACTGTAGCTCCGTAATAGAGTTTGAAGTCAGGGACGGTAATGCCTCCAGACAATCCTTTATTGTATAAGATTGTTTTGGATATCCTGTGTTTTTTGTTTTTCCATATAAAGTTGATTATTGTCTTTTCCAGATCTGTGAAGAATTTTGATGGGATTTTGATGGAGATTGCGTTGAATCTATAGATTGCTTTTGGTAGAATTGCCATTTTTACTATGTTGATCCTCCCAATCCAAGAGCAAGGGAGATCCTTCCATCTTCTGGTGTCCTCATCGATTTCTTTCTTCAAAGACTTAAAGTTCCTGTTAAATAGATCTTTCACTTCCTTGGTCAGAGTTACCCCAAGATATTTTATGCTATTTGCGGCTATCGTGAAAGGTGATGTTTCTCTGATTTCCCTCTCTGCTTCCTTATCCTTAGTGTATAGGAAGGCAACTGATATTTTGGAGTTGATCTTGTATCCTGTCACATTCCCAAAGGTGTTTATCAGCTGTAGGAGTTCTTTGGTAGAGTTTTTGGGGTCGCTTATGTATACTATCATATCATCTGCAAATAACGAAAGCTTAACTTCTTCCTTTCCAATACGAATCCCCTTGATCCCCTTATGTTGTCTTATCGCTATTGCTAGAATTTCAAGCACTATATTGAAGAGGTATGGAGAGAGTAGACATCCTTGTCATGTTCCTGATTTTAGTGGGATGGCTTTGAGTTTTTCTCTGTTTAATTTAATGTTAGTTGTCGGCTTGCTGTAAATAGCTTTTATTATATTTAGGTATGATCCTTTTATCCCTAATCTCTCCAAGACCTTCATCATAAAGGGGTGTTGAATTTTGTCGAATGCTTTTTCAGCATCTAATGAAATGATCATATGGCTTTTTTTTTCTTTCAGTTTATTTATATGGTGGATTACATTGATAGATTTGCGTATGTTGAACCAGCCCTGCATCTCTGGGATGAAGCCTACTTGATCATAATGGATAATTTTTCTGATGTGTTCTTGGATTTGGTTTGCCAGTATTTTATTGAGAATTTCTGCATCTTTGACACACAATGAACCTTTCTTCTTTGTCAATTGATTATCTCGGGTGTTTTGCGTCAGTGATAGAAAAGTTAGCTGGTATAACAGTCTTGATGTAACTGCCTAAGGCTGGGTTTCTCACAGCACTCCCTAATGGTCTCAGTTCATTGCTGAACAGACTCAGGAAAGCCCATCACCTACCACTAAGCACACTATAAACATACTGGCATGAAGCAATGGATATCAAAACCTAAAGAAAACATGTCTTAAATCTGAATTCTGACTAATTTTATGTCAATTGTACACATCCAAGAGGAGGGAACCCCAGTTGAGAAAATGCTCCCATAAAATAGGGCTGTAGGAAAGCCTGCAGAGCGTTTTCTCAAAGAGCAGTTGATGAAGGAGAGCTGTGTGGGCAGGGCCTTCCCTGGCCTGGTGGTCCTGGGTTCTGTAAGAGATCAGGCTGAGGAAACAATGGGGAAGCAAACAGTAAGCAGCACCCCTCGATGACTGTATCAGCTCCTGCCTCCAGATTCCAGCTAGATTTGATTTTCGTCCTGACTAAAACCAAGTAGTAAAAGCACAACATATGAGCTTCCAGCACCTCTGAGTCCTTCCAGCACGGGATGCTCATGGATGATTGTCTGGTGAACTACCAGGAGCCCTCACTGATACCAGAAACTGCTCTCTGTAACTGGTCCCTGCTTCTTCTTCTCAATGCCAGTGTGAAGATCCGGAGCTCAGGCTTGGGGAGATAGATTAATGCATGAAGCTTTTGCCATCCAAGCAAGGGAACAGAGGTCTGACTTGAAGCACATGTATGTAAATGCCACCCGCTCCTAACGACAGCCTCAGAGGATGCCTGGAACAGGGCACCTAGCTAGACCAACCTTGTTGGCAGGCTCTGGCCCCGGACAGTCAGGCAGAGAGGGACTGAGGAAGACTCCAGATATCAACCTCAGGCCTCCATATACACATGGGTTCATGAACACATGTGCACACACGTGCACACCACACTCACAGACATGAAAAGAAGATCCGAAGCTTGTGGGCCCTCAGGCAGAAGCAATTAGAAATAATGGATTTTCACTAAGAATACGTAAAGGAATTTTATATCAGAGTCGTGGAACAACAACAAAATACCTGAATGAGATTTTTCAGACCACAGGGATATAGATTCTTGCTTGGCTGGGAATACTAGACCCAGATATAGCTGACATTTGTAACAGTCCAACATTTGGGGCTCTCCCTCCAGTGAGAGCCTTCTGTTTGTCAAACAAACAAAGAAACACATTTGATTTCAGGCTAAAAATATTCTGGATAGGGGAATACTGAGGATTTTGCGAAAGGTAGCAGTTCCTTTTAATGATACGACCTAGATTTTAAAACATTCTTCTCACAAGATCGATGCATGTGGGGGATCATAGACTGCAGCTCCTTACCTCACCCCTTCTTCTCCTGGAGGCCATATTGATTTCAATGACAGAGATTGAACTATATAATTGACATAATTATACCTTATCCAGATCTCATCCAGAAGTTTTACACAATTTTCTTCCAAAACAAGGTATAAAACTTGAAAGCAAGGGACTCTCAAAGGTTGCATAGTACTGTTTGCACTGGCTTTCTCCTGAGCATGTGTATGCGTACGTGTGTGTCTGTGTGTGTGCTTGCTCACTTGCAGTTACAGCTACACATGTGTGCACATGTGCAGTTCAGAGGACAACTCTGCTGTCATTCTTCACATGCCATCCACACATCAAGTATGCTAGGCTAACTGGCCAGCGAATTCTAGGTGTCCTGCCTCTGCCTCCCCAGCACAAGTGTTACATGTGTGGCCACTTTTGCAGCATTTCATTTTATTTTATTGATCTCGACATTTTTCTCTGCTCCCCTCCATAACTCTCCCCTTCCCTTTAACCCTCTCCCATGCTCCAAATTTACTCAGAAGATCTTGTCTTTTTCCACTTCCTATGTAGATTAGATCCATGTATGTCTCTCTTACCATTGTTGTCTAGATTCTCTGGGACTGATTTGTAGGCTAGTTTTCTTTGCTTTATGTTTAAAAACCACTTATGAGTGACTACATATGATAATTGTCTTTCTGGGTCTGGGTTACCTCACTGAATATGATGTTTTCTAGCTCCATCCATTTGCCTGCAAATTTCAAGATGTCATTATTTTTTTTCTGCTGTGTAGTATTCAATTGTGTAAATGTATCACATTTTCTTTATCCATTCTTCAGTCGAGAGGCATTTAGGTTGTTTCCAGGTTTCGGCTCTGACAAACAATGCTGCTATGAGCATAGTTGAGCACATGTCCTTGTAGCACGATTGAGCATCCTTTGGAGATATACCCAAAAGTAATATTGCTGGGTCTTGAGGAAGGTTGTTTCCTAATTTTCTGAGAAATCTCTTGCAGCTTTTTGACCTGGCTCCCAGGGCTAGGACCTGGGTCCTTGTGCATGCACTGCAAACGCATTACTGCCTGAGCTGTCACTCTCCGGCCCAGCACACTCTCATTCATCAGCCCGAGCTCCTGGTCACGGTGGGAAGCCTGTTCCTCTAGGCTTGGGCACTACAAGTTTCAGGCAACACATCTCCTCTCATGCAGTCCCAGGAGCTCTGTGGAGAGTTCTCATCACAAGGATGGAAGAGGAACCTCACAGCCACACCCAAAATATCTAAATTTGGCCTTTAGGGCCAAGACTGGCCTAGCTGAAGATCTCCCAAATAAACACATACCCAAACAACCTTTGAAGATTAGAAACTAAAAGGCTTATTTGTTCAGCCCAAGCCTGCCCATAGTCTTCAGGCTAACATTCCAAACTTCATCAACTAAGCCTCAGGTAATATCACCTTGCATTACGTTACAATCCCAACCATTACTTTCTGAATACATTCCAGTGCATCCATCAAGCTCAGGAACTGATCCCTGCTGAACACGCCCATTCTCTGCATAATTGAACTGATCCAATACAGAAGAAGAGGAAAACCTCCCTCATCCCATCAATGTAGCCTCTGGTAATGCTACCTTTCTAGGAGACAGTCCCATTAAGATTACTGCTAAGTATTTAAATATATATTGTGGCAAAGCAAAAGCCTTCTGATGATATGGATTTAGAACCATGCCAGACTTTATTTGTTTAAAATATGCTTCTAAAATATATTTAACATCTTGCTTTGGCTAAAGCTATGTGTGCGGGGGTATGTGCACAGGTATGTATGAAGATGGACTCCGGGCATGCGAACAGAGAAGGATATCTGATGTCCCATCTATCACTATCTGTCTTGTGCTCGGGAACTCACCACTTTAACTCAATTACCTGGCCAGTGAGTCTAAGGACCAGTCTGTCTTCATATCCCCAGTGCTAAGATCACAAAGGTGTGTTGCCACGCTCAGCTTTTGCCTGTGAGTTCTGGAGATCAATGACAGGTGGAGGGGAAGAATTGCCCATGTACCACACATCCCTTCAGTCTGCCCAGGCTCTAACGTGCTCCAGGGATGCAGAGCCTGGCCCTGGCCCTGGCCCTGAGCTCTCTCCATGCTGCACACGTAATCACTTCAGTGCAGACAAACATTGATCCATTAACAGAGAGAAGATGCACTCGATTCACAGATTTTAAAGAGATTTTCCCGGGACTGTGTTGGTGCATGAGTATATGAATGTGTATGGGCAAGCATGTAAACATGCATATGTATGTGTGCATGCATGAGTGCACACATACTTGTGTGCATGTGTGTACATGCATGTGCAGGCACACTTGTGTGTGAAGGCTAGAGGAGGACTCTGACTGTTGCTTCTCTTTGCATGCTGTTCGCTTTGGGTTATTTAGTTTCTCACCTGGGGCTCACCAATTAGGCTCACCAGCTAGCTAAGGAGCCCCAGGGACCCCTATTTCCACCCCCACGGTGCAGGGATTCCAGGTGGACATGTTCTCTGCCATGCCTGGCTTCTTATAGGTTCTGAGGCTCAAACGCAGGTCCCTGTGCTTGCCGTACGAGCGCCTCACTGACTGAACTATCTCCTCAGCCCCAAAGAAAAAGTTTTAACTAATCTCTGCCCTCACTGGGGACAAGAACAGACAAGGCCAGGTGTCCTTTTCCCTCCTTCTTTTGTGCAGTCCTCATCTTGATTTTTAACTGAAATGAATGCTGTCTCCCGGGGTCGATGTGTAGCTGAAGCTATTCTATGCTCCTGGCAGACTGTCCAATAGCACAGAGGGCACTCTCCAGAGCAGGAACGCTTGCAATCAGCACAGTCCAATCAGGGCTACTTACAAAGCCCTCCTCGCTCTCACCTGATGGTCACAGCGCTGAACCACCTTTCTATTAGCATTGCTCCGTAAATACAAAACCAGTTCACCGAAGACCATATCTCACTACACTACTGGCTGCTGTTCACATTGCAGGGACCTGAAGGCCAGCATTCCAGTGAGCTGGGTCAGGATGTAATCATGTGCCGACATCTGAGGGGCAAAGACGATCCTCTCCAGCAATCAGCTTCATCATTGAAAACCCAGTAGTTTCTTCAGAGAGGTGAGGGGCCAGTCTTCTAGTTGAACATTTCCCCAGAATGCCACACTACATATGGCCATGTTCTCTCTCTCTCTCTCTCGCTCTCTCTCTCTCTCTCTTTCTCTCTGTGTGTCTGTGTGTGTATGTGTGTTGTATATGCACATGCTCATGTACATGTGAATGCAGTACACCCAAGGACACCAGGAGATGGTATCAGATCCCTTGGAGCTGGAGTTAGACTTCTGTGAGCCTCTTGGCCTGGATGCTGAGAATTGAACTGGGGTCCTTGGGAAGAACACTAAGCATTCCTAACCACTGGGCCATCTCGCCAGACCTCCCTCCTCTTCATCTGTTACAGTAATCAACTTTACTGAGAATGTATCATTTCATTGGGGTTTTAGCTAAATCTTTTCCTTCTATAGCCAGAGAGAGAGAGAGAGAGAGAGAGAGAGAGAGAGAGAGAGAGAGAGAGAGAGAGAGAGAGAGAGGGAGCAGACATATCAGAATCTATCAACCAAATAACACATCTCAGGCAGCTCCACAGCTCAGATACTCAAGCTGGAAAGTTCCAGATGCTTCCTGACTGCTGCCCTAGACCACGTGCATGATTCACCAACCAAAATGTGACTCGGAGCATCACTGAGAACAAGGCTCTTCTACCCAGGGAATAATGGGAATGTTCAACATTTGCATTCTGTTGTGATTTGAATGTGAAATAAGCCCTACCCCACAGGCTCATGTATTTGGACACTGGCTCTAGTTGGCAGTGTTGTTTTGCAGGGTCCCAGATCTTTAGGTGGTGGAACTTTGCTGGAGGAAGACAGAGGGTCACTCGGAATGGGCCTTAAGGTTTATAGCCTTGTCACACTTCATGTCTACTCTCTGATGCAATGTGATCAGCTGGTCCCTGCTTCCACACTCATTCCTTCCCTACGGTGATAAACTCATGCAGTGACGAATACACTATATGGCATTCACCATGACAAACTGTGTCCCTTCTTAAGTGTGAGCCAAAACAAACACTTCTTTCCTCTTGCTGCCTTCACTAGGTCACTTCTACGTGTGTGTGTGTGTGCCTGCATGTGCACAGTCATGTCTGCACACCTGTATACTGTATATGGATGTACATGCATGTCTACAGGGCAGAGGTCAACCTCAGTTGTCAATTGTTAGATATAATGAATCACCAATTTGAGTTGACATGAGAATCACCTGGAAGGTTTCCAAATGAGTATTTTGTATAAAATGAGTATTTGGTATAAACTATACCCCCAATACAGCCAGGGTCCTGATCAACATCACATGCACTATCTAAGTGAGGACACCATGGGGCTGGAGACATGTTGGTAAAGAGCTTGCTGGTCAAGCATGAGAAAGCCCTGAGTGTGATTCCCCAGAACCTGCGTATAAAGCCCAGATGTGATGCTACATGAACTTGGGATCCCAGTACTGAGGAAATGTCACTGCTCATGTGGTGTCAGCTCTACGGGATGAAAATGCTCCTCTCTGGGATAATGTTTCTCATATTCTCATGGATGCCCTTTGCAGAACATCATGGAACAAGGACATGTCTAACTCCTTCACTGAGTAAGTATCAGTGTTGTTGAAATGAGATGGATGTTATTCAAGAGCTAGACTACACTTTAGAGCTCCTAAAAAAGAAATAAAAACAAAAGAAGAAGAGCTCCTGATGTGCTATCCAGTCCCAAATCTCAGCTCTAAACAGAGATATACAAGTAATACCAACTGAACTAGGCACTCCCTCCCTCCCTCCCTCCCTCCCTTCCTTCCTCTCCCTCCCTCTCCCCCCCCCCCGTGTCTCTCTCTTTCTGTGTAACAATAATCAAACAGGTTATGAATTTTAGAGGGAGTGGAGGGCACAGGAGGAGCTGGAGGATGAAGAGTGTGGAGGAAATGATGTAACCACGGTACTCACATAGAAGATTAAAGAGTAGCACAAATGTAAAAGATAAAAGGTAACAGCTGTTGAAGGATGCCCAAGTCCTCCAGTCTCCATTCTCATAATCAACATTGGTTTTTCTTCCTCTGCCTCACCGACCTGCTTATCAAAATCATTTATTTCATAGAGCATCCCAGACACAACCATTTTCTATCTGTCATTATCAAGCTGCGCACATCACCCGGCCATTAAAAAAGACAGGTATGTTTGTTTTTAATACTTTACCTTGGGCTAAAGAAGCTAGGCCTCTATGATAAGAAGCTAAGAAATTAAGCTTATAATGTTCACTCTTCTAAATGAAAAAACAAGAATGTATCTTTTAGGAGCAGGGGATGGACACTGGATTATGTAATTTACATGGAATTAGGTATTATGAGGTAATATCAAATTCAAAAACATCTAACTTCCAAACAAGTATTTGGTATGAATTACATCCCAATACACTCTGGGTTAGGGTCAACATCACATGAATTATCTGAATTAAGACACCATAGCACTGGAGGGATGACTGAGTGAGCAAAGTGCTTGCTGAGCAAGCATGGGGACCTAAGTTCGAGTCCCCAGAACCCAGGTGAAAACCCCAGTGGTGTTACTTAACACTTGGAATTCCAGTGAAGATACAGTGACCGGAGGAGCCTGGTGGCTCGCTGGCCAGTCATACTCTGTGATCTTCAGGTTCAATGAAAGACGCTGTCCTGACTCAAAATATAAATTGACTAGTAATGGAGGAAGACATCTAATATCACACACACACACACACACACCCCACAGGGGGTGAGACTGGGAAAAGTCAAGCAGAGGACTGCAGGATACTGGAGAGCCTCCGCTAGTGTTCTTAGCTCTTGATTATTGCATCTCATCTCATCAGTGTTTACACTGAGCCATGTCATGTCTACTGAACACTCGACCTACACAACATGCAAATGTTGTCACAGTTTATATAAATAAACTCCTTTCTGCTCACAGGGTGTTGCTCAGCCCTTCACATTCCAGCTTCTAGTTTCTGTGGAAGCTGAAGTGCTGTTAACATGGCCAAGGTCTTTAAAATAATCAGACCTATCATATCACTGAGGCCCAACTAGATGTAAACATCTGTGCACTCTAGACATGTGTAACAGTTCAAGGGTTCCTGGATAAATAGTTGTGGATCTATACACAAGGATTTCTCCAATTTCCTTAAAGGTCCCCAGAGAGCTGAGGATCAAAACTTGGGCTCTCATGCGTGTGCAGCAAACCCTTCACCCAGAAGGCCATTCCCTTAGCTCTCTAGAATATCCTTTGTGAAATGGCCAAAGGAAAAAGCACCACAATTTTGGCATGATCATGGCATCTCAAGTGTTGATGGTGATCTACTGAAGAACGTGAGATGCCAGTACAGACATGGTTCCTTCCTCAATTCAAGGGTGGCTTATCAATATATCATTATAATATTAAATTATGCCTTTGTCTTCTTCCACTTATTAGAGATGAGTTTAGTCATGGGCAGATTTAAAAATTTTTAACTTTAAAGGTTTTATCTGTGTATATATTATACATTGAGCATATACCATCTCCATATCCCCCCCTGCCATTATTCCCTCTGTCATTCTAGACACTTCTACTTCCATGGCCTCAATATATATATAAGATCCCACATACCTACATAACATCTAGGAACCACAAATGGCTTAATTCATTTAACATGGTTATCTCAGGTTACATCCATTTTTCTACAAAAGATATGACTTCTATCTTAGTCAATGTTCTCTTGCTGTAAAAAGATACCATGACCAACGGAACTCTTATAAGAGACAACATTTAATTGGGGTTGGCTTACAATTTCAGAGGTTTAGTTCATTTTCAGCATAGTGGGAAGCATGGTGGCTTACCTATTTCATGAGCAGTGACATCATCACTCTGTGATTCCAAGTTAAGACTCATAGCACACAAAAATGAAGGCTCTAACCTATTGTAGATTCTGGGAGTTCCCTTAAGGCTTATAGGCTGTCTAACAGTGGTTCTCAACCTGTGGGTCACAACCCCTTTGCCAAATTCTATCTCCAAAAAATATTTACATTACAATTCATAGTGGAAGTAAAATTATAGTTATGAAGTATCAATCAAAACAATTTTGTGGTTGGGGGTCACCACAATACAAGAAACTGTATTAAAGAGTCATAGCATTAGAAAGGCTGAGAACCACTGCTTTATAAGGAAAACCTCTGTGCTGCAGAGATAACACAAGGGTAAAGGCCATGTCCCAAAATCCTTCCAGGAAATGGAAGAAATGGAGCAGAAACGACAGGCATTACCACAGCGGGGCTTCAGAGAGAACTCCTGGAGATGTTTCTATGCTTGACCCTCTTCTTTATTCTTCTTCCTGTATAGATACCCTGCCTGAAACAGCAGTGAAAGTGGCGTACAATGTGGAAACCAAAAAAGAATGTGAGGAGGGCTGGGGCGATGACTCAGTAGGTAAAGTGCTAGCCACACAAGCATGAGGACCCGGGTTCAAACCCCAGGTCCCACATAAAAGGAATCCATGTGCGAGGGTGTGTGCTGAGGAAGCAGAGAAAGGTGGAGTCCTGGGGGCACCCTGGCCAGCCAGCCTAGCCTACTTGGCAAGGTCTAGGTTAGTGAGAGACACTGCCTCAAAAAAAGGTGTACAGAACCTGAGGAATGACATGTAAGGTTGTCCTCTGACTTTTATACACATGTGCACACATATGTATACACACACATATGTGCACATGTTGTAGGCATATGTTCACAAATGTGTAAACCCACACAAGGTGACACGTACACACACACACACACACACACACATACACTCAGAAGAATGGTGAGAAGACAGATATAAAAACTGTAGCTGCCTGGTGACACCCAAGGCCACAAATATTATCATCCTCTGGAACTTCTGTTTTACAGGAGAAGATCAAATCCTTTCATATACATAAGCCACAGTATCTTAGGCCTGCTGCTTGAAGGGGTGTACAACCCCTAACTGACATAATAGCTTCATTAGCCTGAGAATTAGAAGGTGAAGCTGACCGCAAATAGGAAATACATCAGCCTCAAAGTGTTTCTTCCTTTTCTGAGCACAAACTCAATAAAGCAAACACAGCTTCTCAACTGGATCCGTTTATTTATTTATTTATTTTGAACGCTGGCCAAATGGGAAAAGCAATTTAGTAGTCCTTGCAGATGTTGCACGCACATATTCAACCACATTGCTCTCCATGGCCAGACAGAAGTGAACGGGACAGTAGATACATTGCTAAAGGGGTAAGATATTTATATTCCAGTTTCTGCTAGGTTTCAGCAGTGTCTTTTCTGACTCCCAGCAAAGAGCTTCCCCACAGGCAGCACGGTAGGGAAGCATTCTCATGCAAGAGAAGACACTCGTCCAGACTGAGAAGCATCCTATTTCATACACAAGAGGGGTTTGACTTCCCTTGGGAATTATGTGATGAGAATACAGCTTCCATCAGACACAACAGTTCCCACGGGGCCTGCTGGTGCCGGGAACAACTGGATTAAATAGTTTCTGATAGCCTTATCAGGGCTCCAGTCCCCGTGATCTTTATTAACCTCCACTAATCACGCAATCATCTATCCATTCTGTAAGTGAATGTACAGCATTGTAAGATAATAGCTTCCAGGTCTGGAAAGCTGAAGGTAAAAATGACCTTCGAGAGTCCCCTTCTGAGGGACATGGAAGGCTTCCGTGAAAATCCCTATCCCGATCCCACACCACCACCCCCTTCAAAAAACACTAACAGCCTACAAAAGAAAGCCATCAAAGAGAACTCGTAAAATTGTGATAAGGACGCTGAAGTGTAGCTCCCCACAGCTGATGGTCTCTGGTGGGGTGCAGGTGGAGAAGGACTCCATTTTCTTCCCAGGGCAGACCACTGGGAGCTTAACCATGCTCTAGTAAGTATATGGCCAACACAAATTGAATTTTTTTTTTAAATTTTGTTGTTGGGGCGGTTACAAGGGCAGGGAGGACAGACATGGATTAGAAAGGGCATGTGATCAGAGAAGATGAGGTCAAATTCCCAAAGTATCAATGTAAATATTATATTGAAAAAAAAATTCTCTTTCTTCTCTTGGTGAGACACTAAATCCCACCACTGAGGGTAATTTCCATCTGGTGTTTCAGGAAAGATGCTCACAGAAACAGCTGTTCTGCCTCCAAGGTAGGACAGCAACGTAGCCTCCCACCACACTGGTTAGCACAGAATGCTCGAGAAAGATTCTAGAGCTAGGGCTGGGGAGATGATTCAGCTGCTTAAATACTTGCTGCTCATGCACAAGGCTCTAAGTGTGGGTTCCCAGCACTTACATTTATTTATCTATTGTTGTTTGTGTGTGCATTTGACCTATGTGTATACGGTGTACAGGCATGTGTTTGGGTGGGCGCTGTGCCTGTGCACTCAAGAGGCCAGAGAAAGATCTCTAGCACTTCCCCTCTTATCTCCTCAAGACAGAACAGTGTAGGGGATATAAGTTTGAGCAGCCAGCCCTGGTTTTTTGTGTGGGCGCTGGGACAGGAACTGAGTTCCTTGGGCTTGCACAGGTAGTGCTCTAACTCACTGAGCCACCTCTCACCTCCACCTAAAGTCATCTCCTAAGCATCAAGTACAAGTTAAGAATGTGAGGTATGCGATATATTGAGCATCCAGGTGTTTCCGATGTGTACAGTCAGTTGAAAACTTGGAGAAGACCACAAGATCGTGGTAATCAAACAAAAATAGTTGGAGACCAGAGTGGGAGATGGGTTCTGCCCCTTCCCATGTCACATACTTGCCTTCTAAATCTACACTCTGACAGAGGAATTTGACTTAAAAAAAAGTTACCCCAGGGGAAAAATAAACCCCTAAGAAGGGAAATGCAGGACTTTCATTATTAAGATTGATGCGTCAATGTAAATGGATCTAGAAAGGGGGGTCTCAGAATTTCAAGAAGACAAGTTTAAACCTTGTTAAATGCTGAGTTCTTTGATGTTGCCAAGGTGACATCTGGAAATAAGAACAGAGAAGTTCATCTCCACACAGACAGATGTCATGGCAAACATAAATCTTTAAAATGGGAGGTAGAAAGATGGCTCCGTTGGTAAAGTGCTTGTCATGCAAGCGGAAGGGAGTGAATTCCACCAACAGAACCCACATAAGAAGATCTGGGAATGATGGCGTGTATTTGTAATCCCAACACTGGGTAGGCAGACACTGAAGGATACCTGGGGCTCACTAACCAGTCAGTCTGTGCCAACTTAGCCAGTTTCAGGCCAATAAGAGACCACTGTCAAAAACATGGTGGATGGTACCTAAAAGAACAATACCTGAAAGTTGACCTTTGGCCCCCACATGCACATGCACTTGCACATATAGATACGTACATGTACACACACACACATACACACACAAACACACCTCACACATACACTAGTCATGACTGATATGAACCTTCTCTAGGAGACCCAAGGACCACTGCCTTGTGGACTCTGAGAACATAGACACTCCATCATTGATCCTTAGGGGGCTTCCCCCAGCTTTACTGTGCTCTCTTGTGTGACCTTCCCTGTGAGCTTATGGGAAGAGGAGCTCATCCAAATTCAACCACAGCTATGGCACTTGAATACAGCCCAGGAATGATTCTCTTAGCATCTTTCCTCACAGAACTGGACTCCAGGATATTCTAGATGTGCCTAAACCTGAGAGTCTAAGTACAGGCTTAGACCAACACTTGGTCTTACGTGAGCTATAATTTTTCAATAGTTTCCCTGGGCCACTCACAGGATGAGAAAGAGCCATCCAGTCCTCCCTTCAATAACAGTTTAAATTTTAGAATCATCCCCCTTTAAAACATATCTTATTAGATTTAAGTATACAAAATACTGAATTTTATTATAGATGCCAAACTTCAATGTATGTATCACTCTACCAAATTGAAACTTCTACTATGATCTCTAAGTAAAATTATGCCTTTGAATAAGGAGATGCCTGCCAGGGCTAGGAAGTGGCTCTGTCAGTACAGGGCTGACTGAGCACACATGAGGCTCTGAGCTCGGATCCCCAGCACCCATGGAAAGAACCAGGTGCAGGGGTACATGTTGGTAACCCCAGAGCTGGGTGTCCAGAGGCAGAAGTATTGCTGGAGCTTGCTGACCAGTTGGTCTTTCTAATCAGTGAGTTCCAGGTTCCCTGAGAGACACTGTCTCGAAAGCATAGGATAAGCAATGATTGAAGAAGGCACCTAATATCAACCTCTGGCCTTCACACGCCCATACACACCTGTACACACAAACCCACACATGCATGCAATTCACACATGCTCATGCATGCACATACAAAGTTATCTGTAAGAAACGAAAGAATCCACAATGATTTTACTATAGTTACTAAATGAAATGGTTCAATTGCAGCCCAGCTTTCCCCACTGGTCACTAGTTCCACATTGCTTAGCATGACAGAAGGCATCCCAAACTAAGAGAGCCTGGGCTCTGTGTCGGTCCTGTGGTGGTTACAGTAATCACGTCACCGGTGATGACAGTCGGCTGTCTACAGGAATGCCCAGCTGCCCACTGCTTCAGGAATGAGCAAGGGAATGGGAACACGACAAGTGAATGCCATCTTCCCTAAAGTGTGGCACTGTGGTGCAGATCCCACACAAGATGAACGTCGCAAAAGTGGAAACATGGAGTTCAGTATTTTAGGGTTTTGGTTGTTGTTGTTGTTGTTATCTCTAAAAACATTTACGATGGGCTAGGCCATTGAGATAGTTCAGTAGAAAAAGTGTTTGCCAAGCAAGCAGAAGGAGTAGGCTCTCCAGAATCCTTGTGAAAACCAGGCAGAAATGGCAGCTGCCTGGAAGGAGTCAGGGGTCTCTCAGCGAATGCTAACAAGACAAGTTAGAACTGATGAGCTCTGGTTTCAGGGAGGCACCTAGGCTCATTCAATAAAGAGGAGAGCAGTCGAGGAAGAGAGGCCATGTCAATCTCAGGCCTTTAGACACAAGCATGCATGAACACACATTAACATGTGCTCACATACATGCACAGACACACACACATATATGCACACACAGCATATACCACACTGAAGAAAAAAGTCATTTTTAAGTATGAGGAATAAAGGCTTACTGGTCAGTAAGCAGATCGGAAAGAGCTATTCAGAACCAACGCGCAGTCTCGTGATCTTGGACTGTACTCTATCTGGGTAAGAACCCAGTAACTATTTCCTTCCCTTCCAAAACTAACAGGGAAATTAGCCCACATGTATTTAACCACCCAATATGGTATCATTCTTAGCTATACTCTTTGCCATTCAACAGAGCCCTAAATCATTCACTTAGTGAGTAGATCACAGGGAAGGCTGAAATGCACTCATTAATGAATCACTGTATCGCCTGAGGTCTGCTTAGAGCTACCTGATTCCAGAATTAATGATGGAATAAATCTTAAAAGGGAAACCACATAATTTAATTCTATGCATATTGCCAATTTGAGCAATATATTCTAATGCTGGTTTTGCCATAAATATCTTATTACTACTAAGTACCTGGGGGCTAAAATGTATCCTACCAATATACTTCACATTACAAACTTAAATGGAATTAAATTTTAATTTGCACTTTTTAGGATAGAATAATTGTAGCTCATTTGCAAGAATGACACTTAACAATGTACAGAGATGTCTGTAACACAAGCCAGGAACAAAAGTCATTTAACTTTAACTAGAACTGTCATGCACAAACTGCGAACTATTCGTACATAAAATACTTTTCTTTAAGCAACTGAAACGGTGCCAAAGAGAAGCTGGTAACAGTCGAGATCTGTAATCTTGAGAAAACATTACTTTTTTTGTTGGAGAGAAAAATACTTTCTTGCAGATATGTTTATTCACAGAAAAATCTTTCACAAAAATTGTTAGAAGTGAAGGTCACAATGAAATATTCTTAAATAAATGAAAACATAGAATGTAGAGTATTTATACTACAGCAAGGTATTGCTTGTGAGTTTTAGTGGAAAAACAAAGCCATTTCTTCAGATGTAATAATAACAGGCTGTATTAAAAGTTGCTTTGTAATGTTTTTAATTTTTTAATTGCACAGTTTACTTTCTGTGTTTGTGTGTGTGTCCATGTGTGTGCATGCGTGTGTGTGTGTCCATATGTGTGTGCATTTCTGTGTGTGCACATGTACACATACATACATCTGAACATGTGTACAGTTGTACATATACATGTGAGTAGGTCATGCGGCAGCCAAAGTTTGGCATGAGCATCTTATCTTCTTAGACAGAGCCTCTCATCCAACCTGAAGCCCTGATGAGCGTGAGTGTTGACCAATGAGTGCTGGACCTCCCTGTCACTTCCTCCTGGGTTACACATGTGGACAACCAAGAGTACATGTTATGTGGGTAGTGGGGAAACAAACTCAGGCCCACATGCTTGTTTTGCCTTCTCTAAAGTGGATTACGGACAGCTAGCCATCTCATCCACAACACAGAACAATATGATTCTAAACTGTGTGCCAGGCATCTCGACAGCATCCAACCCTGCCATCTACTTCCTTCCTCATCTCTCGGTCATAGTTCCCTTTGTTTCTTGTGATTGTGTTATTGCTGTTGGGGTTGGGAATAAATATTCTTGTTCTGGAAGAATATGTGGTTCACCTCCTACAAAAAAATTTCCAAGGAGCGCTGCAGGGAGGGGACTTTGAACCAACAGTCATAAAACACCCAAAATGTGGGGGGGGGGGACGCTCATCAGCGATTATAATACTCATGGTTTTGAAGATCTCTCTTAAACAATTTTCATGATTGTCCTCTCCAATGATGTCTGAAATCAAGGAACCTTTAAGAGGGGAGATTACATAGGAACGATGAAAGAGACAGAGGGGCACCAAGACATATAAAGCCTTCTACTAGTTTCTACTCTGACTCCTCCAGGATGCGATGGGACTGAGATCAAATCCAGACGCCATTCAAGGTGAAGTTCCAAGGGCTGCTGTCTCAGAATGAAAATAGCTGCTGTTAGACTCACTAATTTGCCCATGCACACTCGCTCGTGCCATGCTCCTCTCTCGAACTTCTGCGCTACTTCCTGCTCTCTGCTCTCCTGTTTTTCTCCTGTCTCTCTCTGTGCTCCATCTCCACTACTTCCTCCCACTTCTCTAGCCCTGGCCATTCATGTCCAGTCTGATTATCTCTCAGTTCTAGACTCTTCTGGGTACCTCTCTTTTACACACAGTAAAATTCTCCCCCACAATGGAGCACTGGTCATGATGGCAGTTTCTTTACTTCACCCTCTCACAAATATATATGGTCTCATGTAGTCCTGGCTAGCCACTGAACTAGCTAGGTAACCAAGGATGGTGTTGAACCTCTAATTCTCCTGTCTCCCCCTACCGAGTGCTAAGTCTACAGCTTTAGCCACCATATCCAGCTTGTATGAGGCTGGGGATTGAACAGGGGAGCTTTGTTCATACAAGATTAGCATTTCACCAAGGAGCCCCAGCCCCAGTCCTCAGAATTCTTCCTTCACCCTCAGAGGGGATCAATGGCTATCTTAACCTTGTTGATCTATGATGAGACATGAATAGAGTTCTTGGAACACCATTGCCAGTTGGAAATAGGAGGGAGAAGAAACCTATGCAGTGATTTCCAAACCTTTTCTGCCATCCTCCAGAGACCCTTTCCTGATGCTGGCCCTCTCTTATTGGTTCTACTTTTGAGCAGTCCACTGCCAATGCTGACGTCACCAAATATCTGTCTTGGACCTCCATCTGCATTTTATGTGATCTCCAGGAACGATAACTCGCTAGCATCCACAGTGAGCCACAGTCCTGCGGCTTTTATTGCTCCCCTGCTTGGCTTAATGTTTCTGACTTGGTACCATATATTATTAATCGTCACTGGGTACAATAAAAGAAAATGAAGTGTTTATTTTGTTTAGGTTTCCACCACTTTACCTACAGCCCTTTTCCATTTCATTTGCACATAAATGAGCAATTGCTCCATTTTTTTAGATGCAAATCGGGTTTTAACTTTGCTAATCATATAGTTTCCTTTCTGGGAGTTTTCCAGGCTCCTTCCATTGTTACTCTGGAGGAATGTAGATTACAGCAAATGAAGGAATAGCCATGCGCTTCATGTCCATCCTTTTGTGATTCACTAATTGTTGTTTTTAGAAATTAACTTTGGAAATCCAGTGGCCCTCCAAACATTTCTTTGCAATTCCAGGTGTGCCTTGGCCCAATTTCAACCTGAAGTCCAAGGTCTCGTTCCAGATAATTTTCTAATAAGTAGTTGAGACAACTGCCAAGGAATGTGTCACCAAAGGCATGAGAGAACCACATCAAATAAAGTGCATGGGACCACGTTATCAGAATGATAGAGCCTCGGTTTGAGGCATGCGGCAATCCAAGGTCCACACCATGGGTTTGTTCTAGGATTTCTACCCTCTCTGCCACCGCCATGCTGATATGCTTTAAATGAAGTGTTCTCTCTGTCCTGAAAAGACCAATTAATATTTCACATGGCAAGAACTCCTTTATTCCTGAGTGGGATATTTCTAACTTGATTTATAGGTTGGTGTTTAAATGTGTAAAAGCCTTTGTGAGGCAGGTTTTCAATCGATTAAGGAATCTAGTTTCCCTGGAGTCTTTCCTTTTGCATCAGATATTACCTCTGAAGGCCTACTTCCTAAGATTTATAATCCAATCTCCACTCATGTTTCCCATAGATCGCAGCATGAGCCCCACTGGACCAAGTTTGGGGGTTTCAGACTTGTATTAACACGTGGGGTAACTTCGAATAGCACCTGTGAGCTTGTATTTCCCAGCTTCCCATCACGGGGCTCTGGAACGCACGAGACCTAGCCTGTCCACCTGGTCATATATATGAGAGCGCTGGGGCTTCAGAAGTCTCCCAGCCTCTGCCAACAGATCCCTGTGAATAGAAAACCAGGCAAGGTTCTATAAAAATCCCCACCATATGAACTAAAGGCAAACCCAAAGTAGACGGCCCATCAAAATGTAGATTGCCTTTGCATAATGCCTTATCATCTGAAATATTCCTCCACACCCTGCTTCATCTTTACTGATGGGGGGGGGCATGGGAAGGAAAAGGAGGCCCTCAACCAGAGTCTGACTGAAGCCTCTCACCAGTTGAGAATCAAGAACTCCAGCACAATTATTGACATTTGCTCCGGGCCTTTGCCTAGTCCCAGCTGTAAACCTGTATTTTTGTTTTTTTTTTATTTTATTCTGTTTTGTTTTATTTTATTTATCTTTTAGACTCTTCCAGAGACCTCATTTACAGAAGAAGACATGTTACAAGTACCACCCTAGCAGTGATTGGTTTTATCAGAGTAGTAACCTCACCCAAGGACTTTCCAGAGTCAAACTCAAATCTCAGAAAGAGAAAACAGAAGGGAAATTTATGTCCTCACAACTCTTTGAAATGTAACTTGAGAGTCACCAAAATGGTATGTGTGGCTAACGCTGGGAACTTGAGACTGTCCCTCGAGGGGCCCTTACCCAAACTGAGGTATGGCTCCCCTTCCCCGGCCATCTTTCTCTTAATGCTTATGCCTATGCTTAAAGTCTATGTTAAAACTTGCTTTTCAGACACGTCTGATACTTTTCAAACCATGTTACAACACGTCTTTAAAAGACTCTCATTGTGACACCCACACCACGCTCTCCATGTGCTTTATTCCTTCCCTGGGTTTTCTTTGTGTGTAATAAACCCCGGCTCTGCTTAATTTTGGACCATCCTGAAATTCTCTTGTGTCAGAGTCAAGGATCCTGGTTTTCCTGAACTGAGACCCCTAAAACTTAAGCTCAGACTTCTGAGGAAAGCAGTGTCATGCTGTGACCCTGCCCCGTCATCATCCTTTCCGCCTCGCTGACACTGATAAACTTTATATGGAAGCATTTAGTTTAATTAAACTAGTCCCATAAACATCCTCAGCACGCAGAAGCTTGAAGGTAGAAATTAGGTCTCTTTCTCTCCATGTCTCTGTCTCTCTCTGTCTCTGCTTCTCTTTCTCACTCCCCCTCTGAGAGAGAGAGAGAGAGAGAGAGAGAGAGAGAGAGAGAGAGAGAGAGAGAGAGAGCTGTTCATGTGCCCCCGGGGATGAGAACCTATAGGAACCAGAAGACATTGGTGTCCTGCTCTCTTACTTTCCACCTTATTCCTTTGAGGCAGGGTGTCTTCCTAGAGCTATGCTGACAAGCAGCAAGCCCAGCCGTCCTCTTACCTTTGCCGACCCAACACTGGGTTACAGGCCTTATGATCCTACCTGGGATTGACCTGGGATCTGATTTACCTCCACAAGCCCTCTTACCCACCAAGCCATTGCCCCAGCCCCAGCCTTACATTTCCTTCATTCTTATTTCCCAGTGGTGTCAACTGAAATTATCTGTTAAAGGACAGAGTGGAGGCAGACTCTCCCTTGGGTCACAAGTACAGCTTCCACATATCACAACTGGTTTGGAATGGACTTCTGTGGTGACACTTAAGATAAATGTGTGCGTGCAAATACGAAGAACTGCGTTCAGCACCCAGAGCCCATGGAAAAGCCTGGATGAGGCAGCGCGCGTCTGCACCCCTGGCGCTGGGTGAGGAAGGGAGAGGGCTCCCTAAAGCTCTTGGTGAAGTGGCCCAGCACTCAAACAGAACTGATGATTGAGATTCAGTAAGAGACTCTGTCTCAAAAATAAAATGGAGAGGGAATAAGGAAGACAGCTGACATTGACCTCTGGCCTCCGTATACACAGGCATACAGACACATAAACATGAACCTACACACACATACACACACACATATGAACCTACACACACGGCACAAACATATACACACACACGCACATGAACCTGCACACATATGGCACACACATTCATACACGACATACACATACATATGCCACATAGAGACACACACATATACACATCACACATAAACACAGAGAGAGAGAAAGAGAAAGAGAGAGATTACAAGATCGCTTTCCTGCTATGAGGCTTTGGACTTCAGCCCTGCTTTCCCCGATTATCTGGACCAGGTGCATTATCTCGGCTTGCCTTTCAGAGCGGAGACAACAGAGTGACTCAGGCCCGTGAGTAATGGCATCAGTGTTTCCTCATCATAACTCAGGAAGTCTTGCGCGTGTGCACCATTAGCCAGGCACAACATTTGGAAAGAAGACTTACATACAACCCCAATCCCCTGAATCCACCCTTTTAAATATCAGAAAAACAAAATACTACCATAGAATCACAAAGCGGCTCAACAAAAGAAATCATTTATTATGACTGACAGAGACAAAGTCAAATCTGAAAATTCCTCTTTACTCCTGAAATGCCTCAGCCTTTCTGACTGGAGATTTAAAAATATTCAAAGTTACAAAACCAAAAGTATTTAAATGAAATTAACCAGCCAGTATCCTGACTCCTGAAGGGTCTTTCCTAAGAGCAGAAGGTCTTGTCAGTGGCATCACACTCCCTGTCTCAGTACGGCTGCTACAGAGCAGAATGCAAAGTCATGTTCCTGTCATCTTTCACTGCATATTAAAGCCTGGGCAACTGTGATTTTTATCAACTATATACTGTAACTTCATGACCTATATGTCTCTCCATGAGTCCAGGTTCATCAATTCTGATTCTCACCTTAGAGGAACCCATACCAGGGTAATAAAAGGTAAGGGCTCTGCCACCAGGTTCTCTGGGCATCAGCCCATACCAACTGTAGCTCAGGCATCAAGCCACGTCACATGCTAACCTCCTTGGCATTCACTCTGCCAGAGACACTGATCCCTGATGCTTCTAACTTGTTCCTCACACATTCTTCCTTTGAAAGCCCTTATCAATCGGCAGAAGAGGATGAGACAAAGGGGAATCAGCAGGTGAAATCATATTTTAAAATGTTTAAACAAAGACATCTATCTTTAGCCCGTCTTACCACCTCACCATTCCTGACTGTGATGCTTCTAAGGAACATGATTCCTACATCATGGGCTAATAACTTTCTTAAGAAAGCACATCCACCTTCCCATGCCCTCTTCTGCTAATCAGCCTCCACTCTCACTGATTTCTTCTTATGGTTTCACTTCTGTGTTGTTTGCAGATTTCCTACATGTATCTAATAAAAGCATCACTACATTTATCCAAGCACTTTTTAACCCATTGATACTCTAAATTGAGAAACTGAAGATTCAGTTAAACTATCTTAGTAATTATATGCTCCTTTCCCCAAAGCTGTTGAGGAACACAGAGCTGATTCTACTTTCTCAGGAGAGTACAACACAGTGCAGAAAAGTATCTCAGTGGCCAAGTTTCCTTGCGGCCACCTCTTCTTCCTATGTGTTCAGGGTGGACAGACAGAATGTCACCTCGTGGAGTTCACTGCCCTCCCGAAGAAACCTTGACTGACTTATTACTGACTTGCACACTTGTTCTCGCGGCCCCAGGAGCTTCCACGTCTCCCACCTTATTCCTGAGTTGTGTCTGACACTTGGGTAACGGAGCCTTTGCTGAGCACCCACCTGCTACTCCCTGGCACATGGAACAAGAGAACAACAGTCTCCTTCATGATGCACTCCACTTACAATGGTAAGGAACCTGCGTGTTCAGGGAGTTTCCCCACTCACACCAATAGCTGCCTTGGTAATATGGTAGGAATTCTTTATTCCTGTGCTTCAACTGTTTCCTTGCATGTTTTCACTACTTGACAATAAATTCCTTCAAGGCAATGACCTCTGCTTTCTTCAAAGCATCTCCTCATAGACACAGTGTTACCTTGGGTTCCTGGTCAGTGATCCTAACCTCTAGCACTGAAACCTGGCCCTTCTAGCAACTTCATCAAATCCTCATTTCTTACCATCACGAGGGATAATCACACCACCTTCCCTGCCACCACCCTGGTAATGATAAGACGAACTGGAATCACTTGATGTCACAGCAACTACACTGAGTAAATACTGCTGACTGATAAACTAGCAAAGGTTTCTGATAAGCCTGGTAGGATGGTGGCTTTACCCTTTACCATGGATGACACATTTTATTGAACATCCCAGGGCTGGAGATGCTCTCTCTGTAGTACACACTTGCTTAGCATTCATGAGGAGTGGATTAAGTCCTCAGCACAGAAAACAATTAATTAATAGATGAAAATGATCAATTCTTGGGAGGCTGAGGTTCTAACTCTGTGGCAGAGCACTTGCCTAGACCGTTGTCAGACTTTTTGTCTTTGACAAATACCATCCAGAACAGCTTAAAAGAAAGAGATGTATTTTGGCCCACATCTTCATTGGTCTTAGTACACAGCTGGGCACAGTTTCTTGGAGCAGGCAAGAGCATCCTGATGGGACAGCATGGGGAAGCAAAGCTGTTCAGAACATGGTAACCCAGAAATGAAGAACAAATAAGGACCTGGGACAAGAGACAACTCTGGATTCCACTCCACTGCTCAGGGCCCTATTTCTTCCAACTAGATGCCAGTTTCTAATGTTTCCAGATTTTTCCCAAAATAGTGGCCCTAACTAGGGACCAAGCCCTTAATACAGGAGCCTTCTAGGACACATTTAATATTCAAACTATCATATCCAAAATACAGGAACCCTGGGATTAGTAACAGCACTCAAAATAATTTCATTTCTTGGATATATGTCAGACACTTGAATTTAACCCCTAGTACCACAGAGCAGACAGACAAACAGATGAAAAATAATAAATACACAAGGAGTTACAAAAAAGAAGGGAAGAGATGGAGGGAGGGAGAGAAGGAGGGAGGGAGGGAGGGAGGGAGGGAGGGAGGGAGGGAGGGAGGGAAGGAAGGAAGGAAGGAAGGAAGGAAGGAAGGAAGGAAGGAAGGAAGGAAGGAAGGAAGGACCAGACACAAGATTTCATCAAAGCAAGCCAGAGATTGAAAAGGTCCATATTAGACAGGAAGCTGCCTCCAGATCCAGCTGACAATAGTACTAAGAAGGTTGAGCCAAATATGTGAGAAGAAATTGAAATCTATATTTTATTGTATTTCTTTGTGGGTGGGGCGTGCATTTCATGGCACACATGGAGGTCAGAAAACAACTAGAGGAGTTGAATATTCCCTCCCATCATATAGTTCCAGCAAGTGAACTTAGGTTGTCAGTCTCTGAGGTAAATGCCTTTACTTGTTGAGCCATCTTTGCCATCCCTGAAATCCATATTTTAACAATAGAATATCCAAATTAAGAAAAAAATGGCATCTAATTATTTTGAGAATGAAGTAAATAAATGAATAAATTACATATATATAATAGTCAAATACATAACTAAAGGTTCAAGAAACCTCTAATGCGTGGGTTTTTTTTTTTAAGATTTTTAAGTGGATCTATACTATCAAACTACAGAAATGGTCCCTGAATGTCATCTTTAAAGTTATATTATCTATTGGATCATAGGAGAAAAATCCTACACACACACACACAGAGGCACACATGATGGGTGTGGCTATTGATTTGGATGGCAGGAAACTCTAAAACATCTGGCAGGAATACCAAATGTGTCCTGAAGAGTCAACGGTATGGATGAATCTTACAGTCAACTGGCAGAAATTTTTGGTGCTCCTGCCAATGCCCACCTGCTACGATAAAGTGCCCAAATCCAGTACCACCCTGGTAACTGCTTGGGCATCTTTGTAATTTGCTGAGAGCCCTATTTACCACCTCTCTAAGACCATTAACTTTTTTCTTTATCTTTAAGAGCTACAGGGACAGCATAGCTAGATACAGTACTGCACACCATAAGGGTTCTTGGAGGAGTGACTTGCAGGTGAGACGCTAAAGAGAAGGCTAACTCTATCCACTCATCACGTGGCCTCCCATCACCACTGATTATTAGCTCCATTTCCACCTCTCCATCACAATTCATTGACCCATCTATCTAGCTGGATGCGGGATGGCTACCCCAGTCTTTCTCTTTCTTGTTCTTGTTTTTGTTTTTTCCTCTCTCTTCCTCCTTTCTTTCCCCATCCTCCCCCTTCCAACAGAACTTTGTGTGGCCTGGGCTAATCTTGGACTCATGATGGTATTTTGATCCTCCTGCCTCCCTCTCCAACTTTTGGGATTATAGCCTCGAACCACTATGCACGCACAGCTTTCGCTCTCATTTTTCTTCATTTTTCTCTCTCTTTCCATCCTCTATATTTCTATAATTACCTATGTATGAAGTGGCTCCACAATGCATGTGTATCCCTTAAAGTGACTATTTTTTCTGAATTGCACATCCCAAATTCATCCAGCAAAAAATCAATATAATTCTAGTACAACTGGTCCTGGTTAATTCTAAATCTTTATCTTTTTCTGTCATGATTTCACCAGATGTGGGAGTCTGGCTCCTTAGTTAATATCTCGGATAAACAATGCTAAATAATTACTCAGACAAACTTAAGACTTGGCCCTCCACATGCTCTCTGTACAGGAGCACGCGAAGTCTAGTTGACCAGAAGCCAAACAAATCATAAAAAACAGACGGAGAAACTTGAAGATGAGTCCATGCTCCCCTCTCCCTCACAGTGTTTTACACACTGAGTTTACAAAACAAAACAGGCTAAAAATAATTCAGGGTTTTATAAAAAACTTAACAAGGTTTTGAAAACTTTGCTAATACTTCATAGAAGAAATAGGATTTCTCTTTTGTGTTAGGGTGGAGTACAGAGGGAGGGGTGAGTGTGTGCATGACAGCGTGCATGCATGCGTGCAGCCATGTGTAAGCAGGAGGAGACAATCTCAGGCTCCCTTCATCAAACACCATTCACCTTATTTTTGAGATGTCATCTCTCACAGGTCCGGAACATGTCAAACTAGGGTGGCCAGGCAGTGAGCTCCAAGGAGCCACATGCCACCTTGTACCAGCTCCCCAGCACTGAGTTAACAAGCACAGGCCAGCTCCCCCACCAGCTTCTGTACACGGACTCTGAGGAGCAAAGCCATGTTCTCAATCTTGTTAGACGAGCCATCTCCTCCCCGTCTTTCTCTGTCAAACTCGAATCCTGAACTGAGTCTAGCAGTCTCATAATGAGAAGACGAGCTGGCTGGGCGAGAGGTGAAGAGCACATGCTGCGTTGCAGAGGCTTTGAGTTTCGGTCTCAGCTCCCACATCAGGCAGCTTACAACAACCTGAAACTCCAGCTCCAAGAGAGCTGACCTCAGTGGGTACCTGGACTCACATGTGCATGCCTCCCAACACATAACTAATAAGTAAAATAAATCTTTTTTAAAAAACAGCACTAACTCCTTGGAGAAATCCTGAGACTGTCTAGAACAGTGGCTTCCAGAGGGGGTGACAAGCAAAACTGTCTAGACGGCTGTTAGGGCAAAAGAGGACTCTGGGATACCACTCCAAACCTACCAAAGCAGAATCTCACCCTATGAGCAGTGGTTTCAGGAGGGGGTGATAAGTATAACGGACAAGGTGGCTATCAGTGAAAGAGGACTCTGGGATACCACTCCAAACCTACCAAAGCAGTGACGCAGTTTCTCCAGTGACCTTACGATCGGCTGAGTTGAAAACCCAACACTGGATGATCTCTTATAATGCCTCAGCAGCGCTTATGGTTGACAATGGTTATGGCTTTGTTCTATTCCTCTGGGTTTGTTTTTCAGAAGAAGAACACAGATAGGAAATGACTGTGGCCATTATTTTGTCTGAATCCTCCATTTTCAGCAATAATTAACTTTTCTTTTTTTGAGAAAGAAGCCCTGGCTAGCCTAGAACTGGATAAATGTGTACATGTAGTAGCCTAGAGCATATATTTGAGCATGCCTTTGAACTTAGTATCTCCCTGCTTCTACCTCCTGATGACTGAATGACAGGCATGTGCCACCATCTATGTACACTGCTAGGTATGAAACCCAGGATTTTACATGTGCTAAGCAAGAACTATACCAACTGAGCCATTTCTCCAGCCCTTGAAAAAGACCTTGTTAACTTTAAGTAGGTCTGTCGGGGCTCTGTGGATGCTGTAGTTCTGGATGGCCTTCTCTCAGAGCAACACCACCCACAAAGCATGCGGGCAAGCCTAGAGGAAGATGGGATGTTATTTCCATCCTGGCCAAATCACCAGAATTGAATCAGAAAGCTGGAAAGGTCTAACCAATGACCATCTGGTCCAGTCCCTGTCTCCATGTGACCGTGATCTATTTCTAGAATTTCAAAGCCGAGAAAGTGCATTGTGGGGTTTGTATATCCCAGTGGCGAGTGTGTTCCTCCAGAGCGGCACCGGGTGTTGCTGTCAAAACAACATGCCCTAATTCTCAACGAAGGATAAGGATGTTCCTCCTAGGAAGCCTCATCAACTGGACATGGCCTAGAATCATCCGAAAGGAAAGCTTAGGTAGAGGAATTTCCTAAGTCAGATAAGCCTGTAGACATGTCTGTGGGGGACTGTCTTGCTTATAAATTGATGTAGGGGTGACACTTTGGGAGTCACATTCCCTGGGCAGGTAGACCCTGGACTGTATAAGAAGCTAGCTAAAAATGAGCCTGCGAGCTAGCTAGCAAGCAGCACTCCCCCACCCCACCCCGCCACGGCTACTGCTTCAGGTTCCTGCCCTGACTTCCCTCAACGGTAGACTGACCTGCAAATGTGAAAGTGCTTTCGGTCAGAGTGTTTTATGACAGTAACAGAAAAAAATAAATAAAACTAGAACAAGGTTACAAGGTTGATTTTTTTGCTTTTGTTTTATCTTCCCTCTCTGATTTATTCTCCAGAACCAAAAGGCTACACTTGAGGCAACATGAAAGATGACTCCATCCTAATAGGAGCATGATGCTATAGCGAGCAAAGCTGCCAATGGCTGTGTTTGCTATCAGGTTACTCATGGATGTTCTTGGGCCGCAGCTTCCCGCTCTTCAAACTGAAGAAGCCACCCTATTTACAGCTTGGTATATATGGATTTCATCCTTCATCCAGTTCCTCAGCAAGATTAAAATTTGTTCTCTGGGTTACCAAGGCCCCATTCCTCTGAGAGGTTCTACAGGCAGTTAATGGTTGCTGGGGGCGTGGGTGAGGGAGAAGCATTTGCTTCAGTGGTTTATCCACTGGTAAGTTGCCCATGCTCCTGTAACCAATCCTAATGAAACTCATGGGTTCATCAAAAAAAACAAGAAACAAACCACTGAAATGACAGGAAAGTAGCAGTGGCACTAGCTGGGGGAGAAAGGCACTCAGCAGGGCAGAGGAAGACAAGGGAGAGCGATAGGGAAGATACGATCAAAATATATACTACACATACAAGAAAGGATCAGGGTGAAGCCAACTGCTGTGTGTAACTAATGCATGACGATAAAAAGTTTAAAAGGAACTTATGGAGCTGAGTAGATAGTTCAGCATTAAAGCTCTTGTCATGTAAGCAAGAGGACTGATGTTCAGGTCTGCGGACCCACATACACACCAAGGAGGTGTGACGTCCCACCTGTAACTCCAGCCTCAGAAGGCAGAGACAGAGGATTCCCAGAGCAAGCGGGCCAGAGAGAATATACATTTGCTGAGCTCTGGGTTCTACTGAGACCCTCTGCCTCAATGGATAAACTGCAGAATGATCACAGACGATTCCCAACATAGAGGAAACATATGATGAACATACGATAGACGTCACGATGTGATTCCTCTGGAAGCTTCCTGTGGGACAAAGATGTTGAGATGTGGGTGACACTTCCACTTAGGCTGTGCTTCTTCCTCCCGCAGAAGGCACATCTGGCGCTCCACTCACTCACATATGGACAGACAGATGGCTCCTGTGTCCCATGGAATTCTCCAAATGGACTGATTCACGCATTAGCATGAAGCTGACCCATCTCCATAGATCTGGACATCTTTGAGGTGACATGTTAATGAGGAAATGTCAAGGTTTGCTTATGAGGGTGGATAAGAATCTTCCAAGAAAACCAAGAAGGATTCCACACTTCAGAGTCTAGGAAAATGCCAATGTCAGTGTTCTGCCTCGGTTAGAAATTGGTGACAAGGTCAAAGTCCCAAATTTAAGGTGTAGCTAGAAATAGCAGGTTCACGTAGAAAAGAAAAGAACTGCAAAGGGGCTGGGGAAATGGCTCAGTCAGGAAAGCACTTGTGAAGCAAGAGGACAGAAGTTTACTCCCCAAAATCCACGCTTTATATAGAGTCCAGCATAGTGGACATGCTCACAATGCCAGTGCTGGGGAGATGGAGGCAGGCAGATCTTTGAGACTGACTGGCTAAATGCCCAGCTGGCCCAGTCAAGTCAGCGAGTTCCAGGTAATAGTAAGGTAAAAGGTGAAGTTCTGAGAAGAACACCCAAAGTTGATCTCTGAGCTACACACACACACACACGCGCGCGCGCACACACACAATGTATGCATGCATGCACAAGTACATGTACGTACATGTGCACACACACATTTTATGGCTACACAATTAGCTAATAACTTATCCATTCCCCAAACATTAAGTGACTACAATTGAATAGTTACAGAGAGATAGTCTGTATCCCTTTTGCCAAACTGCTAAATAGCTTATGGTGGGGGAAGGTATCCACCAGCATACTTCACTAGCAAGCTATGACTTCACGCTGGGTCAGAACCTCTAACTGTCCAGGATGAAGGCCAGTGAGATGACTCAACAGGTAGAGTCATGAGGAACTGAGTTTAATCTCTAGAACCGACATAGTGGAAAAAAAAACTGACTTGTGCAAATCGTTGACTGACCTCCACACAAGTGCGGTGACCTGTGGGTGCGTGCATGCACACTCACACACACACACACACGAGAAAGAGACACACACAGACATAGACAGAGAAAGCGAGACATAGACAGACTGGGTTTCTAGATCATTTGTCCTATATTACAAACCCAGTAACTCTGAGGCAGGTGGGATCGAGTATGATATCATGTGTCTATCACAGGCTAAGGGAGCTGAGTGAAGCCATCTCTATCATGTAGGTAAATGTGTGCCCACACACTCATGTGCATCCTGCAGGTTTGTTCCTTTGCTAAAATGGCTGATAACATAAGCACTATAGGGAGGAAGTCCACAAAGAATAGAACGCATAGAAGAAACGAACCATGGTGAGTCTCTATTGTCTGAAAGTCACCAGGTCTTTTCCAGAGAATACACCACCAATGACATTAAATGTTGAACACGGTGAGTGTCTATTGTCTGAAAGTCACCCGGTCTTTTCCACAGGAATACATCACTGGCGGCCCTGAATGCTGAAATACAAAGGCGCATCCCATACCTGTTCTACATGTGTGTTTTTAAAGAAAAGACAATGTTACACAAGACATTTCAACCCTTTGTTAAATTGCATTTGAATCTGTTATCATAATTCTTCCAATCAACAATATCGCTGTCATCATTTTTATTTTATTGGGAAACCTCAAAGCAATGCTGGGAAGCTAGTACCACAGCAGAGGTGGTGAACTTTCATTCCATCACCTGAGATACACCCTTGATGCCCTCCCAGGAGCCTTCACAACTTAAAGTAAAAAAGGGCCCTCAATATACAGTGTGACTCATATTCAGAAGGTGCAGAAGAGTCAGGATTAGAAACATAAACAGAAATTGCATGGCAGCTCTGTCAGCAAAATGTTTGTCAGGCAAGCAGGACAATCTGAGTTCTATCCCCAGAACCCATGTAAAATGCTAAGCTTGATGGTAAGCACCTGGAACCCCAACCCTGGGGAAACTGGGAGGAGGATGCCTGGGGCTTCTTGCCAGCCAGCATAGCCTATAGCCTATCAACAAGTTCCAAGTATGGAGAGTTCATATGGCAAAAACAAGCCAACTAAGGAATGAGAGAAAGATTGACCTCTTTACATACATGCACACACACATGCATCAGTGATGTGGGACAATGGTCTGTATTCTGTCAATTATATTTTAAATAAACGCTAATTGGCCAATAGCCAGGCAGGAAGTATAGGTAGGACGACCAGACAGAAAGTAGAGGCTGGGCAATGAGAAGAGGAGAATTCTGGGAAAAAGAAAGTGCATTCTGCAGTCCTGATCCAGCCACAGAACAAGCAAATTGTGACTGCCTCACCAAAAAAGGTACCAAACCACATGGCTAACATAAACAAGAATAATGGGCTAATATAAGTTATAAAAGTTAATAAGAAGCCTGGGATAATGGCAATCAGTTTATAACTAATATAGACTTCTGTGTGATTTTTTTTGAGACTTAACGACTGCAGGAACCAGGCAGGACAGAAAACTCAGTCAACACATCGGCATCTGCACAGAGACACAATAATATGACGGATAGAACTAGATTTTGTTAGATGAACTGTGCTTACTGGATGATCAGAGCTGTTGATTCCATGACAGGGTGAAGGGTGAAGTTTTTACAATGTCGTTTCCCCTCAGCAGTTATGAAAAGGGCAAGATGCTGATGTAATGTAATAGGCTCGGGCATTATGAGAAGTCCATTACTGTTTTTGTTCCCATAAAAACAATTAGTCATCCATTCATAAGAATCACTGATGGACACCAGTTCATTCAATGGGTCACTGTGTTTCCGGCAATTCAGTCTTCCCACCCTTCTTTTTCACAAGGGCTGTCATTGGCTGGGACCCTCTGGGGGAGCCAAGCCCTTGAAGAAACCGTGACTACAACATCAGGAAATTATGCCTTGGAAAACACAGCCAGTGTGGAGGAGTAAAGGGCAAGTGGCCCAGCCCTACATCTTTGAAAGCATGCTTTAAAAATAGCCATGGGGGCACTTTCCTGTTTGTGGAGCTCAGTCGCAGCTGTTCATACCCTACATTGCTTTCATAGCCCTGACTGGCCACAAAGAAAATAGGCACCACGACTAGTTGAAATGGACACTATTCAACACTCATGTGCCTTCAGAAATAGCACAGGAAGCGTCAGAGACACAATGAAAGGGAAGGTGGGGGAACCTTAGGAGGACCTGAGAGAGAAGAAGGGGCATTTTTTAAACAATGAGAAATATGAAGTAATAAAGAAGGGCAGGAAAGAAAGGGTAGGGTTTGAAAAGGGTGTCACTGGGAAATGGGTGGAAAAGGATCAGTCTTAAAGATCAAGAGTTCTCAAGGACCCCTCCAGGCTTCAAGGGATGGTTCCAATGCAGTGGTCACACAGAGGACACTGGTTACATGACCTGGGTCATAAGACAGAATCAAATATATGGATCTGGGAAAGGGACAGGGTGGGAGCTGCTAGGGAATGAAGGGACACAGGAGGGCGGGGCTGGAGAGTAATCAGGTGTTACATACATGAATGAACCTGTCAAAGAACAGATTTAACTAATTAAAAACAGAATTAAAAGTCAAGGTTCTCATCAGCTCTGATGTGTCTTAGCTATGTCTTCTTGAGCACCCTTCTTAATCCTGCCAACCTCCATCAGAAGGGCATGGAGCACATAAGCCAGCCAATCTCTAAAATTCTGTTCTAACAATGTCCTGTTGTATGAGCATGTAGAGAACATAGGCTGCCAGGCAGTGGGGAGTTGGGAGGACCACTGATACGGATACCTAAGATCCATGCTCCTGGAGAAATGAATGAAATAAAATTGAGGCTAACCCTATGATAGGTACACTTCATGGACCACTCTTCACACACTTCAGGAGGGCTGTCTTCAAGAATATGGTGACAGGACTATATTACCTCTAAGACTACAGCAGAAGCTGCCAGGAAGTTATATGATTCAATTCTCAGAGACCAGAGGCAAGTTGGTAAAGCATCCAGTTACTGAAGTCAGTCACACTGTACTCTTAACTCTGCTAAGTACTAGGTCTATAAAATTCAGTGATTGTTTTAATCTTCGCTGAACTTAAAGTAGCAATTATTTATTTCTGGAAGCAAAGAAAAAATGGAATTATGGGTATCAAATGTTGTTACCTGATGTGGGAGTCTTCTGTTTTGTGTTGATTTTATTGGTTAAATAAAGAAACTGCCTTAGCCCTTTAATAGGACAGAAAATTAGGTAGGCAGAGTAGACAGAACAGAATGCTGGGAGAAAGAAGCCGAGTCAAGCAGTCGCCATGATCCTCCCACCCGACACAGACGCAGGTTAAGATCTTACCGGTAAGCTACCAACTCGTGGTGGTACACAGATTATTAGAAATGGGTTAATCTAGATGTGAGAGCTAGCCAGTAAGAGGCTAGAGCTAATGGGCCAAGCAGTGTTTAAAAGAATACAGTTTCCGTGTAATTATTTCGGGCATAAGCTAGCCAGGCGGCCGTGAGCTGGGACAGCAGGAATGCAGCCCACCGTTCTTCTTACTACAACAGTTACCCAAACATATGACCAAAGTAAGTACTCAATATATATTATCTACTATTATTTTTTAATTTTATTTTCATAAAGTATTTTACATATAAAACTTGGAGAAATGTGTTTTGTGTTTTTCTCAGATCCTTTAAAATCATGAATACCTTTTTGTTTTTTATGAAAAAAAGACAACCTCCTTCCAACCCTTCTAGTATGAACTGGCCAAGTAGTCACTGATCAGTCATTGACTAGATAGTGAGGATGGTCTTCAGCTCTTGGGACCTTGAACAGCTTAAGTACATGGTAGAGTGTGAGCATGGTACCAGTCACTGATAAAAGTTGTCCTGGCCATCAACACAATGAAGGAAAGAGGTGAGAGGGGCTCTAGGGAACTGGAGGATACAGACACTCCATTTTCTGATAATTGCCACCAACTCCAGTTCTGTACTCTGATTAGCCTCAGATCCCATTCTGGGCTAATGAGAGGTGTGTTTTATACATCCTCAGTGCATGTTTGTGTACTCTAGACACATTGCACCAAAACTCTATAGCTGATGTAATCACAAAGCTCTTGGCTGTCAGAGGTTATAAGTAACTAGGGCCAATGCAGTATAAGCTCACAGGTTTTCCCTGAAGATTTGCCAAAGGATCATTGTTTACACCACCATATTCTGAGAATGGGACCACCATAAATATAAAGATTACAAGATTCTGATTTTAATGGAATTCTGATTTAGTGAAATGCATGGACAAATAAATACAAGGTAAATAAACTATTCATAATAGAGAAGGCTCTTTAGATGGGTGACTTTGTTCAGTTTCTTCTCAATGAGACACAATGTTTGGCATTCTGACTTTAGGATAATTTTGCCTCATAGTTACAGAGATTATGGTCCATCACCATGGGGAGAGAGCTCCATGTCCTAGGCAACAGAGAAAAGGATGTCTACTCTCTAGGCAACTTGTTATCATCTACTGGTCCTTTTTTCAATCAATAGGACATTGCAAAGGGCAACTCCAGAGCTGACTAATTGGCTCCATAGTCTGAACCCTCAAATACCTTTGCATCTTGTAATGCAGATTTATATACCTCTTTAACATGGAGATAACCAGAACAGCATCAGTGAATTGCTACGTCCATTATTACCCCAGTACTTGGGAGGGAGAGGCAGGAAGATGAAAAGCCAAATGTCATCCTGGGCTACATAGGAAATTCAGACTGGGACACATGAAGCCCTGTCTCAAATAAAGAAACATTGAAAGCACAAACTGTAGTGCCCGAGAATTTCTGAACTGTCCACATGATGATGAAAGGGTGAGAGGGAAGACACTGGGGTTTACTCAGAAGGGAGTCAAGCAAGGACACGGGGATAGGAGGCACCTTATGTATCATCACCAAGCATAAAGCAGGCTTTTTAATAGCACTAGACAGAAGGAGTCAGAGTCAGGTTAGCAGACCCAGGAAAACAGCCAACAAAGTTGACTACAAGGTTGTCTAGAGCCTGGCCCTAAGGAAGTGTCTGTTGGTAGCTAGGTTCTCTGTGTGGCCTCAAGATCCATTGTCTGCTCTGTATTGACGAATGTTGAATGCCAAAATCCTGATTTTAGTTCATAATCTGAATTTTAAGGTTTCTCTTCAGAGCTGTAAGTTCCTCATGCAGATGTCTAAAGTGTATGTTTGTTTACTTTCTCAAACAAATTAGAGAAAGCTACAGAAAAGGAAAGCAAACAGAGTTTGGTAATAAAAACCAAACAATCTTGAGATACTGTCAAACTCATCTATGTTCATCTAAGATTTCTCAAGCACACTGCGCCATAGTCATCCCTTTATCCATTCAAAAATTGCCCGTTAGGCACTTAGAATGTGCCTAGCACAGCTTCAGCTACCAGACAAATGGAAACATATGGAGCTTGTAACCAAGTGTGGGGGATAGAACATATACATATGAATAAGAATGCAATGTCATGTCTGGGGCAAAGTTGCTCTGAATGAAACTCATAAGAACAAGTGTCTTCTGGCGGGCTCTCTGGGGGGTGCGAATTGAGCAGAGGTCCCTGTAAAATATAGGCTTGAAGAGGTACAGGAATTATCTAAAGTAAGGCAATAAACCAATATGGCTGCCCAATGGGCAAGGCTGAGGGGAAAGCAAAAGACAGTAGTTATATCCTTGGCATCTGTTCAGTCAGGAGGACTCCAGTCTATCACTTACACCAAGAAGTCTACAATTTGCTTATATATGCTTATAAACATTAATGGAAGTTTAATGTGTCTCTTTGTAAATGTACTTACATTTATTTCCATGAATTGTTACTGCTCATTTTACAGGCAAGGGTGGTGCAAATGCATGTGTGTATTTATGCAGGCAGAGGCCAGAGGTCAATCCAGGGGAGCATTCCTTCAGGTGCCATTCTTTCAGACATAGTCTCTTCTTTGACTTGGAGTTCTGCAATTCAGCTAGGCTGGCTGGCCAGCAGGCTGCAGGGGACTACCTGCCTCTGCCTACCCAGTGCTGGGATTGCCAGCTTTTAACAAGTTCTTCCAGACCCAGTTTTCTTTCTTCCTTCTTTTCTTTATTTTTATGAGTGTCCTGAGGTTTGAACTCCAGTTTACTTGGATAGCAAACCCTCTGCCAACTGAGTGATCTCCCTAGGGCCAATTTTCCATTTCTTTTCTATAGGACTTTCCATAGGAGTTCTTGTCTTCCACAAAATCTCTATTAGACCTCTCTAGTGAGGCCAGGCTGGAATCCTTGCTCCTTCCTCTGATCTGCTCCCCCCAAGACAACTACTCCACCAGCGCAATGTTGGATATCTAGTCATGCGTGTACAGATTCATCTTGTTGCCAGAGGCTTCCATAACACAAACAAACGGGTTTGGGAGTGAGGATAACTGCTAATTCCAACCTCTCTGCTCAGGAGTTGTCAACTAAGTTTTCATGTCCACTGTAAAATGTGGACAGTAGCAGAAGAAGCTACTGCCTCTGTGCTAGTAAAGGAAGATGGTATTTAGAACGTCACATAACAGAAGGTGCTGCTAGCAGATTCATAGGTTCTTGGAAAGGTCGGTTGTGCCAAGGATCTAGAAAGATTCAATCCAGTCACATTTCACACTGTGACACCATGGTCCCTTTCACAGTCCCTTGTCAAGCTTTAAAATCAATTGGACTTGTAAGCATTAGAGACAGAGTCCCTCTAAGCTGCATCACTATTATGGTCAAAGAGAAAAGTCACTCAACCCTCCCAATAGGAAGAACGATGCTGACCTCACAGGGTGTTGGTTATGAGCTATAAGAAAATATATAGAAAGGAGAAAGCATTTCTTGCTGTAAAAGTCAGATTTGGGGACCCTTAGCTCTTAGTGATCTAATACAAAATCAATTTATATGAATCCACAATATCTCTTAAAAGGGATTCACAGGACTGAGGGCATAGTGTCACAAATAAAGTTACTTGCCGCATAAGCATAAGGCTCTGAGTTTGGATCCCCAGGACTCAGTTAAAAAGCTGTGCACAGTGTCATGTATGGATAAACCCAATGCTGGGGTTCAGGGTAGGAACAGAGTCTTAGATCAGACAGGCTAGCTAAAATATACCAGTGAGCTCCAGATTCAGTGAGGGACCCTGTCTCAAACTAAAATACAATGAGAAAGACATCTAATCCCAACCTTTGGATTCCACATGCACATATACGTTTACATATGCGTATACCCATGCAGACATGTATATATCCTACACATGCGCATACATTCTTACATATGTATATACCCATGAAGATATATATATATATATATATATATATATATATATATATATATATATACTACACATGCACAAATAGTAACCAATCAATCAACAATAAAGGGATCCACAGATCAAGTGCTTTAGTCTATGGCTCACTGACAATTCCTTCTTGGAATGCATGACTAGGGAGTATCTGGAGTCACCTTGCTATAGATCACAACAGAAGTCACAGGAAGAGGTACAATGACAAAGGGCAGGTGACTCAGCTCATGCCTAGAAGTCAATGAGCATCCTTCTGAGGCAGACGTCATTAATAAACTGCCCAATGGTAAATCTGAAAAACTGCTTTGGATGTATACTAGTTGAAGATCTACCTGAAGCAGTTATGGGGTGCTATAAATATCTCACTAAGTGGCAGTTCAAAGTTGGGCATGGCTACAAAGGTCACGTGCTGTAATAGTCATATTCAGCACTCAGCACTTCTCATGCAGTTCTAAATGATCCTCTTGTCCTAATGCAATTCAAGTTTGCCAATATATTTCAGATGTATCAGAGTCAGTCTGACAAGCAAGAGTCAAAGAATGAAGCAGGACTGAATGCCAAGGCAACAGGATCATGGGGCAGAGGAAGCTGAACAGGACGCACGGTGTAAATGTAAGGAGGCTGGAAAGGAACCATGACTGTGGTCACTAACAAAATCTCTCGACAGTACTTTAATATTGAGTGCCAACTTTACAGGATCTAGATTCTTCTTAGAGACAAGTTTCTTGAGCATGACAGGGAATCTGTAGACTAGGTTTGTTCCAGAAATGTCTGTGAGATTCTCTAGATTAAATTACTTGAGGCAGAGAGACTAAATATAGCCATGGGTGGTGCCATCCCATGTGACTGGGTACTAATCTAAATAAAACAAGAAAGTGATCCTGCGAGATACCTGAGAGAATAAAGATGCTTCATGACAAGTCTGATGACTTAAGTTCGATCCCTAAGACTGACATGGTAGAAAGAAAGAACCAGTTGTCTTCTTGATTTCCACACTTACAATGTTATATACATATCAATACGCATGCATACACACTCAAATAAATAATAAGATAAAAAGGAGGGAGTGAGCTGAACACCTATACTCCTCATCTTCTGTTTCCTGACAGTGGCTGCATTGTGATCAGCTGTCTCACACTCTTGCCCCCATGACTTCCCCACCATGACAGACTGTACTCTCATATTGTGAGACAAAATAAGCCCTACTTTCCTTAATTTGCTTCCATTAGGTATTTTGATACATTTATTAGAAAAATTCAAATCAGAGACGTGGTCATAGAGGAGCAAAGTGGTCTTTTACTAGTCACTCTTAGGAATAGATCTAACTCTTGTTGGTAGAAAAGTCAATTCAAGGTTACATTTTAAATATACATACAGTAAAACATTACCTTAGTGGTTACCTGCAGACAAAATCTTATGCCTGCCTCATAAAATATCAGGTTATCTATGATCTAAAGTAAATTAAATAACATACTTTCTTTGACAGATCATGTGTTTCTTAAAAAGTTCATTCCAGCTGGCAACATGCATAAAATCTGACAGTACTCAAGGCCACAGAAGGCTATGTCAGGAGTCTGTAGTCAACCAAGCACAGCAGATAATGTGCTTTGGGAAATGATAGTGTTAACAGGCCCAGCATTCTAGTTCTACTAACAGACAAGCAATATTAGTTATCTGCTTAACAATGAAGCACCTGTGCATCTCCCAAGTCTCTGATGGACAGACTCTACAGCACAAGGTTAACCGACTGACTACAGCATAGGGATGATGGACAGACTACAGCATGAGGATGATGGACAGACTACAGCATGAGGATGATGGACAGACTGCAGCATGAGGATGATGGACAGACTACAGCATAGGGATGATGGACAGACTACAGCATGAGGATGATGGACAGACTACAGCATGAGGATGATGGACAGACTACAGCATGAGGATGATGGACAGACTGCAGCATAGGGATGATGGACAGACTGCAGCATGAGGATGATGGACAGACTACAGCATGAGGATGATGGACAGACTACAGCATGAGGATGATGGACAGATTACAGCATAGGGATGATGGACAGACTGCAGCATGAGGATGATGGACAGAGTACAGCATGAGGATGATGAACAGACTATAGCATAGGGATGATGGACAGACTGCAGCATGAGGATGATGGACAGACTGCAGCATGAGGATGATGGACAGACTACAGCATAGGGATGATGGACAGACTACAGCATAAGGACGATGGACAGACTACAGCATGAGGACGATGGACAGACTACAGCATAGGGATGATGGACAGACTACAGCATAGGGATGATGGACAGACTACAGCATAGGGATGATGGACAGACTACAGCATAGGGATGATGGACAGACTACAGCATAGGGATGATGGACAGACTACAGCATAGGGATGATGGACAGACTACAGCATAAGGATGATGGAAGACTCTACAGCATGAGGATGTCTTGCAGGAGAGAAACCACATTCACCAAGATACGGTTAACTGTGAGCAACACACAGAAATCTCTGGATCCAAGTTGAACCATCCTTACTAACTTCCCCTGATGACTCCATGCTACATGAAAATTACTTTTCTCATCCTCCTGGCTCAGTGTGATGACGCCTGACATCTTTTCCCAGGTCTGGCCATTTCTTCAGCTCACATCCATCAGCACCAGCGGAAACTCTTAAGGATGGAGCCAGGAACCTGTATGTCAGTCACTCTTCCAGGTGATTTGATACCTTTTAAGTAGAAGAGCTCCTATGCTACAAACATAAAGTGTATCTGTCTGGAAAAACCTTGAGTACCCTAAGAAAAGAAGGCAGGATAAAAGTACTTGGTATGGAATCCAGAGAAACAGCTCTCCAACAATAGACACAAAGACAGACTTCTTCAAGAAAATAAGAACCTACAGACAGACCAGCAGAAACACAAGAGAAAGGAGATGTGTTTAGCTGCTGGAGCAACACAGACAATCCCAGTCATCAGGATAATTCATCAGGCCTAAGTCAATGTAGCTACAACCTCCTGATCTGGTTCTTTTCCAGAGCTGAATGAATGAATGAATGAATGAATGAATGAACAAAGCACATTTCTTCTGGAACACATCACTCTATGGATTGATAAGACTACAGTCACCCAGCAGAGCTACAGCAATCACACACTTGGAGAAAACAGCACTGACAATTTCATGCAACACATTTATTTTTCAAATGCCAGCAGCATGTCATCTGCCTGCAAGGATAACAGACTATCAAATTCGATTTAAGGAAAAGAAATCCTTACTGTACTAACCTCACTACATCTTCGAGCTATGGCCAGAATGGGCCAGAAACCCCACTTCCTTAACACTAACCTAATTATAAGGAGACAATGTTCCTAAAAAACGAGTTGCCATGGCTTCCTGTCTAAGGCCAGTGAGTAAAATCTCAGTCACGAACAAGTTATGAATGACCTGAATAAGATGCACATAAAACAGTTTCCGTCCCGAGTCCCACCTGACCGAATCCCTTAAGGAGGATTACCAGGAAATAACTGTGTGTTAACAGCAGGTCAGCTTCCCTCAGTTGTCCTTAACCCTCTCAGGGTTCCTCACTAATCACCTTAGCCTAGGGACATTTTTATTCTGAGTAAGCAAGCAGATTCAGGACTGGGGAATTGAATTAGTCAATAAAGCACTTGCTGTACAAGCTTGAGGACCTGAGCTCCATCCCCAGAATCCACATTTAAAAACTAGGTATAAAGGCACACACTTGCAATCCCAGCACAGAGGAAGCCAGCTAGAGTACCCCTGGGGCTCACTGGCTAGCCAGTCTGGCTAACCTGGTGGGGTCCAGACCAATGAGAACCTGTCTCAAGATAAAATAAAATAATCCAAGGTATATCACACCTGAACAATCACACTCAAGGCTGCCCTCTGACTTCTCCACGCATGTGGACGTGCACACAGCCGTACACATACCTACACATACCTGTCAGGTCCATTCTGGCAGGTAGACAGAAGTCAGCATTCCTCACGACCATGTGAAGTCTGCTCCTCTCTACCAAAGGATTCATTTCCTTATCTCTGGCAGAAAGAACAGACAGCTACTTGTGGTGACTATTAGTGTAACACAAGTACCTGGTACCTGGTACACATTTCAAAGCCCATGCTGGCATCCTGGCTGTTCTTAGCCTAAACTCCCCCAGTTCACAGACTGCTCTCCCGCTGGCTCCTCACTTCTCCTTATAACCCTGCAATTTCAGCTCCATGTTCGCCTTTGCCTTCCCCTCTTAGTCCTCTCATTCCCCCCTTGGTCTCTCTGACCCCCACTTTCTTTGTCTCCCTCTCTTACTCTATTCTGCCCCTATTTCTCTTCTGACCAGGCCCCATCTGCTGACCATGTTCGGTCTACTACTTTCTCTCTCTGCTCTGGACTCTTCGAGAAGTCTCTGACTGTTCCTTCTTCGTATCTGAAATCTTCAGTTTAACCATACTTTGAGTGGTCATGACGTCAGTTTATATGATATCTTCACAGGAGTTCACCCAAAAAAACACGTATACACAAACACACATATATACATACATACATGTGGGGGGAGGGGGAGAGGAAAAGAGGGAGGAAGGGAGGGAGGGAGGAAGGAAGAAAGGGAAGGAGGAAGGGAGATTTATCTGCTGTCTGTCCTGTGTGTGCACAGGAAACAGTGTACAAATTTGTTCAGAACTCCAAAGAGTCATTAGTTCTTGGAGCTATTTCAGAGTTTTAAATATACCTGTGACCATAAAGGAAGAAGACAAACAAGAAGTTCAAAAGACAGCCTGCAATGCTCAGATGCAAGCCTTTGTCATTGGTAAATAATAGAATAACAGCCACGGGGATCTGTTCTCTGTATTTCGGTACTCCTGGGGAGACAGAAAGGACCCCAGGTAACACAAACAGACACTCTGAGATGAGCAGACAGCCCCCAGAGCTGATTTGTTTAGCATCTACTCAGATCTCTAAGCTGCCTTCTGGCTTTAAAATTCTCCATTCCTCTGATCTGGTTGTTTTGCACAGAGACCAAGCCTTTGAAATTTCATGCTAAATTTTGGTGATTACGGTTTTGTTGGAGCGGAGCAAATGATGCCCACAAAAAGCATATGCTTTTGTAAAAGATTAGCCGTAGAGAGCCATGGCTGCCAAGCTAGAGAGCAAGGGCTGATTCTCACATCATTCTAGTTTGGAAGGCAGGAGAGACAGCTCTGTGCCCAGACCGCTACGGGGAGGGGCTGCAGGCAAGTTCTAACATTCTGAAATCCAAGGCATTCATATTCACAGGCAATTAGACAGAAGATGTATAAGAGAGAGGATTGGGTGGGGATGGGGTATATAAGACAGGAAAGAAGGAAGGGAGGGAGGGGAGGCATTAGGAAGGAAGGAGACAGGGGGAGGGGAGATGGAGGGAGAGGGAGGGGATGGGGAGAATTCAGAAGAGAGGAAGTGTAAGAAATTCCCCCAGTCCACAGCATCTGCAGCAGCCTGGTCTCACAGGGAGCTACAACAACTCTACTGAGTCATTCTCTGTGTGTCCCTAGCTAATGGACTGCCCTCACCAGGATCTTTCCCATAGGAAGTGAATTAATATCAAGGGAGGCCTTGTATCCATATAGCCAGCTCCCTACCCTCTTCCCTGCCTCTTGCCTGAAAATCTGAGAGCCTGGATGCAGGTTCTTGTCATGAAATCCCGCCCCATTCGCAGGAAGCTAATGGAACAGACTTGCACTTCTATCTTATGGGCCCTGAATCGTCTCTTCAGAGATCCTGCCAAGCAGGCTGTGTCTGGTGCCAGAGCTAGAAGTCTCCTTGGAGCCCCATGCTGTTGCTTCTTTGTCTGTCTTTTATGGAGTTAATAGCATCCCTGATGAACTCCTTTCTCCCAGGGTCTGTTATCTGTCCCAGGGTCATCATCTTGACACCCATTCTCCCACTCCAACTCCCCCACCCACAAGAGAAAGAGAAAAAAACTTTCAAGGAGAGAAGCCTGGGAAAGGAAGTGCAAAGCAGAAAAAGAAGAGGTGGGGAAGAAAGGAGGGAAACAAGAAAAGGAGGAACAAAGTATGCAGCAGGGGAAGGGAGGGAAAGAAGAGGAAGAGGAAGGAAAGAGCAAGCATAAGCACAGCAAAGACATTGTGTTTAGAAGTTAAGGCAGAATCACTCTGAGCATGCGCCTTGCCTTCGGCTGTGCCTATGCTACAGATCCACAGAAGCAGGAGAGTCTGGACTCTGGCTCCATCCATTAGCACCTGCTAGCAGCTCAGGACATGGTTACCTCCAAGGCTTTGATAGTTTATTATCTCTGCTTCCACACAGGGAATGGTTTTATGGTACCAAGAATTACACAGAGCTTTTAGAAAATCGGGCAATCTGACTGGGGTCATGTTACTGACCTCAGACATCAAGGAAGTGCTGGCTGTCAATACTGAGTTCTAATTCAGCCTCCTAGTCCAGGAGCACTGACTCTAAATGAAGAGGAGGTCTCTGTAGGTCTCACTTCCAAGTTATCAATCACATTGAAGTTATCAACTGGGGTCACTAGAGGTTGATGGCTTGGTCTTCTTGTTTGTAACTTTTGCAGATGTGATCAAAGTTACACAGGTGGCTCATATCAAAGGATTGTGAACTATCTTTGGGGATCAAATATCTATTTTTTATTCATTTAAAAGATTGTGTGTATATGTGTGTGCACTTGTGTACAGGTTCCCATGAAGACCAAAAGAGCACATCAGACACCCTGGAGATAGTTACTGACATAGGTCACCAACTATGGTGCTGGGAACTAAAGTACTCTTAACTGTTGGGCCACAGTGTACCACTTTTACTTAGCATTAAGTTTTCTAAAAATGTGGAGATGAGGTAAAAACTTAACATGAAAAACTATTTTTACACTGGTACTATTATTGCAATGGAATGAACAGGTCTTTCTGTCAAGTCAAAAAAATGCACAAGGAGTGAGGAGATGACTGATGGGTATGACAGTTTGATCGCAATCAAGTTCCTGAATTAAAATCTTAGCTCGCATAAAAAAGTCAGGCCTGATCAACCGGAACTGCTATCCAGTGTTGTGGGGGTACACAGGAGGATGACTGGGGCATGTTGATGCCAGCCTAGCTTCAGGTTTACAGAGGGTGAGAGACTCTATATCAAAGGAATAAAATAGGGGCTGGAGAGATGGCTCAACGATTAAGAGCACTGACTGCTCTTCCAAAGGTCCTGAGTTCAATTCCCAGCAATCACATGGTGGCTCACAGCCATCTGTAATGAGGTCTGGTGCCCTCTTCTGGCCTGCAGGCATACACACAGACAGAATATTGTATACATAATAAATAAATAAATAAATAAATAAATAAATAAATAAATAAGGAATGAAATAGCCAGTGATACAGCAGGGTACTTCCTCTGGCCTCCATACCCTTGTGAATGCACTGCATATACTTATCATAATCACACACAAAATAAACTGCAAAAGTTACATTTGATCTCTTAAATTCATTTTCAAAAGGTTATGCAAGACTAAAAGGTAGGTATGTGGTGTGGGAAGTCCTTCTGTCTATGTGCTGTTTTTATTGGCTAATGAAGAAGCTGCTTTCAGCCAATGGCTTAACGGAGTAAAGCCAGGCTGAAAGAGATATATAGAGAGAGATAGAGAGAGAGATATCTAGAGGGAGAGTAGACGGAGTCAGGGAGAAGCCAAGTAGCCACTGCCAGAGACAGACACCTCCGTTGGAACCTGGCGAAACTTTGCTGGTAGGCCACAACCTCGTGGTGATGCAGAGATTAATGGAGACGGCTTAGTTTAGGATATTAGAGCTAGCTAGAAATATAATTAAGCTATTGGCCAAATAGTATTGCAAATAATGTTTGAGTGATTATTTCATGGTCTGGGCAGCTGGGAATGAACGAGAGGCCTCCCCCAACAGGTATGACTTCTTGTCACCTAAATAGAGGACAATACCAAAACAGCCTGGGACTATGGAGAGGGGATACAGCTTTGTGGAACACAGCTCAGTGCTTGCCTGGCATGCACAAAATACCGAGTTCTTAACCCCAATGCTGAACAAATGGAGCATGGTGGCACACACCTCTAATCCCAGCACTAGGAATGTAGAAACAGGAGGATCAGAAGTTCAAAGTCATCCCCAGCTATATTAGTAAATCTGGGGCCAGCATGGGCTCCAAAAAAGAAAGACAGACATGAGACAGAAAAGAGAGCAGGTTAAAACAAACAATTCTGAAAGCCTTTTCCTGGTCCTAAGGCATGCTGGGAAATGGAATTGTACATGGTCTAAGGGTATGGAATAAATGACTACAAATGTGTGTCCAATAGAAACTCATGATCTAAGTACGTTGACCAGACTCGAAAGCCAATAACTGCAATAAATCACCCTGACTAAAGGAACGACACTTAGTGAACCTTAACGGAGTCAGTCTCAGGATGCTCAGCAACTTATATATAAAACAATGATTTCCTTTTTAAAGTGCTATATAGCAGTTTCCTATAAAGTCCAACATTCCATCCTGGAGATCATCTCTTCAGAATCCCAGATTTGGAAAGGTAGGCTCATTAAGACCAGAAAGTAAACAATGCAAAACTAACGCACGCATCTCAGGAAATCCCTAAAACTTATCATATGCACACACCCCCCATTTCCCCTAGGTTATGCAATCAGTAAATTCAACTGAAGAAGGGAAGACTCTCACATCTATGAAGCTTCCTGGAAGCCATACAGAGAGCATGGTTGTAGTGTCTATGAGTTATACGTCCATGTTGAGTGGGCTTTTTAAGAAATAGATGCCTTAGAGTAGTCTGTGCCCTTGTAATTAACCCTTCACCCACACTCCTATAAATAACACCAATGAACCGAATGATTCACCAAATTGGACTTTAGTGGTATTATTATTTTTTGTTGGTTCATGACATGGATTGAATAGACATGGCAAGTCTCCCCGGGAAATGTCGCATAACACAACGATTAAATATATATTAGAACTTAGATGATCTGAATAATTTTTTAACTTAAAGTACAGTAAATTTAACTTTACTAATTAAGATTTTTCATATAAACCAAGAGCTTGTGCATTTTAGTCATATAACCAAAACCAAAACTACTGTTACATTTATCTACATGTTTAATCAATGTGCTCATTAGGTGTATGTGTGTGCGCGCGCGCACGTGTGTGTGTGTGTGTGTGTGTGTGTGTAGATAGATGCAGATTCTCAATATGATCAGCTGTACTGTTAATATCTAGGTAGTTAATATTAACAATGGCTAAGCTATTAACTTTTCTAAAGGATCAATTTGTACCTTGTCATAGAGAATGGTGAATCTCATTCAAGTGAGAAGTCTGAATACTCTGTTCAATTTTACATGAATTCTCTCGGATAATTAGTTTGAAAAAAAATATAGTACCACAGGGCATCTTATCATCATTTTCTATTCCTCCCTGGAACATGGTCTCTCTCTCTCTCTCTCTCTCTCTCTCTCTCTCTCTCTCTCTCTCTCTCTCTCTCTCTCTCTCCTTCTCTCTCTCCCTCTCTCTCTTCCTCCCTCCCCCCCCCTCTATGTGATTTTTGATAGCAGATCTCATGTATCCCAGGCTAGCTTTAATTTTTCCATATAGCAGAGGATGACCTTAAGTTTCTGATCCTCATGCCTCCATGCCTCTCTTAACTAGCCTGCTGGCCTGCAGGAGCACCATACACACGTGATTTTTTGCAGTGCTTGGGATGGAACCCAGGGCTTTGAGCATGCTAGGCACTACTATCTTGATGGTAGTAGTTCACCTCCCTTGATGGTGCATCAGATCAATGGAGGCTGCCTCGGTGTCTAGCCTTAGGTTTCCCCAGAGTCTCTGCACTCTATGAAGCCTTGCTGGGTCTGTTTACAGATACCTTCATCTGAGTCATGCACAGGTGCACACACATTCATGTACCACTGCATACACATGTTCATACATCCACAGAAACACTTGGTACCACACACATCACCACCACATACAAAACACAAGTAAATAGAATAAAATGGTTTTTGTAATAATGACTGTAGGGCTGTCATCTGGCCTCACATGTATTCACACACCTGCAAGCATGCCTCTCTCCAAACATGCATGAAAATAAGTTGCTAAATGAGCAAATAATTAACAGATATAATTTGCCACAAGTGAAAATTTTCTAGACCTCTGTGCCCAGCCATCTCCCTCACTGACATCTAGGAGGGTTACAAAGAGGGATGCTGCACTGAGCACAGGACACCACTGGCATGGGTCTGTCCATCAGCCCCCTTGCAATTGTCAGTGCACGAAGGCACCTCTAGGGGAGAACTGAGGCCTGGGTGCCTGGCTTTGCCTCCTCTCTCTGAGTAAAACCTCCCTCTCTGCACAATGACAGACTCTCCAGGCCCTTTAGGGCTCCTCAGGAAAGTGATTAAACCTAAAATACCATTTGTGATCTGTTTTCCATCAGAGGGAGGAAGAAAAACAAAAAAACCTGTCTGATGCTGGGGGTTAGCTCCATGGGAAACTATGGCTGCAAGCTGGATCTTTGAGAATTAAATCCAATTGAAAATACATTAAAAGCTCTTTAAAGAAATCTTTTCTGAACCCTTTGTTAAGTGGAGAATCCTTCTGGAAAGAGAGAAGAGTGGTCACCAATGTGTCTTAATACAACTGGATTCACATGAATAGGACTTTCTCAAGAGGAGGTACAGGGGCCAAAGTGAGGGAGGGCTGCACCTCCCCTGACACACTCTCAGAGAAGCTCCCCCACTTACCCCTGCTACACCTCCCCTGTATACAGAATCCTCCCATAGAATCTCACCACAGTGCAGAGACAGGGTTGCACAAGAAAGAACACACCATTTATGGGATCCAGGCTGAAAAGGCCCTACCTGCTGTGAGAAGTCACTGTGAAGGGACCATTGAAGCTAGGTTACCTGGCCCTGCAGTGTCCCGGGAGTCACCCACATCACCATAGCAACAAGAGGAAGCCAGAAAACCCCTCACTTTAAAAGTACACAATAGAGACATGTGCATCACAGACACAAGAAGCACACACTGGGCAGGAAGACAGACTTTGCTGCTTGGAGTCATGTGATCTAGAACAAGTTAGCTAATCTACTCTCAGCTTCTTCACTGGTATAACGAGAATGCCACTCTACCTCCATGTTTAGAAAGAATAAGAAAACCATTTATATTTGTAATGTGTGCATATGTATATGCACATATATTCTGCATACATGTTGAGACCAGAGGCTGGTGCGGGGGCCTACCTTAGTTTTCATTTTATTTATTATTAATACTGTACCATACGCATGCTGTGGGGAGACTTGTCCATGGTATGCATTTAGAGGGCAAGGCATAACTCTGTGAAACTGATTCTCTCCTTTCATCTTTTCAGGAGTTCTCAGAGTGGAATTCAGGTCCTCAGACTGGTGAGGCAATCTCCTCAACCTGCTTAGCCATCTGCGCCCCCTCCTTATTTTCTGAGACAATGTCTCTCACTGTGCAGTGCATGGACTTGGTAAGACTGGCTGGCCAGAGAGCCCTAAAGCCTCCATGTGTCTGCCTCTCCAGTGCTGAAGCTGTGGTTTTTGTTTCCAGAGGGTTCTGTGGAACTGAACTCAGATCCCCATGCTTGTGTGACCTAGTGAGCCAGTTCCATAGAGTCCTCATAAAATAAAGAAGGTTACTGTAGAAATGGCATTATTTGGCTTCTGGGGAGATGACTCAGCTGTTAAAACTAGTTGCTGCTCTTCTAGAGGGCTCAAGCTTGACTCTCAGCACCCATAGTGAATGGTCCACAATTACCTATAACTCCAGCCCCTGAAATTCCAACACCTTCTTCGGGCCCCCATGTGTACCCACACACATATAGTATATACTAACATAGGCACAAAAACATCCACGCAAATAGCAAAAATATAAAACCAGACTCTCTGAACATGGCGGACAATGAGAGCTGACGAGAGGCCAAGGACAATGGCACGGGGTTTTGATCCTACTTCAGGTTCTGGCTTTGTGGGAGCCTAGACAGTTTGGATGTTCACCTTCCTAGATCTGGATGGAGGGGGGAGGACCTTGGACTTTCCACAGGGCAGGGAACCCTGACTGCTCCTGGGACTGGAGAGGGAGGAGAAGAGGAGTGGGGGGAGGGGGAGAGGGGCGGGAGGATGGGGAGGGAAATGGGAGGCGGGGAGGAGGCGGAAATTTTTTTTTTCAATAAAAAAAAAGGGAAAAAAAATAAATAAATAAATCATCACCACCATTTCCCTACTAGTAGATCACATATTAATGGGGTGTGTGTGTGTGTGTGTGTGTGTGTGTGTTTGTGTGTGTGTGTGACAGAGCTACTCTATCCTAAACCAAGCACTGAGTCTTGGCTTCTTTCTCGTAGTCAGAACACATCTGGTCTATAACAAAGACTTTTCTCAACCAATGACAATGGAGTAAACTGACTTCATTGACAGCTCAGCTCAACACTTAAAACGCACTTTAACACCAGAATTTCGTGCTGCCCAGCACTGGTGTCTAAGGTAGCAGCGTGCCCCAGTAGAGGATTAGGCTCTAATTAGATGCAGGCTTTCTAAATTAACTAGGACCCTGGAGCTTCTGCCTGGTTAAGTTACAGAGGCTCCCAATCATGCATTTTATCTTTTGGCGTGCATACACAGGTGCCCAATAAATGTTACTTTTGGTGATAATAAAACAAAAGTCAAACTTTCAAAAACTGCGCTATCCAAAAGGCCATTGTCTACATTCTTGGCAGCCACCAGAGAGCCCGTTTTCCCAAGTCAGCAGCCGCTGAGGAGACTGGCCAAGGGCCAATTCCCAGGGCTGGCGCATTCCTGGGGCCTGGCAAGACGCCATTGAAACCCTGCTTCCTCTTTCTCTTTATGTAGTGGAAAACTTTTTTCTACTTTGACCCCTCCAAGTTGTCCTCTGCTTCTCCCCCAATAAAGTAAAGGAAGGTAGTTAGATGGGAAATATTCTCCAGGTCCGTCCCCCAAACCCATCTATCTCCCACTGCTCCAAGTTGGCAGAGCTCAGAGCAAGTGAAAACAGAAAGCAAACAAAGAGGAGCCTCACAGCCCAGTCCACTAGTCTGATCCCGCAGGGGCCCTGGAAGAAAGACTCAGCAGGACCTGGGGCACAGCAAGTCATTGTGCATGCGCTTGGAAGAGCATGGGCACTTTTGGAAGACTTTGGAATAAAACTGCCTGTTATAAATAGTCATTGGCCAGAATTCAGCTATGAGGGCAGAAACCCAAAAGTTCCAGAAAAAAAAAAAAATACAATGTTCCATATTAAAAGGTCTGGCATAGCCATTAATAGGGAACTCCCAAGCAACTGGAGGAAGAAGAAAGGAATTCTGGGCTTGGCAAGAGACAACCTGTGGCAAAGGACTGGGGTGGACATTTCTGGCTGAGAGCATCCTGGGTATGCCATTTTCCTTCTTAAAGACCATATATGTATATTTAAAAACGCAAAGGGGAAAAACCTGCCTTTTCCGAATTCCCCCTTCTATATGTAGACAAAGAGAGCTGCCATCTTGTGTGCACAATGCAGAGAAGAGGGCATGCAAGGCTCAGTGCTGTGTGTACCCGAAGTTACTCCCCTTGATTCTTCCCCTTGGCCAAGGAAGGAAAGACAACTGTTTGCTTATACATAAGAGGTATGGAGGCTCAGAGAAGGCAGGCAAGATGGCCAAGCTCATACAGGCAGGAGGTATGCGCATCTAACGCAGGTGGGTTCTCCAGCCAAGCATGTCTGTACAAGATATGTGTTCCTTCATTTAATTATTATTGTGAGTATGTCCATGTAGACGTGTGAGGATGCACCTGTGGTGTTTGCATGCACGAGTGTGCACATGAATGTGGATGCCAGTGAGAAACCTAGGCTGTCACTCCTCAGATAGCAACCTTTGTGGAGCCTGGGCTTCTTACTACCCTGGAAGTCACTAGGTAGGCTAGACTGGCTACTTACTGAGCCCCAGGGATCTGCTGTCTCCATCTCCCCATTATCACTGGGATGACAGGTATCTGCCACCAGATCTGTTTTATTTTACATGGATACTGGGGATGTGAGCTCACTCACCCAGGGCTTTAACCACACTGACATCTCCCTAGCCCAAGAATGTAGAATTCTAGTGAAGTGACCAATCTAACAGATCACCCTCCTATATAGCCAGTGTCATTCCCAGGTACACCAAGCATCTTCATCCGGGACCCTGCAGGAAAAAGATCGTATCACAGGAGCATAGGACCTGAGTTCTGAAGATGTCTCGTCAGGATCGAGTTCAGGCAAATAGCCCAAAGTGCCAGGCTGAAAACCCACACACAGAAACTCACTTCAAACGCCATATCAAAAGTGACCTGTTGGGTGTGGTAGTGCCTACTTGCACAACTGTAGCACACTCAGGAAGCAGAGGCGGCCTTTAATCCCCGCACTCAGGCGGAGGTAGGTGAACAGTTCTCCATTCAAGACCAACCCGGTCTACATAGTGAGTTCTAGAACAGTCAGGGTTGCATTAGAAGACCCTGACGCAAAAACCAGACAAACAAATGAACAAACAAAGAAAAGGCAAATGGCTCGGTAGGCAAAGTGCTAACCTGGCAAGCTCTGGGTAAGAGTAAAAGACTCTGTCTCAAAACTAAGGTGGAGAGCTGCTGTCTCTGAGGAAGACTAACGCTGTACCTTTGTTTCCACTGCTAACTGGGCATGCTTACACACACACACACACACATATAACACACACATAACACACATACACACACAAAGCATACACACATCACACACACATCACTCATACATACACTACACACATGCACACACATACACATCTATCTATGCTTGGTTTTCTTCTCAGCACAAGTTCACTCCCTTAGCCCTCCTGAGTGAATCCACCTTCCACACTTCCCATCCTTACACTGGTCCCAGAATGGCACCAGAACACCTGTCCCTCTGACTTCAAATGGACTCAGCCGATGGCAGTCACCGTAAGGGACTATAGCTCACAGAAGAAAGAAGATGGCATTCTCATCTGCTGCTGTTAGGGACACCATTGGCCATGGTCCCTCCACCTAAGGTGGGGTTTACTGCCAGCTGGCTGATTCCTCAAGCCTTGCTCTACTAGGGAAGGACAGCTACTGCCCAGAGACCGCAATGGCTCCTCCTTAGTACAGGATCCAGTGGGTCCTGATGTGTCTCCCACCCTCCCTGACTGCCACCTCCTTGTTTCCCCTCCTGTGACCTGGCCTGTCACAGACCATCTGTCTTCCTCCCAACTGACAAAAATAACAGAGCTGGCTCCTAGACTGTGGGGATTTCTTCAGATCCTTCTACCGGGATGAGAAATATCTCACTCAAGTATCTCCTTCTCTCCTTCATTCCTTCTTCCCTCCTTCTTCCCCTTTTCTTTCATTTATCTTCTCCTCATCCTCTCTCCCTCTCTTCTCCTTTCTTCTGTCTCCCTCCCTCCCTTCCCTCTCTTCTTTCTTCCCCTTCTCTCTCTTTCCTTTCTGCCCTATCTCTCTCCCTCCCTCCCTCCCTCCCTTCCCTCTCTTCTTTCTTCCCCTTCTCTCTCTTTCCTTTCTGCCCTATCTCTCTCCCTCCCTCCCTCCCTTTTTTCTCTCTCTATCTCGGCTTTCCTCCCTCCTTATCAACTTCACCAAGCAGGCCACCCTGTGTGACCCACAAGATCCTGTCTGCCCTGTCCGCATCACCTCCTCCCATGCTCGCAGGGCCAGCTGGGACGCCACATGAACAAAACAACAATGATAGCAGCAGCTTCATCCCTGGGCACCTCACTGATGCCTGCAAGCACTGTGTCTCCGAATAGTCCCCACTCACACTGGGTGACTGCCAGGCCTCTGAGCTCTTCTACCTCCAAAGATGGCAGGCCTCCAACAAGAGCTTCCCATATAAAAAATCCAACAGCCCCCAAGCTCCTCACAGCGCCAGCTCTGACAGATGGATCCCAGAATTCAGCAGACTAAATGATTTTATTTCCCTCAACACAGCCATGTGCATAAGGCAGTCTGTGAATGAACTGTACTAGGAAATCAACCAGGTTGAAGGCAGCCACTTCAAATCAAGGACCAAAGAGGTGCTGAAAGACAGAAAGGGGGAGAACCTCTGAGGCACCTTCAGAAATGGACAATTATGATCCATTAAGCCCCATTAAGGGATGGAAATTTATGAGGAGGAAACATCTGGAATGGCCTAGAATGTAAAGGAACCAGGAGAAACCTCCGTGAGGGCTTATAGAAGGGATCCCAGACCAGAGAGAACTGTGAAACTGGTCCACGGGAAGGAGACTCGTTATGCTTATCTGATGTTAAGTGGAGTGTTTGAATATGATGCCCCCAGATTGGCTCTCTAAATTAAAACTGAAATTGGGTTGGAGATGAAGGCTGTGAACAAAGGTGGCAGGAAGATCATAGATACTGGCTAAGCTTGGACAACTTGGTACAGCCTGTGACCCCTGTAGGTGTTTAATAAATGTTAACCGATAATAAATGACAGCATAAGATGGGCAGTTAGTATACAACAGCTGAGATTCTGATGGTGATACTGACACACGGACAGTTGGAACAATTTACACAGATAAAGCAATGGGAGCGAAGAAGCCCAATCATTTAGCTGTGTGATGCACCTGCCTTGCACCAAGAGGCAGGAGAGGAAACTGTGCAGGAGAGAATGAACCATGGTGGCCAGGGAGACAGCGGGAAAGTGACTCAGGGTTACAGCAGAGCTTACCCAGGGTCCAGAAACTACGAACCTAGTAGAAACCTAGCACACCGAGGCAAATCTTAGAGGCTCTGTGGCTTTCTCGGCAAACTTTTGCTACAGGGAGTGCAGGGACACCACACGCTAAATTCAGGCTGGTATTGTAAAGAGAAAAACGAGAGTCCTTCTCTTTGTGCTAAGAACTTTTTATCAATAAAAGCAGAAGGGTAATTGCTTTTTCAATCCTGAGAAAGAAAGAGGGCTAGCAAGCGGGGGCTGGGGGATGATGGGGTTTACGGGTCTTGCAGGGGCCATACGTCAACCTCAAGTGTCATTCTTGAGGATATGTCAACCTCACTTTTGAGACAGGGTCGCTCACTGGCCTGGAGCTCACTGGTTAGGATACACTAGCCGGTCAGTAAGGCCCAGGAACCCACCTGTCTCTACCTCCCAAGGACTTAGGTTACAAATCTCTGCCACTGTGCCTGGCTCTCTTACTGGATTCTGCTTGTGTGGTAAGCACTTTGCCCACGATGTCATCTTCCGAGCTCCACAAATGATGTTGCTTGTCCTGCTGAGTGCATGCTGCTAGTGCTCGGCTCCCTGAATATACTAGATTGTTAGAGTTTCACACACTAATAGAAACCCTGCTTTGCATTTCTGGACCCTCATGCGGCAGAGCTTTGCCCACCAGGTGCTCAATTTCTGTGCCCATGGGTGAAGAAAGGGCATACAGTAAGAGTGTCTCACCGCTGGCAGATAGGGCATCAGAAAACAATCCCATGGGATGAACACCCTGAGAGTGAGAATGTAGGAGGAACATGCCAGAAGGATGGATGCCCCAGAGCCTGGTGGGTTTGAGGGGTTTGAGGATCTACCCACAAAGAGATTGATTAACACACTACTGTTGTTAGGACAAAGCACTGGAGAGCCTGCCATAGGAAAAGGCAGGAAACTCAGTTGCCATGGAAACTTAGAGGCTCTGATAATGCCGGTTATTGAAAGATGGTGAGACACCAGGAAGATGACAAGCAAATCTTAGTACCATAAGGAAACAGGGTTTGCCAAGCAAACATCTCCACCCATTTGTCCTTATTCCTGCCAAGGAAGCAAGATAATTCCCTGCCTCATCAATAACAGCATCTACAAACGCTTTCAAAACATGTCTAGTTTCTATTTTGATTTACTGATCTCAGAGACTCCAAGGATGCAAAGAACTACAACATGAGAGACTGACAGGTAGCACTCACTGCCCTAGCTAAACGCGGTTGATGATGGGGGTTGGGGACTACAGAGCATCTACTCCATGTCCCCAGAAAGGAAGTGGTCCATGGGCAGATGCCCTGGGAAGCACTCAGTGCAGTTAAATTGCCATACCTTCCTCAGGTCACAGATGCCCTTGAGAAGTTTATGATACCATATGGACTTTCCCCATAAAAATGTATAAATACACATTAATATGAAGCATTTCATTAATTTAAAGACTTGGGAGTCATTGGCATCCATTTGAACCTGCTTGGTGAACTCCAAGCCAGCAATAGAATTTGTCTCAAAAACAAACTGGAATGATGCTACTCCTGTCCACTGGCCTCTACATACATGCACACACACTCACACACACTCACACACACACTTCACATGCACACAATGCACCTCTACACAGGGACATGTATACACACACAAACACATGCGCACACACACATACAGAACATACACAGCAGCATCACATTGCATGAGTAGTATGTTATCTTCTCACTCCAATCATCGCAAACAGCAACAGCATCTCTCCCTACCTGGATTCCATGCTAATGTCTGGAGATCACGGACAGATAGCTACCCACAGGCAAGCACAAACCCATGTTCATCACACTAAGCACAGTCCATGTGTCAGGCTTTAGGAGCACAAACATGGATAGGCCATGGCCTATGTCCTCTTAAAAGTTATATTTTAACTCAGGGGTGATCTGCTCCCGGGTGTAGGGACAGCTGGTCATGTCTGGAGGATGACTGGGTAGCCAGAACCAGAAGAGTTGTTCTTAGCACCTGCTGAATAAGAGGCTGGTGTTCTGCTAAGCATCCACAATGCACAGAACACACCTACCACAAGGAATTATTGGGTCTACAGTGTCAATACTGTCAAATGGTGCATGTGGCAATAAGTTAAATCAAGTGACTAAAATCCCATCAGAAAGAACATTTTGATAATATCTTTCATTATCTGGGCCCAGACATAAACTGGTAGAGTATCTTCCTAGCCTACATAAAACCCTGGATTCTGTATCTAGCACTGTATGTTAGCCAGGCACACACCTTCTTCCCAGAACTCGGTACAGAAGCAGAATCAGAAACACACAGTCGTTCTGGGCTACACAGTGCCTGGTCTAGTTTCATTCAGCTGCTGTGATGAAACATTCTAGCTAAAGGCAGTTTAGGGGGAGAGAGGTTTACATCAACTTATAACTTACAGTCTATCATTGAAGGAACTCAGGGCAGGAACTCAAGCAAGAATTTAAAGCACAAACCATGGAGAGACGCTGTTTACTGGCTAGATTGTTCAAGCTTATGCTCAGCTGGCTTTCTTACAAAGCCCAGGATCACCTGCCCAGGGAATGGTGCCACCCACAGTGGGCTGGGCCCTCTGAGAACGATTAATAACCAAGACCAAACCCCCACAAACATGCCCACGAGTCAACCTGAGCTGGGCAATCCTTCAAATGAGACTCCCTTCTCAAGTGACTCTTGGCTGTGTCAAGTTGACAGTTCAAGCTAATCAGACAGCAAGTTTGAGGCAAAGCTGGCCTGAATGTGACCCTGTCTCGAAAAACAATTGGATGGGGACATTTTCATGGGAGCCTTTGAAGATGTGGCCATTGTTTTAGTTTACTGAGGGGAACAAAGAAAAGTCTCTCCCAGAGAAAGCCTGAAAGATGAATGAAAACGCTCCTGGGTGGCACCAACTGCTAGCTTAGCAGTGAACTAAACAATAGTGTTCCCTCTGGAAGTGGGAAATCCTGCTGGTTCTCCCCATCAGTCAGCAGTCTAGCCAAAAATCTGCTTAGTTCTCCAATATCACTGTAGAACCCTGCTGCACCCTGCCAGGAAGGACAGCTACCTACCAGCTGGGTGTGTTCTACCTCCCCCCAGCTACTTCCCTGGGGCAATAATTCCTCAAGTAAATGCTTTCTAAACTGGGGGTGGGGAGGGTTGGCTCAACGATCTGATTAATCTGAATAAGGAAATCACAAGATCAGCAGCAGACCTAAACCCACCTTTCAGTACTCATGTTACTTACTCCATATGACTCCCTCCCTCCCTCCCTCCCTCCCTCCCTCTTTCCCAGCACCACGCCACGAGGGACTGTGTTTTCTGGAACCAGACTTGTCTCCCTTATCGCTGGGCATGGGTATGGCAGGTGCTGTACCCATGAAAGTTTCTGGTTCTGTCAGAACAGCTGGAGGCTTCTGGGGCAGGGCAGCAGCACAGAAAGGCTCCCTGTGGCTGTCACAGAAGAGGTTTCCCCTTGGGAGCTTTAAAGTATGCAAAGCTAGACCCAACCCAAAATTTCAGTCCCGTCTCCTCACCAGTCCCATGGCCTGGAGGATGCTGAGGCACAGACCAAGCTGCAGATTTCTTCTTTGTAAAATAGGGACAGCCAGAATTCTTCCCTTAAAGAGCTGTTGTATCAGCCAACTATTTCCATATAGAGCATGAGTAGACAGTCTGGCATGTAGTAAACTTCAATAAATTTCTACTACTATTACTAAGGGAGGGAAGCCATTGTGGTCAAAACTCAACGTGTGATTTGCCAACCAAACACGCAGAGCTGCCAGCTAAGGTAGCTCCCACCAGCCTTCCTCCCCTGGCCTTCCTCCCCCAGCCTTCCTCTCCAGGCCTTCCCCCTCACTTGGGAACCTACATTTTTTTTCATTTCCCTTCCACTTAAATAGCCTTTATCCTTAGGAAGTAAAATCACCAACATCAAAGATCGAAGATTATAAAGGTGCACATGTGTGAGATCTCTCCCAACCTTCCTCTTACAACGTTTCCTTCCTCCCACATACACACACATACACCTGAAACACACACACACACACGTGTGCACACACCACCCACACTTCAAATTCCTCTGTGCCTATCCTCCAAGTTGTCACTAAAGGACATGAACTGTTTTTCCTTTTATGTTTTACTTCATCTGAACTACATGTTCCTTCATTCTATGGTTTCTCCAGCCTGAAAAAAAATGTTTAAGAGCCACTCTAAGAGTGCTATAATTTCTAACTCAACACTTCATGATTTGACTAAGTAAAATAAAAAGGTAATAAAGTTAATAGTACCTTATTCTTAGGATACATGAGGAGAAAATTTCTTCTGCAAAGTTTAAATGAGGGAATCACCACTGGGTCTCCTGGCTCACTTTGGTCATAATGGTTATTGCACTAGAGTCTCGAGCTGTGAAGACTCCATACTTCCTTTTCATCCACCTAATTTCCCCAAAGGACATTTTTTCCTGGGCTAATATTTAGTGAAAAATAAAGAATAGAAATGAGAGATGGAAACCTGGGCTCTTGGCCTGATCTTATTCTTCTGGTTAGCTTTAGGAAAAGCAGGTAACTTCTCTGGGTCTTAACTCTTTCTTATATTAGGTAATGGAGTACAGAACCAATACATCCCTAGTTTACCAATCCGGAATACCAAAAAGAAAACTGGGCGATGGTTCATTTGGTAAAGCATTTGACTTGCAAGCATGAGAACCTGAGTTCCATTGCCAGAATGATTGTCTGAAGAAAAAATAAAACAAAACTCACCAGGCTCACTAGAACAAGCTTACAATCTCCGTGCTGGGTTGGCAAGGATGGGCAGATCCCTGGGACTTACTGACCAGTGTGACCAACTTGGTAAATTCCAGGCCAGTGAGAGACCTGTCTCAAAAAACAGAAGGGAGCCAGCAAGATAGCACATTTGGTAAAGTGCTCAGTGCACAAGCAGGAGGAGCTGGGTTCGAACCCCAGAACCCATGTAACAAGCTGTCATTGGTGGTATATGCTTGTGATCCCAGAGCAGGGAAGGCAGAGACAGGTGGATCCCTATGGCTTGCTGGCCCACCAGTCTCCTCTTTAAAAAAAAAAAAAATCAGGCCAATGTGAGGCCCTGTCCCAAAAACAGGGTGGGTGTCAATAGAATGGCTCAGTGGGTAAAGGGACCAAGGCTGCCACCAAGCCTGAGGACCTGAGTTTAATCCTCAATATCCTCATAATAGAAGGAGAGAACTGACCCCAGAAAGTTGTCCCCTGCCTCCACATACATGCCTTGCCATGTAAACATGTGCACACACACAAAATAAATAACTACACATATCCTTCTTTTTACCAACAGCATCCATAGAATTCCACTCTTCTGGATCACACTCTGACTTGGTCAAAGGTCTTTTATTAAGGACTGGTTCTATCGAGTATTGAAAGACCATAGCTTAGCATGTTTGCCTTGACAGGATATTTGCATATTAGTTGAGACTAGAAGCAAAAATAGGTGGCTCTGGAGACCAACCAACCAGAATGCTATTTCTGAAAACTGTTCTCATCGTACCATATGGCTGCTGTCTCTGCCTCTGCCTAAGCCAAGGCAGATCAGACCGGCGTGACAATGTTCATGAAGACTTTCTCCTGCAACAGAGGCTGAGAAAATACCCCTGTATACCGGCTTTCCCAGAAGTTGTAAAGGGAATGGACACAGGAGAACACATTTGCCAATTTCCATGCAGATAGCACAGGATCTGGTGTGTGAGGTGTGGCTGCATCCACAGAAAAGAACACTTAAAGCATTACTAGCATCTGTAGCCTCGGCGATCTCGCTGGTCAACACGAAGCCTACAGTCGGCTCCAGGTTCAGGGTCACATGAAGAACTCGGCATGAGGATGCTTTGCATATCCCATTCTCAGCGTCCAGAATCTCACTCATGTAAAGCTTTAAAGGGAAGTGGCCATGATCACAAGAAAAATAACGAAGTCTGCAGATCTTTAAAAAACTACCGGATTTAAAATTAAGAAATTCTACTCTGGACTCAAGAGTAGAATTGAAGGGGCATAACTGACAAACCCATTTGTCAGTTGTGTGGGACGGGAGAGGTGGGCATGGATATGGAGGTGTGTGTGCGTGTGTACATGTGTAAGAGTGGTGCAACGGGCAATCTGAGCATTCCTCAGGCACCCTGGTCCACCACGGTTTGTTTTTGAGAAAGAGTCACTCACAAGCCTGGACCTGACCAAATCAGCTGGGCCAGCTGTCCAAGCAGTCTTGGAGGTCACCTGCCTCCACTTCCCAGCACTGCCATCACACTTGGCTTCTTCACATGTGTACTTGAATAGCATGCAGGTGCTCATGCTCCCTAACCTCCAACGACGCTTTATCAGCCATGTTCCACGTAGCGGTCTCTAGAGCAGTTGCTGTCAGCACAGCACAGCCCTGATACTCACACAAAAGAGGGGCCAAGAGCAATCTATAGTTCCCTAATGAGAGAACTGGGCTAAGGGAGGGCCTTCGTCTGATTTCCCGCTCTGGTCACATGGAACATGGAACAGAAGAGGTACTTACATTTGGTAATCCAGAGCCCATGGAAAAGAAGCCCAGCTTCTAAGCACAGAGACGACCTGTTTCCTTGTGCTAACCAGATCCTCACACACCAAGGGAAACCCAACCAGGCTGTTAAGAATGATGTCCACTGGGCCAGCAAGAGGCTGCGGTTGGTAAAAAGGACATGCCGAGCAAGCCTAACAACCTGAGTTTGGTCTCCGGCACCCACATAGCAGGCTGGATATGGTGCGTTCAGCTGAGATTCCAGGGCTGCTATAATGAGATGGGAGGTGGAGACCGGGGAACCAGTGGGAAGTTCCAGGGCCAGCTAGCTGGGAATACACACCAAGCAGCCGAGACGAGAGACACTTTGCCCCAGTTAGGTGGAAGGCAAACTGGACTCCTGGAAGCAGTTCTATGATCTCCACATGAATTCGCCACACTCACACACACATGCACAGCATATGCACACATGCTAAATCCAGTTTTTTAAAGGAATAGTGTTCACCAGAGTGAGAAAGAAATGTTATGTAGGATGGAATGAAGCCCTCGGCCACTTTCTCGGCTCTTCAACACTTCAGAGCTGTATTGAATTTTTGTTCAGCTCCACAGTTTACTGTATGTTGGAGCAACTACATATAGGCCTGGCATTTGGACCGAAGGCACAGGCACATTTTTGTATAGGCTAATGTCTATTTCAGCCAGAATTAATGCAATTATATGTAATGTTGACAGATTATGACATTTACCTATTAAGACACTATACAAACATTCCAATAATTTGCTGGCCTTTGAGTTTGTAAAAAATAAATGAGCCCAAATCCCATGGGGTAAATGGAATCAGGGTTTTAGGAGCTGGGCGTTCAGGAAATAACAGTCAAAGGATAACGTATTTGAAGCCAAAACACATCCAGTGGTCAGTGGCACTTACCACAAGACTGCTGTCCAGAGATAGTCTTTTACCAAAGTCCCTTTTACACAGCTGTCTCTTCCCCTCCATGGGTGAGTGATGGATTTTCCTTTGCAATTTATCAGAATCCCCCGTCTGTCTCCACGGCCACTGCAAAAAGCGAACATGGGTTTTGTGATCAAACACAGTGTTTAAACTTTTCATTTTGCACTGTTCCTACCAGAAACTAGGGCCAAAAAAGTGCCTAGACCCAAACAGTAAGTCTAACACTTGTGAGGCCTCTTGGCTCACAAGACTTCTCTCAGGGGCACATGCTTGAGCCATCTTTGTGGAGGTGCGTGTATTTTTTATAGCTTATGCTTGCAGGGCTGGGGGATGGGCTGGCGCATTAAATCAGCAGACTGTGGCCAAAAGCAAGCGGTCTGCATCATGCCACACTTGCCCCATACCTGTTCTCTTTCCATCTGCCAGAACAAGTCTCTTTCTGCGCACACAGGTGCTGTCTGCAAAGTCCATGAGCTCAAACCCAGAAAACCACACTCCCGAACCAAGAACTGCTGAGCCTTAGATCCAACAAGGAGAACCCCAAACTTGCACATTATTGACAATATTTAAATGTCAAAATGTCATGTAAGCTAGGAGCTAGAGAGATGACTAGAGCTCCGACTTGTCTCGTAGTTTTGGGTTGGAAAATCAGTTCCCAACACCCATATCTGGCAGCTCACAACCACACAGAACTTTGGCTCCCTGGGATCCGATGTGCTCCTCTGGCCTCCCTGGGTAACTGCACTCACATGCAAATACCCCCACAGAGATACAGCATTTTGAAATTAGAATAAATCTCTTGAAATGTCATTTCAAGTTATTGAGCATGGGAAGATCCATTGGTTTTGAGGAAGCCAGGATCAGTAAACTCTGGATAATGTCATCATGGACAGCACCTATTTATAGAACACTACTTTTAGCATACAGCGCATCAAGGATTACACTGATGCTGCTTGTTCTCAAATGAGCAAGAATTTTGCTTAATAAAAGTCCACCACATGTATTAGGTTCCAAGTTTCATCAATCGTAAAAGACCAAAATAAAAAAAGGGGGGGGGGATGTGCCCTGGTGATGTCACCATGCTACAGTGTCCCCACACCCATGAGTCCAGGCAGCACAAGGTCGAGTTCGTGCGTTAACTTTTATAAAGGCAATGAGAGGATGGAGGATGGACCTAGGAGAGATAAGGATAGGAATGGGAGGCAAATACAACCAAAAGGTATTGTATACACATGTGAAACTCCCAAAATAATTAATAAAATGTGTATATTTTAAAAAAGAAATGGATTTGACTCTATTTCCTTACCCCTTGGCCACGTGGCCATGGACAAGTCATTCAACCTCTCTGCATGGCTTTTTTTTCCCCTCAACTGTTACAGTCATTTAACTCTATCACTGGAACAATGAGAGAACTGTTGAATAGTAGATTATAATGTACAGTGAATTATAAATATCAACAGGTAATCTTAACATCTACTGAATAAAATTCACTATGCCTTTAGTGGTTCAAAGAACAGTTGAAAATATAGAAATTTCCTATTATCCTACAAAACAAGATAGCCAAGTAGGCCAGATACAGAATGTTGTGACAAAAAGCCATGCAAATCAGTTTTTTGTTTGTTTACTCTTTGACAGTTTCACACACACATATAATAAATTGTGGTTATTTTCTCCACTCTTCCCTTGTCTCATCCCCCTCTCTTTGCCACTGAATCTCTTCTTCCCAACACATCCCATTCCTAGTCTCTTGTCCATTTGTGTGTATTCCTTAGGCAGGTAGCCCTGAACACTTTAATAGTAGAGAAATAAAGCAATGTACAAGTGAGCATGTGTGCATTCATTTCTCCTCTTTACTAAGGATGTCATATAACCAGTTATCTCAAGCCACAGCCATGGTGACTTCCCCGAAGTGATGGACTGTACCCTGGAAGGGTGAGCTAAAACAAATTCTATCTACCACAAGTTGCTTATTGTCAAGTTATTTTTCTCCCCAGCAATACCAATGAAAGTAAAACAGCCTACATCTTGCCAACAAGTCTTTAGAGCCCCACCCCCCCAAGCCCTATGTGAATTCTGACAAATCTGCTTTTATCTTAACTCTCACACCATCCTGCCTGATCTCCATGCCCCCAGTTCAGGCGCTGGACCTGTCTTACTTTCATCAAAAGATCTTCACAACAAATACATTAGGTGAGGATTCCCTTTCTCTACCAATATTCATAGGACATTCATCACCCTTAATACCCAAGATAGTCTCTTACACGTAACAAATTCTAAAGGTATGTGTGTTTTCAAATGAAGATGTTAGATATTAGTTCTATTGCCATAGGAGAAAGTATTTGTCAACTGACGCTGTTTGGGGACCTGCCCTTCAGATTTCTACCTTGCCATGTGGCATCCCACTCTTTGCCTCCTTGACTGTAGTCATGGTGGCTAAGATCGGCCTGGATAGGGAACCCTGATTGCTCTTTGGGCTGACAAGGGAGGGAGACTTGATCGGGGGAGGGGGAGGGAAATGGGAGGCAGTGGAGGGGAAGAGGCAGAAATCTTTAAGAAAGAAAGAAAGAATAGCTATGACACAGAGAGACTGCTGGGGATGACAACCTCCCCTCTAGCAAATGGATACTTTCCTCAGTTTTAATCCTCCCCACCACAATAGACCATCAGTTCACAGACAGCATGTATATTCTGAGTGCTTACTACATAGAATACCCAAGCCCTAGATGTTGAAAGCCATGTATAAGAAGGACTAACCGTGGTGACATAGCTCTTCTGGTAAAGTGCTGGACATGCAAGCATGAAGACCTGAGTTGGATTCCCTAGAACCCACATTAAAACTAAGCGCAATACTGTGCCTGAAATTCTAGTGCTAGGGATGCAGACACGGAGGGATGCCTGGGGCTCACTGGCCATCCAGTCTTTTCTGGATCTGTGAGTTCCAGATTCACTGAGAGGCTCTGCCTCCAAAAATAATGTGGGAAGTGATAAAGAAGACACTGAGCATTGTAGCTCTGGCCTCTCTCCACAAACACACACACACACACACACACACACACACACACCTATGACTAGAAAGAGTAAGTTCTTGCTTCTATGGAACCTTCTAGTAAGAATATATCAATAATGAGTAAGCAAACAAAGAAATAATCTCAAGTTGTGCTAGGTGATGGCATTAGGAAGTAACTTTAGTAGGTGTTACAACCTTGAGTCACACCAACAGAACCTTTTTATATAGAATGGCTAGAGTATAAAAGGGTTTTTCAAAAAGATGCAAGACATCATTCCAGGCAGAGGGACCATGAGAAGGGGCTAGAAAAGAGCTGTGTGCCTGGAGGAAGATTTATTTCTTGAGAATAAAGTTAGCTAGAAAGGGAGTGCCTACAAGAAGTGCCAAGTCATAGCCACCAATTACAAACTCTCATTCTAAATACAAAGGGTACTAGGGCTTTCTATCTCCACTTCTTACTAGCTTACTACATAAATACCCAACCCCTATGTTGAAAGTCATGTGTAAGAAGAACTAGCCATGAGGTAAGCCACTTATTACTAGCTAATGACATTCAACAAATTCTTTAATATATTTAATTCTCAGTGGTTCAGTTATAAACCACCACTGATAAGGAAACCTCCATTAATAAGACAATTAACTTGAGTATTTTTCTAGTGATTGGTGGTCAGTATTAAATATTAGAATATTGATCAACCCTCTAGTACACATAGTAAAATCAGGAAAGACACTAGGTGATGATTTTATGTTTCACTATAGCTCAAGAAGAATGTCCCCAGGGAGAATGAGAATCTTTGTAAAATTCCTAGGATAGACGAGTTCGCCTGCCTGCTTGGTTTGCTTAATTCTTTCACATACTTCAAGCTGTCAATCACGTAATATAACGGTAGAAATGACATCCAAATTACTTGGAAACAATATTCTATAAGCACTGAATAATGTTAACATTCCAGGACAATAAGGATCAAAGCACAATGAGCAATATGGTGACAACAAAAGTCCTGGCTGTTTACCTGTCCAGTGGAATCACCATCCCCACGTCAGAAACGGGAACATTTGCTAGCTGGGGCTGGGGAACACCTCAGTAAGGAAAAGTGCCTGCCATGCAGGCATCAGAACCCTAGTCTGGATCAGAAACCATGTAAAGGACATGAGTTCCAGACACTCCTATGATCCCGAGCTGGGAAAGTAGAGACAAGAGCATTCCTGCAGCTCACTGGCCAGCCAGCCTAGGGAAATGGATATGCTGTAAGTTCAGTGAGAGATTCTGTCTTAAAACACAAGTGAAGAATGACAGAGGAAATCTGCTGGCATTGACCTCTGGCCTCGACACACATAGCCATGCATGTGCATATACACACAAACATACAGCAAACACACACACACACACACCTGTTTTCTAAACATGAGAAAATGATCATGGGTAAATGCAGAGTAAGGTCATCCCAACAGGTCAAAAACAGACCACTTTAAAAGATTTTTAAAAATTAGAAATAATAGCTAGGTATGGTGGTGTGCGTCTATATTGGGAGCACATGGGAAATAAGAGACAAAAGATAGGTAGGAAAGAAGTGAGGTAGAAGAAAGAAAGAGAGGCAGGAGGGGAAAGAAGGAAGAGAGAGAAGGAAGGGAGGGAAAGAGGAAGAGAAGGGAGGCGAAAGGAAGAGAGGAAAATGAAGAGGTGGGGAAGGTATCCTAGAAATGTGAACATTCTAGAAATTCAAGACCTGAAGTCTAAGAAGAGATTTTTATACTGACTGGTCAAAGGCAATGTAAAATATAATAGTGGATTTATGAAGAAATGATTTCTGCAAAGAGGATTAGCTCTGGGTGGAGCTAACTCAGACAACTTGCCTTTATGGACACTCTGGTGTGGTCAGTGGCTGTCTAGACTGTACACACCAGACAGCAGCACCATGAGCATCTCCCAGCTCCCTCTTCCTCAAGCATTCTTTTAAAGACTCCCCATGCACCAGGCCGTGGTGGCGCATGCCTTTAATCCCAGCACTCGGGAGGCAGAGGCAGGTGAATCCCTGCTAGTTCGAGGCCAGCCTAGCCTACAAGAGCTAGTTCCAGGATAGCTAGAACTGTTACACAGGGAAACCCTGTCTAAAACCAAAAAGGGGGGCTCCCCATGCTCCCTCCTCTGCCTCTCCTTCCTCTCCTTCATGTACTGCTTGAAGAAATGTTTTAAACTCCTTATACAAAACAGCTCCGCCCTGCATGAAAATCAGAATAGAAATAAAATAGGTATATAAGGAAATCTTAAAATAAATAAACAACCAATAGCAAGAATAAAAATAAATAAAGACAACATGCATATAACCCCAGTGGAATGGAAGAATACTGAGATGTGACTAGGGGAAAAAATTTCTGCAGTGTGTCAGCTGCTAATGTTAATGAGTTAGTTAAATTAGAAAAATCCCAACTGCCCAAAGCTAAAAGCATTCAACCACATAGGATGCCGGGGCGCAGTATGGACCGTGTTATCAAATGCATTCTGTTCAGCTGATTTTTGCGGTTGGTGTTGTGTTTTGTTGTTGCTTTGAGCTGGCTGTGGAGAGCAACACTTAAAAAGCCATCCAATTTCTAGAGAATATTTTCCATCTGGGGCCAGTTGGGGAAAGCACGGGCTAAATGCTGCAAAGCCAGGGGAGACACAACACAACTCATTAGGGAGGCGGTTTATGAGGAGGAATGCTTTCTGAAAATCCAGCCAAGAGTTGACGGCGATGTCCCTGCACACTGCAACAGCCATTATTTTTCATTAAATGTCTTAAAACACAAGCGAAAACCCAAAACGACCAAGGAAATGGACAGAGTAAAATAAATTGGAAGTCGATCAGTTTTTTGCAGAGGTTTTAGGTGGTAGTTAAAATCTTGCCAATTACCCAGAGTGTCTCTTTGCTCTCAAAGAGGTTATTTATTCTATTTTATTTTAGAATAAGCTCCCTCCACATGCTCCTCAACCCCACATAACCCTGATGTGAGTAAAAAGCCAAGGAAATCAAGAGTAAGCATTAAACCTTCAAAACCAACTAACACACACAAAATAATACAATTTTAATAAACCATATGATGTAGACTGTGATGTTAAAGATGTTATATGTAATAAACTGCCAAAATTAAAGAGAAAAAATTTACAGCTGTTTCGTTTCCCTTTCTCTATTCAGCATTTAGTTAAAATGCAAGCGGTGTATGCTTGTTGAAAGAGGGAGGTGGGCAAAAATCTCTTTTCAAGAACGTAAAATACTTACTGATGATCCACTTAGATGCCACCAAAAAAGTTAATTTGGGGCTCATGAGAAGGCTCAGCAGGTCAATGCACTTGCAGTCAGAGCAGAATGACCAATTTCTGGTCCTCAGAACCCCACATAGGTGAAAAGAGAGAACCAATTGTCTCCAAATGTTGTCCTCTGACTGCCATGCACCTCCTGATACACACATACAAGGCATGCAAACAGGCGTCACATCCCCCACATACACAAATGAAATTTATACTTAATCAAAAACTCAGATTTTTACAGATGTGCCTTCTTATGAAAATACATACAAAATATGTATATATGTATATATGTGCATATTCTCTACATACATATATATATATATCCACAATTCCATCTCCTTCCTTGCTTATAAGTAATAAAAATTAAAACTTTTAATTAGTAGGGCTTTGCATAAATTATAGTTTTACTTTTCTTTCTTTTTTTAAAAAAAATCTATCATCATATAGAATGTTACTGATTCAGAGTCAAAGATCTCAATACTTTTTTTTATTTGTTTTTTGAGACAGAGTTTCTCTGTAGCTTTGGAGCCTGTCCTGGAACTTGCTCTTGTAGACCAGGCTGGCCTCGAACTCATAGAGATCAGCCTGCCTCTGCCTCCAAAGTGCTGGGATTAAAGGTGTGCACCACCACCACCCGGCTGAATCCTTTACTTTCTATGTTCTAAATTAGGACATTTTTATTACTCATCATATGTTTATGGCACCATCAGAATATAACTTTTGAGCATTGTGTAAACAAAGGGTTTTAGCTTTAAGTACCTTTACTGTGCCCAGATAGCACATATGTATAAATGTGTGTGAAGGGCAGAGGGTCAATTGCAGGGGTCTGTTTTCTGGTAACTTTCTGTTCAAACTTTTAGAAATAAGTTAGCAACACTTTGGGCCCTCCCTGTCCAATATTTATGTCTCATTTACTTTCCTTATCACAGACAGTGCTTTGCCTAGAAGGGAGGCTGTTTGTGGGAACATCATTTTTCTTATTTCAGTAGAGTTCATTGTGACATTTGCACCATTAAGATCAAGATTATCTCCTCCCCCCCCCCTTTTGGATCTATCAATCACCAGATCCAATAAATAATTAAATGTGCTTGAATTTCTATCATGCTTTATACTTGATGTGATTTGTTTTGCATGCATGTTCAGGGGCACATGTGTGGGTGGATGCATGTGCAAACCAGAAGCCAACCTGACTTGATCCTTAGGACCCATTCTCCTTGTTCATGTTGCCAGCTAAGATATCTCTTCTGCCATGGCGTATGGTTTCACATGAAAATGATTTACAAGGTCAGCGTACACTCTAAAAGGATGGGGAAGGGGGCTATTATCGCCAATGAGGTGGCTACTGGTGAATTCCTCATGTTCCAGCAGATGGTTTCTCATCCATGTCCACAGCGGGTCCTGGCTAAACAAAGTGGCTCACAAAGCAAAAAGCAAAGACTTCACAGTGGGATGGGGACTTGGTAGGAGGATGGACAGATGCTGGAAGTGAAAGGCGAAAAAGAGAAGATGGGGGGAATGATGTGACCATGGGGCATTATATGTGCATGAGTTGTCAGAGAAGAAATTAGTAAAAGTATATAGTATCATAAAGTGTCTGTGTGTGTGTACAGGTAACCAACAGAGAAAGGCATCAGGTCCCCTGGAGCTGGAATTACACGTGGTTGTGGGCCATCTGACGTGGGTGCTATGAACTAAACTCAAGTCCTCTGCAAGAATAGTGCTCTGAAATGTTGTTATCTCTCCAGACCCGGTGACAGGGTATTTTTTTTATCTTTATCAGTATCAGATGCTGTGTATAATGTGTACTCTGTACTTTAATCTGATGGGCTAAGTGGTCACGCTTCCTATAGCTTCATAGCAGGAGAATGACATCGGCTCCGGCCTATGACGTAGCATTATAGCATGGGTGTTCAAGATCTTTTACAGTCTAGTGAAGTCACCACGTGCTGGCCTCTCTCCAACCTAGAACAGTGTGCTGTACATGACAGCAGATGTCAGGCAGGGTTGGCAGGTACAATACATATGACCGTTGATTCCGGGAGCAAAGGGTAAGTGCAGCCAGCATCCTGGAATGTACAACCAGCCCACACAGTCAGCCTCCACTTACCCAAGCCTGATCAACATCATGCTAGGACAAGACCCATTTGTCCAAAGCCTTCCATTTTTTAAAAATTTTAAACAAAAGGTACACATCTAAATACTGATGTAAAAATCATATTTTCTTAAGGTTTCACGGGCTAGAGAAATGGCCTAGAAGGTAACGTGCTTCCACAGAAACATGAAAACCTGAGTTCAGATCCCAGAATCTGTGTACAGCCAGGTGCACTGGTGTGTGACCATAATCCTTGTGCCCTTACAGCAAGGTGGGAAGAGGGACAAAAGAAGAGGCAGTTTACCATTCTGCTACTCTGGTGTAAACCGTGGCAAAAACCAATATACCTAGCATCAAGTAAGGTGGGTGGCAAGAATTGAAACCCAAGACTGACCTCTGACCTTCACATGTGCACCATGGTATGTGTGTGCCTACATACCACACACACACACACACACACACACACAATTTAAAAAATTAAATTTCACAAACCAAATGAATTCCCGTCAGAGAAGTGCATAGCCCGAGGCCTACTCATTCCCAATCTTTAATTACATGGCTCTGAAAATTTGGTAATTATTTTTGCAAGGTTTGAATTAATGGAAAACTCCATGTAGAGAAGACTGAAATATTAAATCCTAACACAGAGAACTAAGTACAGCAACAGGGTTTGGAAGGAAAATTGAATTGCCCATCACCTGTCTGTACAAATGGAAAAAAATTCAAACTTTTTTTCAAAGATAATTTATTCTCTTTTTATGTGAACCCACAATGTGGAAACAATTATTCTAACTTAGAAAAAAAAATATGCTCTGTAAGAATTAAGGACTTTCCCCTTAGTTTAAAACTAAAATATTACCAGGGTTACTTAGTATGTTTTAGATACTCATGCTTGCTGCTACAGCACGGAAACTGAACAGACTCCCACTCCGGGCGATTTTATGCATCTCCTTTTACATCTGTTGGAATGTGTGGCCTGTGTCTGTTGTTTGGGGTTATCTATACTTTCTTCCTTGCTGGTTTTGGCATTTTGATCTCATCTACACAAAAATTAACATGATCCACATACGGCTGCTTTGATGGATCACACTAATTAAGTTATGAGTTATTACCACGTCTACACCATAATTTTGCTATATAAATGGATTCAGTGGGATTTACCAACTATTGATTAAAGAACTCCAGTGCAAGGTGGGTTTTTCTGGGTTTTTCAACTAATTGCTTTCATATCATCTCACAAATTAATTTCTCCAGTCTCCAGTCCCTTCATCTCCCAGATAAAGACAAATCAGGAGCATGCTTGCTAAGTTCCCTTTTGGATCTAAAATAGTTTAATCTATGAGACAATTTAAGTAGAATTTAATGCATTGAAATCCATTGTCATCTCTCAATTTACAGCTTTATTGAGGTATCAGTCAAATACCATATCGACCCATAAATACGGCGTTTTGTGTGACCATCATCAAAATCCAATTTTAGCACATCTTCAACAGTCCAAAAGAGAAGCCTGCAGAAATAGGCAGCTGTTACCCACCCCTGCCAACCTATCCATTCACAGGCAGCCACTATTCTACATTCTGTCTCCATGAATTCATTTTATTTCACACATTTAATAAATGGCTTTGAGACAGACCTTTTTCTCTAAGTATAATTTTTTTTTAAAGTCACCAATGACGTAAAACAGACTAATACTCCATTTTTTACAACAGAGTAATTTTCCATCCAACCTTTGTTTATTTATTGGTTATTGAACACTTAAGTTGATTTCACATTTTTCTATGAATAATCATGAACTGTTTGATGAAAACATGTTTTCATTCTTCAGGAGAATTACTGGATCAAATGGAAAAATATATGATTAGTATTTTCAATAACTGTATCTACGAATTCCACCTCCTCTCCATCTTTGCCAGCATTTACCATTGTCCCTATTTATTTCAACCAAAGATAATCTGCTCGGTGATTTGTCTTTTTATTTTCTTATTTATTTATGTGTCTGTATGTGGTTATGTGCAAGTGAACGCAGGTGTCTAGAGTCCAGAAAAAGGCGTAGATCACCCAGGGCTGGAGTTACAGGTAGTTCTAAGCGCCTGATTTGGGTGTCAGGACCCGAATTCAGGTCAGGTCAGCAAATGCTTCAGCCACAGAACCTTCTCTCCATCCTGTCTTTCTGCCATTACGAGTGTGCAAGGTTTTCGTGTATCCTGAGCAGAAGTCCCCTGTCTTATAACTACGTGCAAGTATCTTCTCCCATTCTGTAGGTTATCTTTTTACATTTTTCAAAAGATGATTTTTTAAAAAAAAATGTGTCTGTGTAACTATGAGTTACTGCAGAGGCGCCAAAAAAACAGCAGCCGATGCACTAAAGCTAGAGCCACAAGGGCTTGGGAGCCACACAGAGTGGGAGCTGGGAACCAAACTCTGGGCCCCCCGCAGAAACAGTAAGTGTTTCTAAATATTATTGAGTTACAATTTATCAGTTTTTTTTTCTTATTCTCTTGATGTCAGATCTAAGAAAACATTTTAATCCAAGGAAGCAAAAAGCTTGTCATATGGTAAATGTTGTTAGAGTTTTAGCTCTTACATTTCTTTCTATGATTCCTGTGGGGTTAATGTTTGTGTCTTGCAGTAGGAATTAGTCTGCTCTTTTACACATGAGTACTGAGAACTGTCTGACCTCTACTTATGAAAAGACTGATCTTCCCCTCACAGAAATGTCTTGGCACCTGGGTTTAAAAAAAATCACTAGCCACGAACAAGAGGGTTTGTCTACACATTCTGAATTCACACTCCTTTAAGGCACATTACCATCTTGATTACTATAGGGTCATAGTTCAGTTTGAAATCAGGGTTGTGAGTCTTCCAACTTAATTTTTTTCAGATTCTCTTGTTTGTTTTACCTACTTCGTGTTTCTGTATGAATTTCAGCATTATCTTGTAAATTGCTGAGAGAAAGCTGGCCAGGATGCAGACCAAACCTGGGCTAAGTCTGCATCACCTCAGGAGGTACAGCCACCTTTGTGCTTTGAACCTTCCAGTTCACGAAATCAGAGGCTTTTATTCATTGGTTATTCTTAATTTCCTTTGATCATGCTCAATAAGGTTTTGTGTCCCCACCACTTTGGTGTGAAAATCTTGCATTGTATTTCTTTCTGAATATTTTCTTTGGTTGTTGCTGTACTTACCAAGGAAAATCACAATTCAGGTTGTTTTTTCTTAGAGTTCTGTTAAGTTTTGAAATGAAGAGCTAATCCATACATTCTTTCTTCTTTTTAAAAATATTTTACCATTTTACTATTTTGAATTTTGTATTCAATGATGTAATAATATTTTAATTCTAAGTGACATGGGTTCCATGTCATTTTATTATATTTGGTGTTTTTGTGGTGGTTGTGTGTGTGTGTACACACATGTTCAGATATATGAGATGTGTATATGTGGTGTATTCACATGCAGGTAGGCTCATACATGCTTGCTTGGAAGACAAAGGAAGATTTTGAATCGTCTGCTCCATCACAGCTCCTCCCTTTATCCCTGTGAGACTGGGTCTCTCACTATGCCTGGAGCTAATCTGGCTGCCCTAGCAACCCTCCTGTCTTCCATGCCCCCATGGCACTGGGGTTAGTTACATAGCCACCCCAGTTTTTAAGTCAATCTTGAGGATTTGAACTCAGATCTTCAAGCCCATGCAGCAAGCAACTTTACTCAATGAGCTATCTCTCCAGGCCTCCAGTTTTATCTTTAAAATGTATTTTTATTAAACCACGAAGAAATTCGTAAGAATCATATATGATATGTTTGAATTAAAATAAAGAGTAATGCTTAGCTTACCCAAGTAATGCGGAAATAAACTTCAACCACGTTACCATCATCTTTCACTTGCACTCATTGAGCACTTACTGAATGCACAATCTAATACTGTAGCAACCCACATTCAACTCATCACCCAGTAAATTGCATTTAACTCCATAACATCATAAAACTCACTTGCTAAGAAATTGGAGCATAAAGAAATGCCCTCAACATCTCAAGCTTGTCGCTGTGACTAAATATTTTCATTCATCCCATTAAAGGTATTTCCCTTCCTTACAATGAGAATGACACACCATCCCACCATGAAGCTGGGTTTCAATTCAACTCTGGAGGATCCAAGCCAGCTGATCCACTGACGTTTAAACTGTGCTAATTGTGCTAACGCTGCTGAATATAGAAAATGAACTCATTGGTCTTGGAAAAAAGTACTAATATTAATTCTGATTCTGACTCAATGATGTTATCAACCATGTCTTTTCCTCAGAAAAAGAACCTGAATTCAAACCAAAAGAGGCATGTTTTATCATTAGGTCTTAAAGCTTTGAGAATCAAAGGAAGTCAAAGAGTTAACATCCTGGAAAAACTAATGTTCATCGTGCAACCTGTTTATACATGATGGGAAGGATGAGACTGAAACTCTGCCACCTCAATATTAGAACCTCCCCTTAGGACCAGCGACACGTCTTAGCAGTTAGAGATGGCTTTCTCCAAGCTGATGAACATGCATCCCCAGGACACACACAGAAGGAGAGAACCAACTTCCATATGTGTGTCACAGCGGGCATGCTCCCCATCCCACACACACATATATATACAGTAAATGAATGAAAATAAATGTAATACAATTTCTAAAACACTTCCCATTAAATCCCAGGTGAGTAAAATAAATACCTGTCATCATTCTCTAGACTATGCAAATAAGAAAAGCACATCTATGAACTGCGGCTGAATTCAGAGAGGACCTGTGGAGTCCTGAGTCTCCAAGGACAACAACGCCGGAGCTTGATATCTGCTGTGTATTCAGCTTCTAGAGTTTTCCACCAGTGTGTGGAAACATGGGCCCGGCAACTCACCTCAGGACAGCAGACCAAAGCACAGTCGTTTGGCTGGAGAACATGCAGTGCTCAGAGAAGGCACCAAGGTAAGACTCAGGAAGAAGCCAGAAAAGCCAGAAGACTGCACCGTCCTCGCCACCGGCTTCACGTATGGAGCATGCGCAGGGGCAGTCCACGCTCCGCCAACATCCGGGAGAGGTGTGTACTTACAAGCAAGGCCACTCTGCAGCTGCAAACCTTCTCAACTTCCAGATTTGCTAGCTCTCTACCCTGCTCCTGTCTTCAAGCATGTACTGTCTCACTAATAAGCCATTTAAACAAACCATTCTCTGCCGCAACCACTGTTTCTCTGGTCCAGCCCTCATTCCAGAGGAGAAGAACCAAGAATTCCCTGCAGGTCTCTGGACTCCGATGTTTCCCAGACAGAGGGATGGATTTTCCCTGAAGTTACAGAGAAGTTGCACCACGTGGCTGAAGGAAAGGCGGTGTCAGATAAAACCTGAGCCAAGTCATTTGATAGCTCACTTCCTCTGAGATGCCCTCGGATTCACTGACAGGTGGGTGCGCCAAGCCATTCCGCCAAGCTGGCTCTGGATAGTCTATCTAGCAAGCCTCGTGGATGCTTCTACTTCGCTCTGCGTGGGAAAGACTATACGGAGAGTAAGGGTGAAAATCTATTCCAGATGAAATGAGAAAAACGATTCTTTGGAGACAGGGTCTTGTGTATTCGGTCCATGGTGGCCTTGACCTGACTGTGCAGCTGCAGATGACTTTGAACTCCTGACCCCCTGCCTAGATTTTCCAGTTTGCTGGTGTTACAGGTCTGGACCACCACTGCCAGTTTAAGCAGTTCATGCTGAATCCAACGACTTTGTGAATGATGGGTAAGCATTCTACCAACAAAGCTATATCTCTAACCAAAACAGAGAGATTAAAGCACATGAAAATGTGTATTTTTAGAATTTCGGGAGACATCAAATTTAATCATGAAAATTATCAAAGCAGAAATGAAATAATAGTTGATGGCTGTTCAAAGCTGAAGAGCACATACTTTGTTTAAAATATAAACTTTAAGATACATTTTAGGCCAATGTGCTGGCTAGCTGTAACTGTCGATTTGACAAAATATGAAATGAAACTGGAATGAGAGTCTCAACTGAGAAGTTAGCTAGATCAGGTTGGCCTACAGGCATGTTTGCGGGTGGGGCATGCCTTGATTATTAATTGATTTAGAAGATTGGGTGCACTGTGAGAGGCACCATTTCCTAAGCTGGGCCTTGACCCTGCACGGGTGTATTTCCTTCTCTCTGTTCTTGACTGTGTGTGTAGTGTGACTAGTCACTTTGAGTCCCTGCCTCAACTTCCCTTTAGTGATGAACTGTGACCTGGAATTGTAAGCTGAATAAGCCCTTTTCTCCCCTAAGCTGCTGTTTCTCTTCCTGTTTCATCCCAGCTGGGGCAGGCGGCACACAAGGTGCGAGTTTCGTGATGGCGTCTTCACGCATCTTAGTCTCTTCACCCTGTTGTAATCATTCTCCTCTCTACGGCACCCGCCCTCCAGCCTGTTCCCTTCCCCCTTCCTCCAGGTCTCTCCCTTTCCATTTCCTTATCATGTGAATATGTGCTTTTAGGACTGAAAATACTGCCTAAAATTATGATCCATATCAAAAGGCACAGTAGCAGAAGTATGAAAACCTCAAGCGAAATTCCTAAAAGTTATGAGGGACCTCTCAGGATGACATATAAGTGCTGTTAGATAGCAACCCTGCCAGAACATCTCTAGTTAGCAAAATTAAATGCCCGAACATAAGAGAATGCTGCTGCCAAAATAATGAAGGCAAATAACTCTGAGACTTCTAAGTGACTGTAAAATATAACCCAAGAACCCCTTAGCCTTAGAGAGCTGGAGCAACTGGGACTGGGGCTCCCTTGGTAGTGTTTGCTTAGCATGTGGGAAATGCTCTGGAAGTGGAGGCAGGAGGATCAGGAGTTTAAGGTCATCCTTAGCCACCTAAGAAATTCTGGGCTAACCTTGGCTACATGAGATATTGCCCCACCCCCAGAAAAGCCTCTGTTGTTTTTCTATCACAAAAGACTACTGATGGATCCACCTCAGTAAAACCGTGTGGGTGAGCAGTGGATTGCACCAAACAGCAAACGCAAGGGGAAAATGTGTGGCTGGATCTGGTGAGTGATTTTTTTTTTCTCAGAGACAATAGCTTAATTTGGCTGTATAAATTAATTCAGAGTTGGCAACAATTAAAAAAAAAGTGAAATTTGACGCAGTGTGTTAGACATATCAAGGCCCTTCAAATTGTTTATACCCTCAAGTGTCCTTGAGAAAAATCACTGCCATTATTATTCAAAGAAACAACCCTTTGCCTGCCCAAGGCTTTCCCCTCTGAGTGCTCATTCAGCCTTGTAGTTATAAACAAATGGCAGGTGCTGACTTGTGTCTCCTTCCTGCTGAATGGTTACCCTCAGGACGGGAACCTCACTCATTTACGCTGGTTCTCTCATCCCAGTACTCAAAATTTGCGCAGAGCTGCTCAGCTTGTCTGCAATTAAATCCTTTTTTTAATATGTTCCTGTATGTGTGTGTGCATGCACACACATGTGCATGTGTAACAATTATGTGTAACATATTTGTGTGCAGAATTATGTGTGTCGTTTGCCAGGCACCATCTACCTTGTGCTTTTGGGAGCCAGGATCTGTCACTAGGCTAGCAGTTCTGTTCTCAGGCTATAAGAACCTTCCGAGGAATCCTCCCGCCTCTGTCTCTCCCACAGCAGGAGTATAAGCACGTGCTACCGTGCCTGTTTTGTTTTGTTTTACACAAGGATTCTGGGGATCAAACTCTGGCTGCCATGGTTATATGGAAAGCACTTTGCTAAGTGAGTGATCACCTCAGACCAAGGGAAACTCTTGAGAAACAGGTTTCTTTAGCAGAAACTCCTGCTGCTTCCAGTCTGCTTAGAAAGAGCTGCTTGGTTTTTATCTTCAAATCTTGAATTTGTATCTTAAATTAAACATTATCAAACAAGAAAGTGAGATTGGGTTATCTTGTACTACTTACTTGGAAAAATGAAATCCGTTTCTCATAACTCCGTGAATTTTCCTTTTAGAGTATTGACTTCTTATTAATATATGTAAATAAACAAGTGTAAAAACAAGCAAAAGTGACCTGTGAATATATTCCAAATAGTTAAGGTCATAGACAAACCTGTAGGGAAAGCAATCTGAGTTCCCATTCCGGCACTCCCAACTGCTTCCTCCAAGCTAGAAAATAATTCACTATTAATAATTTATCTTTCTAAGATTTCCTATTAGCCATTTATACACATACATGTATATATATTTACATTTGTAAATGTTTAATCATAACCATTGGTACCCTTTTCTACATAGTCTTTGACAAGTTGATTTACTTCCCATGTAGTACTGTGTCAGGGCTAAGGCTGGGATCGGTGGTAGAGAGGATGAATTGCCTGCAGGAAGCTCTGGGGAGATCCATCTCTGGACTAAGTAAACCAGGCATGGTGGCACATGCCTGCAAAGGTAGAAACAGGAGGATCAGAGGTTCAAGGTCAACCTTAGCTATGTAGAAAGTTCCAGATCAGGTTGGGCTGTGGGAAACTCTGCCTCAAAAAATAATACCGGTCATAATATTCTCTCCATGTTGAGGTACAAACAGGTCTTCTTCCTTCCTCAGCTGTATTTTAGGTCTTTTTAAAAAATTTATATGTATGTGTGTGCATACACAGGTTTTGTGTGGGTACCCATGGAGGCCAGAAGGGGGCGTCAGATCCCCCGGAGCTGGTGTTACAGATGGTTGTGAGCCATCTGATGTGGAGCTCGGATCTGAACTTGGGTTCTCTGAGAGACCAGCAAGCACTCTTGACAGCTGAGCCATCTCTCCAGTCCTTTTTCATTCTTTTAATGACCACAAGGACTCCTGATGGCAAGCAGAACCCGATTTGTTTGACTCTTCCCTTCTTGATGGACACAGACAGCAAATAATTTATCAGTATTACAGACGCTGTGGAGTGTTTTCTCATGCATTCCTCTGTGTGAACGGATGAAGTGGCTCCTGTGATAAATAGCTGGAGGGGCCCTCGCTTTCTAAATACCCTCAGATTTCTATTAATCCAAATCACCGTCTCCTTCCTGTTCCAGCCCAATGGCTTTAGAAAGGCAGAGAAACCCATCCGCAGCTTCCCAGAAATGCAACAAATCGTGATCACATCTCATTTAAAGCTCCTCCTGCTCAAACTGAGGATGGAGTTTAGCAGCAGAGGACTTGCCTAGCAGATGGGAGGCCCAGGGTTCCATCCCCGGTACCCAAAAAGCCAAAGCAAAAACGTATGCCCTGCCCATCAAATAATTCATTCACAAATCAATATATCCACCCAGAACTCATATACATCCATTCTGTAATACCCTGCTAGTTATGGCCTCACCTTGAGTCTTTCCTACATCTAAGAACATAAAGGAAGACAAGGCCCCTTTGGGTTCCTATCAACGGGGTCTACGCAAAGCCCTTATCCACCTGTGTTAGCTTTCGCAATACTGATACAGAGGCCTGGCATTCACAAATCAAAGGGAGGAAAAGTGCATTTAGCTTATGGTTTTGGAATATTGTGGTGGGTACAGTGTGATGGGGCTGTTCACAGCACAGCAGACAGGGGAGGGAGAGGGAAAAAGAGAGAAAGAAGTGGGAGAGAGAATGGACAAGACCTAGCCCCTACAAGCCTATGTGGTGGCTTCCATTCTGTCGCTGTGATAAATACTGTAACTTAGAGCGTGACCAGGCTTCCTTCCAGCACACATTCTCGGGTCACAGTTCACCATCAAGGGAGGGATGACAGGAGCCCGAGGCATGAACTTGATGGCACCTGCTTGCTCTCCCACACAGCATTGCTTCTGACCAAGAAACTCACTTCACGTTCAAAGAAGTGGGGCAGGGATCATGGGGGATGCCACTGTTTGCCTGGCAAGCATGCTTCCTTAAATCAATCAGGACCACCCACCTAAGGAATGGTGCTGCTCACAGTGACCTGAATATTCCCATTCCAGTTAACAAGACAATCCCCTACAGGCATCCCCACCAGCCAGTCTGATCTAGGTGAATGTTTCCTCAATCGAGATTCTCTTCCCAGATAAGTCGGGTTGTGTCATATTGATAGTCAAAGCTAACCAAACAGCCTGTTCCTAGTGACTTATTTCCTTTAGCTATACTAGACTTAAAATTTCCACCACCTCCCCAAATGATGCCACCAGCTGAGGAACAAGCATTCAACGTACAAGCCTGTGGGACACATGTCACATTCAAACCTTAGAGAAGATACCTGCAAAGAGGGAGAGAGATGCACAAGCTAGGATCAGAGGCAGCTAATGTAGGAAATAGAAGATAGGCATTGGGACTGTCACCTTATAATGCCCATCAACGTCTTTCTTAAGACATTAAAATTTCTACTTTAGCTATTCTTGGCACTCTTCTGTCTAGGAATGTTTGAAGTTAACATAATAGGAAATGCGGAAATTGCTGTATTGCATTGATAGAATTCAGTGGAAATGGGTCCTCTCTCCTTTGTAAGATTTTGTTTTTACGTATATTAGTGGGTATGGATATGTGTTTGTGTGAGTACATGCTGTGGGGGGTGGTGCCTGCATGTGTGTGTAGGTGCCTGTGTGTGTGTGTGCAGGTGCCTACAGGGTCTAGGAGAGAGTGGAGGACTCCCTGGACCTGGAGTTATAGGTGGTTTTGAGTCACTTGGCGGGGGCTCTGGAAACTGAACTTGGACACTCTATGGGAGTAGATGTTCTCTTAGCTGCTGAGCCATCTCTCCTGTCCTGGACCCGCACTCTTATGCCTGAACTTTTTCTCTGCTTCTCATCAGCACAGACTTGGTAAGCTGAAAGCAAAATACAAAGTAAAAACAGGTATAAACTCTGAAACAACTCGATTTTTGTTTTTTTTTTGGGGGGGGGTGTTCCTTGAAATTCTCATGTACAAAGTGTGTAGTGCCCATGTCTGTGTTGGCTCCATCCCACAATTCCGTGTTCCAAAGGGAATCTGCTTCACTGATCCCTACACCATAGCCAGCACCTCAGGTGCTGAATCTGAGCATATCCTGTTATCAGGATTCCACCAGGGTGTATGGATTATAATCTGTCTAGTCTAAAAAACAAGACCAAAACATTTGTCTGCACATGCGCAGGTATGTAGAGGTCAGAGGTCAACCTCAGGATAAGTGTTGTTTCTCAAGTATCATCCACCTGTTTTGTTTCGAGACAAGTTCTTTCACTGGCCTAGAACTCTTGCTTAAGTTAAGCTAGACTGGTCAGTGAGCCCCAGGATCTGCTGTCTCTACCTTCCCAGCCCTGGGGCCGCTAGCGTGTGCTATCATGCCCAGATTTTCTCTGAGTTCTGGGAACTGAACTCAGGTCTTCATGGTTGACAGTCAAGCACTAAGTTGGCTGACTGTTTCTCTAGCTTAAAATCAAAATAGTTTGTATCTTTACAAGAACACAGCAAAAGGCTCAGGGGTGATACAGGCTCACATCTGAACACTTCTCTTTGAAAAGATTTATAAGAACTGGCTAATACATCAAAGAAATTAGAGAAGCGACACAAAAGCCTCTCCATCGAGAAAATACTATTTATTTCTCTAGGAAAAAAAGAGATTAATACTACTTGTTAAAATGCCCTGTGATTATTTAGGTTTGATAAAGTGCTTTGTAAGTTCAGTTGTTTTAATATGGGATACTTAGGAAGGATAAAATAGCATTCAAGATTTGTCTAACTTAAATGGCAGAAATGAACCCCCAAATGTCAATAAATGTGCTGTTAGCCATGTGCACAAAATTCTCTGTGTGTGCCCAGCACTCATGCCCTCAGAATACACCTTAGCCAAGTCCACCTGGCCAAACCCGCCTGGCCAAGCTCAGCACCACAGAGACAAGTGCCGTAAAGACTAAGACAAGGCAAAGAGTGAAAATACATCCTCACTGGAGAGCATCAATGTCAAAAGAGAGTCTATAAAAAGGGCAAGAGACAGAAAGAGAAGGGAAAGGAAGGTAGAGATGGGAGGGAGAGAGAAGAGAAGGAAGCAAAAAGGGGAGGGAGGAAAAGAGAGAAGATGGGAAGAGAGAGAAGGGAGAGGAAGGGGGAGAAAGCAAAAGAGGAGGGGAGAGAGAAGGGGGAAGAAGTGAGAAAGAAAGAGAAAAACGAAAGGGAAATGGGAGCAGAAGGGAGAAAATAAAGTAGAAAGAGAAAGAGGGAATGGAAAGAGGGAAAAAGGAGAGAGAATGGGGAATTGGAGGGAGAGAAGAGAGTGGGGGACAGAGAAAGGTAAGAACATTAAGTTGAATGGGGTAGAAGAGAAGGAGAGACCGTGGGGAGGGAGGAAATACAAATTTAAAGAGAAAAGGGGAGGGAAGGAGAAGGGAAAAGAGAAGGGGGAGAAGAACAAGGGGAAATGAGAGAAAAAGAAGAGGAGAGGAGAAGGGAAGGAGAGAGAAAAGAAAAGAACCGGGGGAAGGTCAAGTGAGTCGCTGTCCAAGAAACTGACAGCTTCGAGGAGGTCTACAGAGAGGGGCCCTTCACCCAGTTTCCTATAATGATGGCTTCTGTGAACTCTCTAGGCTGCAGTTCGTTGTGCACAATCCCTCCACACCCTGTCAACATGAGCTTCACTCACTGGCTTCACACAGGCTGGTGCATTCCAATATCCAAAGACTATCACGGGGTGGCTACTTCAATGTGAGGACAAGGTGGTATCACGTACCCAGCATATTTGATAGGGCTTTAGAAGGGGGAGACAGCATCTGGCAGTTAAGGGATCCAGCCTATGTCTGGAACAGACCTTGTCCTAGTTTCATTGTTGTTGTGGTGACTAAAGAATTCTAACAAAAAGCAACTTGGGGGATGTTGCGGGAGGTCCTTCGGCTCCTCCAGCCAATAGCCGCCGAGATACCAGCCCACTCTCTTACTTAAACAAAAGGGGGAGGTGTTGCGGGAGGTCCTTCCGCTCCTCCAGCCAATAGCCGCTTTTTTTAAAGGGAAAGAGACCACGCCCCAATGGGCTGGTATCTCGGCGGCTATTGGCTGGAGGAGCGGAAGGACCTCCCGCAACAGGGGGAGGTGGGTTATTTGGCTTATGCTTTCATGTCACAATCTATTACTAAGGGGAGTCAGGAGAGGAACTCGGGGTAACAACCTGAAGGCAGGCCTGCTTGCTAGTCCACCCAGCATCACCTCTAACCAGGAACGCACCAAATTTTATGAGAGAGAATGACAAAGAGCTGTGAACTTATAAATCATTTTAAGATGAAAGCAAGCCAGGCTTTTGCAGAAACAGAGGTCCATTTTCATGCCCAAGTATGTTTTCTACCTTTTACCAGTTCTTCGTTGGTGCCATTTTTGAAAGGGCAGATGCTTTTTAAGTTCTTCTCATCTAGAGGCTTACATTTGGATGAGGAAGAAAATTGCTTTCAAAGCAAAAAAAAACTATAATGTGAGTAGATATATGTACTTTTTAAAATACAGAGATTAAAAATAAAAAGCAGAGGATTCCCTCAGAGCCATGAAAAATGCAGAAATCATGGAAAAACACTGCTTTGGTTTGCAAACTCATACTCAGTCACTGGCTGATACATTCTGGGACCAGCTGCCTAGGGATGGTGCTGCCCACAGTGGGCAGGCATCAATGATCAATCAAGACAGTCCCCCACAGACATGCCATAGGCCATTTTGATCTAGGAAGTTCTTCAGCTGAGAGAGTCTGTTCTCGGATGACCCCAGGCTGCGTCAAGTTGACAGTTAAAGCTAAAGCAGGACAGGCGTGTTCACCACAGCAGAAGGAGTAAAACGATACACCCCAGTAAAGACACTTCCATCAAATGAAGCACCCTGAGAGATACAAAGAAGCTCTTATTAATTCTGTAATGTTGTGTCCTTTTGCTAGCCAGGAACACTTGGCTCAAGACATCTGAACAGTTTTCCAAAGTACTTCAAAAAATTGAGATGAGGATGTGTACTTAGGAAAAGGCCTACGGGAGAGGAGAGGAAGGAACAGTGCTTGTCCAAAGCAAGAACTTTTTCTTATTGGTCAATGCATTAATCTCCAGTTTTCTGAAATATGCTATCATGAACTCAGATTGCACAAGAAAATGAAGACTTGGAGAAAACATGCCCAGGCTAAGCTGTAGAGAAAGAGCTCCGTTGCTACCAGAGAAAACGAATCATGGGAAATAGAAAGGTATAACCCATTGGCTTTCGGTTATTTCCAACCTCACTACCCCCAAGAATTTGTGATTATTTACAGATATACGTGCAAAAATAATAAAGGAATTCAAGTAATATAGATGACTTCCATCTTATTTAAAAAGACAAATATTACAGGCTTTCCTTCACTTGTGGGATTTCGATTTTATACACATATATAAAACCAAACAGGTGCAAAGAGCATAATGGTAGAAATTAAACTGGAGAACAAAGGTGACAAATTGGATGAGGGAGTGAGGAAGGGGGATTACCTGGGAACTGGAGATTATGCTATACACTGCGAAGAAGAGCTTTTCTAACTCAGTTTAATAAAGTTTAAGCAATAATAATAAAATAAATAATTGAAGTATAGCCACAGGTAAAATATGAATGAGAGTTAGAAAGCATATGTTACTATTAAATAAAGAAATTGGGGTCTAGAAAGGCAACTCAATGGTTTAGAATCCAAACTACTACAGGGGACCCGAATTTGGTTCCCAGCACCCAAACTGGGTGCCTCACATTGTCTATAAATCCAGTATGAATTTCAGACATGAATACACACACAAAACAACTCCTTTAAAAGTTACAATAAGCTGCCCAGGCTAGAAGTGAGCTATTCAAATGGCTTGAAGTCTTGTGAGGTCACACACAGACCATAAGTCATGCGGGTCTTTACGTGCTGTGGTGACTTGTTCAAGAACAACAGGGTGCCAGACACAGAGGCTCACAGAACCACTCAGAAAGGGTTGAGAAATGTCAGCAAGGATTCCTGACACAAGAAAAGAAAGAAAAAAGATGCTGAGGTCTGTGTCTCATAAAACTGCCAAGATCTGACTATAGCGTCAAGCCATTGACTGGCAGACACAGCTGTAGGGTCTCAGAAATGGAAGAGGAACAAACCAGAACCCAGTTTGCAGTGAAAAGTGAGCTGAGACCCCATGTCTAGCCAGGTGGGTTTGAGGGTAGAAGCTGACAAGAGGAAGAGGCTGTAAGCCAATCACAAAGCAGGAGACCTAAAGAGGAAGAGGAGATTCCATCCCTGACTGCCCAGAGTAGAGGGGAGGGAGGCAAAGGCACTTTAATTTACTGCTTAACCACCACAGCCAGACTCAGACCTCACAAAGCCAAAACAAGGCATTGGGAGAGCAGAGAGCTCCTGGGTCTGGGTTTTCTTCTGAGTTCGTGTGGCTGGTAAATTGTGATCTTGTGGTTGTAGAAACCACAGCTTCTGTTGTCAAGGTCAATGAGAGACTCTCTGAGGCTGTGCATCTCAAGTCTCTCAACTCCAGACTGTGTCTTAAGAAACCCACTTTCATTAACCGGAAGCAAGCTAATTAGGGACCTTAATTACATCTGCAAAACCATTCCCAACTGAATGTATTGATTGTGGTATGTCAGTATGGAGGGTCCTCAAAGCAGCAACAACAAACAAGGAAAACTCCAGGGTTTATTTCTTAGGATGATGACTGCCATATGATAAAATAGCAATGTGGAAAGGAAAGGGTTCATCCTGCTTACTCTTCTACATCATCAAAGGACGTCAGGGCAGGACTGAACTAGCTCTGTAGAGCAGGCTGGCCTTACAAGATATCTGCTTACTTCTGCCTCCTTAGTGCCATGATCAAAGGTGGGTGCCACCTCACAAGGCAGACACTTAGGGCAGGAATCTGGAGGCAGGAACTGAAGCAGAAGTCATGCAAGAACACTGCTTGCTCCTCCTGGCTTGCCTAGCACAGGGCAGCACCCTCTACAATGGCCTGGGCCCTCAACCATCAATCACTCTTTAAGAAGTAGCCTACAGTCTTGTTTACAATCTGATTTTATGGAGGTTCCTTCCTCTCAAATAACTCTAATGTGTGTGAAATCGACAAAATAAAACAAATTGAGCCAATGCAGTTGGTGGCATGGCTTAGTGGATAAAGATACTTGTCACCAAGCCTGAAGACTTGAGTTTGATAACACATGATAGTGGAAAGAGACATTTGACTCCTGTATGTTTTCCTCTGACTTCCACATATATGTGCGACAGCACACATAACCACACAGAATTACCATGTGACCCAGCTATAGCACTCCCAGGTAGTTACCTAGAAGACTTTAAACCAACACACCTAAAGATGCTTGAACATGCATGCTTAACTGCAGTACTATACATGATATCTACATATTAGAACCAATCTAGGTGTCCATTCATAGAGGAATGGAGACAGACAGATAGATGACAGACAGACTGACGGACAAACAGACAGATGATGATAGAAGTAGATTAGATAGATAGATAGATAGATAGATAGATAGATAGATAGATAGATAGATAGATAGATAGATAGATATGGATGGATAGATAGATGATAGATAGATAGATAGATAGATAGATAGATAGATAGATAGATAGATAGATGATAGATAGATAGATAGATGATAGATAGATAGATAGATAGATAGATAGATAGATAGATAGATAGATGGATCTCATATATGTAAAGGCACACAAATATATACATACATACACTATGGAGTTTTTCAGTTAAAAAAGAAGAATGAAGTCATGTCATTTATAGGAAAAAGGGTACAACTGGAGATGATCATATTAAGTGAATTAAGCCAGGTCCAGGAATATAAATTTTCCTTTCATTTGTGGTCCCTAAATTCTATAGTCACAAAAACTCATATATGAATATGTGGCATGAAACTAGAAGTGAAATTGTCTGGGGGTTGAGAGGAACTAGTGGGAGGGGGATGGCTGAGAAAAAAAAGGGAGAAGAGTCGGGGTACGGAGTATGTTCAACGTTTATTATGTATTTTGTGAAAATGTCCTCACAGAACATAGTACTTTGTAGAGTGAACATATGCTGCTAAAACCAGTCCTCCTGCCTTCACCACACAAGGCTAGTTATCCATAACTATGTTTGTCCCACAAGGTGAGAGGGATAATTATATACCTGGGTGCATGCACAACTGGAGGATGAATACTAGTGTTTACCATGGAATGAGGCTTTCCAGAAAGTAAGAAGCAGTAGAATTGAGAGAATAAGAGAAAAGGTACAACTATCTATAAACAATGCACTGTTTATAAAATATTCAAGCATACATATTAGCTTCTGGCAAGGAAATGGAAAAGAGACATGATCAGATATGTTCAGGGGCTCTCTGGCCCATGCCTGGCACTAACACATTTTTTTCACGTTTTTACATAGGAATCATAAAATAATATATCATCAGAACAAGGTAAAAATGAAGCTGAGGTAACAGCTCAATTGTTAAAAGGAAGGGAGAAAAATAGAGTGCTCATCTGAGTTCTGTTTCTAGAGCCCATGTTTTTTTTAGAAAGATCTGAGTAGAGTGGTATATATTTGTAATCCTAGGGCTTGAGAGGCAGAAACAGGCACATCTCTGGGGCTCCCTATCCAACTAGCTTACCCTTCTTGGTGAGCCTTGTGCCAGTGAGAGACCAGGTCTCAAAAACTCAAAGGGGAAAGCACCTGGGGATGACGACAGCACAGGCCAGCCTCTGCTCCCCCATGATCGTACACAAAGAGGGCGAGTGATAAAAGATGCGCTCATATGGAATTTGACCACAGCAACTCTTTGCCAAGTCTCGGATATGTTGTTGCTCTGATAAGACGGGAAATTGGCAAGGGTAATAGCAAGGTGTGCTTGGCTGATGCCACGTGTCATGGGCTGGTGACTGAGGCACCAATAACAGATTAACTAGGAAGAGTGACCGCAAGTCACAGCAGAGGAAGAAAAAGAAGTAGAGAGCAGCAGGAACCAGATAGAATCTGGGATGACCAAGCTGAGGAAGAGGGCAGGAGGGGTTCTACCACTGAGGGGATTCCAGGGAGCCTTGTAGAAATGTCCCTTTTGTTCTTTGTCATCCTCAAAGTATGCTGCAGAGCAGTTTCCTCTGAATGGAAATATTCCATTCTGGAAGGAAGTTCATTAGGACTGGAAAAGGTCTTAAGGGATGATATTCTTTATGATTCAGGAAGGAAACAACTCAAAAGTTTCAGGAAGTCCCTAGAACCAGATTCGCAGGGTCGATGATGTAAGTAGTAAGAACTGCTGAGGAGAGGAGATTCCAACACCTATGGAGCTACCTGAAAGTTACTCAGAGAGTGACAGGGTTTTAGCTTTTATGAGTTGTCATCCATGCTGGGGTTTCTTTTGGGTGATACAGTTGTCCACATCCCTGTAAATCACCAACACTCTTAAATAACTCCAAAAATCTCACTCACTCTCCAAGTTGGACTATGGTATGGTATGGTATGGTATGGTATGGTATGGTATGGTATGGTATGGTATGGTATGGTATGGTATGGTATGGTATAGTATGGTTAGTCTAGTCTGCGGTCACATCCTGGTCTTCAGTGAAAATGCACTTATGTCTCCCCAGGAGTAGTTCACAGAGTGTTATCTGTACCACATCCCTATGCAATCACTTTGCTTTTCTCAGTGCTTCTTATGAGCATCATGTGCCAGCTCTGAATTAGGGAATCTCTCTTTTCCTCTTAATTTTTGAGACAGAGTCTCTCACTGAACCTGGAGTTTACTGATCAGCTAGAGAAGTCAGCCAGGTGGCCAAAGGAATCCACCTGTCTCTCCCAACCCTGGGGTTATAAGCACGGCTTGGTAGAAAGCACTTTACAGACTGAGCCAACTTCCTAACTTCATGCTGTTCTTATGTTCATAAATCTTATAGCTTATAAGTTACCTTAAAACAAATGCCCACAAGACCACCACAAATGACAGTTTTCTCTCTGCTCACACCCTTGCATACATGGCATCTCATATTCTTGACTGCTATGCAAGGTTGGTTCAATTGTCCTTCACACTTTGCACAGTTGCTCCTAGAGAATTCGTGGGCAGGCACCAACCTCCTGCACAGATGAACCACAGAAAGAGGAGCCAGGAACCAGGCTCCCTGGCTGCTTTTATAACTCATGCCTCAGTATATCTCATCCTGAGTTTTTTCTCTCTATATAAAGATTCTTACCAAGCCTATGGAGGAACTCTCTGCAGAAAATTGAAGACACATGTCAGTTCTTTATAAAGATTGTGCTAGACAGAGAAGGAAAATCTAAGCACGTCACTCATGCAGAAACTATTTAATCAAAGGGGAGAGACAATTATAACATCTGTTAATCTTCTGTGGCGGTTATAATTAGATGCTTGGAAGAAACACCCATTGGAAGACGATCCTCTAACATCTGTCACCAGAGAATACAGCCCTGTGCAGTGAGGACTCATGTTGTCGTTCTGGGAAAACAGGGTACTTCTAGGGATTACAGACACTCCTAGAGTCCCCAAAACACCCACACATGCCACCCAGCATTGTACCCATTGTCCAGGTGGGAAGCAGTTTCACTTCTTGCTGCTCTGATTGTTGCTGTGAGTTGAGAGGGGACTGCAATCATGGTGTGATTATGGTTGATAGCACCAAAGAGTGGGGGTGGCCTTTGGACCTTCTGATCTTTCTCTTCAATGTGCAGATAGGGATGCTTGATCCAAGGGTCCCACAGAAGTCTCCTGGAAGAATTTTACAAGTAGGAGTGCTCCACTCTCCCTCTCTCCAGATTGCACCCCACCTTCCATGCTGGCCATGCCTTTGGGACTCTTTCTTTCTTTGACCTGGAATTGGAATGTGTTCTACAACAGGGTTTGAACTGTGAAGATACCCTTGGGCCTTTGGGATTCTGGAGAGATGGGAAACACGGGGAGAGTACCCTTTCCTTCGGACCCCTGATCTACTGGGAAACACTGACTAACCACCTTCAGCTCTGTTAAATGGAGGCAGACACAGGAGTGGGACAGGAAGCTTGGCAGCTAGCTAGCCTGGGATCTGTAGCAGTGAATAACAGGAGACCTTGCATCAAGCAAGGACTGGTACTTGAGATTGTCCTCTGACCTCCACACACACCATGGCACAAGTACACCCACATACATACATCACAGACACACATAAACACACACAAAGGGACACACACAGAGACACACATACACACACATTAAAACAAACAAACAAAGGAACAGATAGAGAAGACAAGAAGCATATGAGATGGGAAGTATAGGGGAATGATAGAAAGATGGATGAGAAATAGAGGAATAAAGAGAGATCTGTGGGAGGTGGAGAGAAACTAGGAATGATGATACAGGACGCCTGAAGGAAGAATCTAGTGAATGCCCCATCAAAAGCATCCAGGCCCATAAAAACCCTTCTTACCCTACAACCTGGCTACACTTTAAGCATTTATTTTTATTTCTATGTACACTCTTGGATGTATGCACATATATGTGTAGGTGTCAATACAGGCAGGAAGAGGGCATCATATCCCCTGGAGCTGAGACACGGGTTATTGTGAGCTACAGGTACTGGGAACGACAGTCATGTCCTCTGTAAGGCCAGCAAGCTCTGAATTGCTGAGCCATCTCTCAGCCCCAGACTCCCCTGCACTTTAAACAGGCAGTTCTGTAATCACTGGAGACCATAGGGTTTGATGATTTTGTCAAACAAACCGAGGAAATTATAAAGCCAGAAGCACTGTGCAAGCAAAAGCCATGTGGTGACCCAGGAACACAGTGCCAATATGGTAAGGACCCTACAGGAGCATTCAACAGGCCAGGGGCATGGGTGGGCAGTTTTGTTGGCAGCTGTTCTGGACTATGAATACTTATTTGTGCCAAAACACTGAGTAAACAGAACTCTTGACATTTGACATGAGGATTAAGTAATCTCCCTGGGGCTCAGAAGATGGCTCAGTTGCTGAAGAGCTTCTCATAAGAACCTGAATTCTATCCCCAGGATCCACAGAAAAAGGAAAAGAACCTTTTGGCATTTTTAATAAAAATTTTTTTCACTACAAAATATTTAAAAATAACAAAACAGAAGTGGGCACAGTTGCTCATGCCTTAATCCCTGTACTTCAGAGGCAGAGGCAGGTGGATCCCTGGAGTTGAAGGCCAGCCTGTCTGGATAAAATTCCAGGCCAGTAGGAAGTATATAGTGAGACCTTGTCTCGGGGTGGGGGGTGTCTAAATGTGACGGTGTATGTACATAATGCTGTGCTAGAAGCCGAGTACAAGCATATCCTGGGACTTGCTAACCAGCCGGCATAACTCCATTGGCGAGTTCCAGGTAAGGGAGAGACCATATCTTAAGCAAGATGGGGGATGGAAACGGAGGAACAGCATGAGAGGTTGACATCAGGCCTTCACAGGCTCTTGTATACACACACACACAACACTGTGCCACGTAAAACTGGCACCATCTCTCTTGTCTTCTATCTACAAGGGTCTGCGCAGTCCTCAGTGACAAAGGGCCAACCAAGAGAGCAAAGTCTCTCTTTGCACCTGAGTCTGTTTTTGCACATGTGCTCTGAGTATCTTACTCATCCTTCGCTGGAAACTTTCCCACAAGAAGGTAATAATGTCTGTATACCTGGGCCAAAGTCCTACTGTGTAATTTCAAACAAATAAAGCCCTCAGTTTCCTGGTTTTTCTCCTCTTCATACTCGGATCCACCAGTGTTTACCTCAGGCAACTGCTTTAAGGACTGGATGAGGATATAGCACACACACACACACACACACACACACGACAGGGTCAGGCACCTTGGAAACATTTCAGAAACGTTTGATAAGGTCATTATTTGTTTTGCTGCATTCAAAGAATAAGGAAACCATGCTGGACAATGGTGGTACACACCTTTAATCCCAGCAGTCGGGAGGCAGAGGCAGAACTCACTCTATGAGTTCAAGATCAGTCTAGTCTACAGAGCGAGTTCAAGGACAGCCAAGGTTACGCAAAGAAAACCTGTCACAAAACAAACAAACAAACAAAAAAAAGGAAACCAAAGTCAATTGGGTTAAATGACTGACCAAGTGCAAGAAGTCAGAACGCAGGATGGAGCCCATCGAGGTGTAAGTGTCTCTGGGATAGGATCTATAGTCACATGACTTCCATCACCTTATTTTTGCCAGCAGATTCCAAACTTCTGGTCCTTCTTGTGTATTCCATACCATCGCGGGAAAGCAGTATTGACAGTTTACAGGAAATGTCTAGCCTGACCGGGGAGACTAGAAAGTATACAGGGTAAGCTGAAGGCATCTTCCTGTGTCTCCTCCTCCTCCCACAAGTGGAAAGAAAAAAAGGAAAGGAGACAGGGGGTAGAAGGGAGAAAAGGAGAGAAGGATATGGGAGCTGGGGAGGAAGGAAGGAGTAAAAACATCTTGAAAATTCTTTAAAGCCATGGGTAAAGGCACCCTCATGGTAGAAAGAGAATTCTACCATGCAATTGTCTGCTGACCTCTATGTGTGGGCTGTGTTTACACACACATATACCCATGCACATACATGCACACACACGCACACACGTACATACACACACGTACATACACATGTACACATGCCTGCATGCACCCTGCAAAAACTAAAGAAAAGAAAAATAAATCCACGTCCATTTGCTTATTCATGGATTCTCAGACTTCCAGCTCTCCTGCTTGATAAACGCCATGACTGCAGGAAATAAAGAGACACTTGCCCGTTCATTGAAAGTTAGATAAAAGAACAATGCCACGATTTTGTGTCTCAAGTCTGTACACAGACATTTTGAACACCAGCAGCTTTGACCATCAAGATCTGAGACATAAAAGGGAATGTTTCCCGTAAGTGTTAAAGAGGGGGATGCAGCCATCTACAAACAGCATGCGCCTATGTTCATCCAGTCACCGACTGTTTGGGAGCCACCCTCTGGGGAGCAGCCACTCACCGCTCTAGGCACCAAATTTAATATTAAACTAGAAGACACACAGAGGCGCCACTTCCATGGAAGGTCTTGCCTCCCCGGGGAGATGTCCCTAATCAATAGCTCAGCATATGTTTAATTTCACAGTGATAAGTGCTGTGGCCAACAGCCACTGAGAGCTGGTACAGACCGTGACAAATGGGAAGACACTGGGCTGAGAAGTTGTGGCCCAAGAGAAGGAATGGGAAGAATTCCTGATCGAGTAAGAGGAGCAGGAACCAGGCCAGTGAGGAGGAAGAGATTAGCTTTGGGATGCACACTGAATGATGGACAGCCAGTCTTTCCTTCCTGGCTGCTACATTCACCAGTAGGAGCAGGGATAGAGAAGATCGGTCTGCCTTGTGCTCTTATTAGATATATCTCCGTGTCAGAAAGAGGCCTTGCCACAGAGTGCAGGCCTCGGGACTGCTGGCTACAGGGGATTCTGTTCAGTACAGGGTTCACCTCACTATCAGAAGCAAGGTGAATCCACATCTAGGACAAGAGAACTGTCATGTTCCTCCTCTGCACTCAGCAGCCAATACTAAGATCCAAATAGTAGGCTCGGAGCTCCCCACACCCCAACTCCAAAAGAAACATCCTATAGATTTAATGACAAGGCGTCCGAAGTTCTGGTTTGATGGATGGGTTTTTAATGATCTATCTGATTCTCTGGCTCCTTACTAAGAAAGCAACGAAGATGAAAACTTAGATATCTCCTCGCTCCACAAACAAAGAAATACAATACACTTTAAACATCGCTTGGGTAATCTTGCTGCTATTCATTCTCAGAAACAATGACTTTAGCAGGTAGCTGTCATGATTGGCAGTGGGCAGGCCCGTGAGAAGATTTTACTCAGTTTAAGAAGGCCCTCTACTGGCGGTCTCCAAACACTGTGTAAATGCAAGCTCTTTCCTGTACTTGAAGGAAACTGTTTGCATCTTCCCAATTACAAAGCCCCTCACACTCCTGAGCTGGAAGTATAAATGAGAGGGAAGGAGGAAGGTGAAAAATAAATGCCGTTTTGAGAAGGACACCCATTTATGTGTACACAAAAGAACAATGCTCCAAGTCTGGTCTTAGCCTCCCGCTGATGAGACTGCTCTAGACGTCAAAGGGACTGAGGGAGAAGGAACTTTCCTACATTGAGAAGGTGCTGAGGATTTAAGGTGCCCCAGGAACAAATATGAACGTGATTTGCCCACTACAATAAACTTGATCTTTTCTGTTTATTCAATTGTGGGTAATTGAGGATAGCTAGAATAAAGACATGTGTGGAGCAGGCATTTCAAATTACTCCTGATTTGGCACAATTAATAATTAGCTTCTCCCCTTCAACAACTGGGGAAAAAGAAAAGCATCTCTGGTGACTTGGGATGGGCTATTTTCTGAGAAGATAGCTTTAAATGGTGTTTATTCCTGACAGGTTGGTCAAAGGGATCTTATGAGACTGAGAACATTTACCGCAGAGTCAGGGAACTGAGTGAGGTGTTTTAAATGTGCCAACTAATCACATCTTTAAAATTTTACTTTTTACCTTCTATATAATTATTTTTTATTTTTAAAATGAAGTACGCGAGGGTTTCAGAAAGCAGTGCATCGTTTTGGGACAAAGTGTCTAGAGTAGATTTTCCTCCCCACGCTGCTACTTTCCCGCTGCTTTTTGTACCATATCCTAGTCCGTCTACCACCTTCACGTCCCATGTGATTCTGCCATCCCCACCCTGTTCTTCTCCAGGGCAGTAATTTCACCCTGTCTCGATCTCCTCTCTCTCTCTCTCTCTCTCTCTCTCTCTCTCTCTCTCTCTCGCTCTCGCTCTCGCTCTCGCTCTCTCTCGCTCTCTCGCTCTCTCTCTTTTACAATGTACCTACATTTGATTTACACCCATTTTGATAAATACGTATGTACATTACAGTCTAGGATCTATATGTAAGCCAAAATATTCAGCTTTCTTCTTCCCGAGTCAACTGCCTTAATATCATACTTTCCAAGTCCATCATTTCCCTGAAACTTTCATGATTTCATTTGTCTTTCCAGCTGAATAAAATTCCACTGAGTATGTGTACCGCATTACCCATTCATTTGCTGAGGGACACAGACTGGCTCCGTTTCTCGGTTGTTGTGAACAGAGCAGCAGTGAGCATGTGCAAGTAATAACTTAAGGAAATTTGTTTAATAGAAAGGAAATGTGATCATAATAAATGATCTGGCTCGACAGTAAATAATAGTGATGCCTTTGTGTCCGGGGCTCTGCGTCTGAGGCTGGAAACCCCGGGAGTTTGAGAATGCTCGGGAAAGGCAGAGAGGATGACACAGTGGGTAAAGGTGCTTGCCACACAAGTCTGGTGGCTTGAAGTAGAGCCTGTGAACCCATGTAAAGGAAGGAGAAGTGACTGGATAGAGTTGACCTCTGAACTCCATAGGCATGCCATCATATGTGCCAGTAAGTGTGCGCATGCACAACACACACACAAGCACACTCGCACCATGCAGACAGAATAGTAATAAACAATACAATAATCTTTTTTAAAGTAATAAAATGGGCTACAGAGGCTTCTTGGTTGCTAAAGAGAGTTTGCTCTCCCAGCGCCTACATGGAGTGGCTCACAACCGCATGTAACTGCAGTTTCAGGAGATCTGATGTAATGGCCTCTTCTGGCCTCTGTGGGCAGCTACACACATGTCTGTCTCTCTGTCAACTTCTGTCTCTGTCTCACGGGTACCAATCCCCAGTGGATACTAAGGGATGGCTATACTTACAAACATGATAAAAAAAAATAAGCACTAAATATATTTTAATCAAAACTGTGATGTAATCACAATGATGAACAGGGAGGGAGGGAGGGAGAAAGATGTATTGTTATCAAGCATAATTGGGAATAATTTGACATATAACTCTGCTTTGTTTTGTTTTTTGATTTGTTTTTTCAAGACAGGGTTTCTCTGTGGTTTTGGAGGCTGTCCTGGAACTAGCTCTTGTAGACCAGGCTGGTCTCGAACTCACAGAGATCCGCCTGCCTCTGCCTCCCAAGTGCTGGGATTAAAGGCGTGCGCCACCACCACCCGGCTTGACATATAACTCTGATAAAGGAGTTCTACCTGGAAATATCATTACAAAATGGAGTCTGCCAAAAATCCATCATGGAGTAGGGAGAGACTCAAGGGGCCTCCCATCCCTGAGGATCTCTAGGCAACTAGTGATCACTGGTAGCAGGAGAGACATTTTCTTCCGTGGTGTAACCATTGGTAAGTTGCCCAACCCTAATGAAACTCATTGGCTTACTACCACTACCCCCAAGGAAAGAAAAGCAGAAAGAGACAGAGACATAAAAGTAGATGGGGCGGGGGGGGGGGGCTTGTTGAGAAGAGAGGGGGATCGGCAGGAGAGGGAGGGAATAAGCACTGTCATATATAGTTAATATATGCTAATAAAACAAAAATTAAATGGGGGAAGCAGCTGAAAATGATTGTGACCAAAGAACAGGCCCGGGGAATGGTGTGTGGATGGATGGTCAAGGGACTACCTTGTGAGGATGCTGAGCCTAGCAATGTCCCTTCATGTAATCATGTGAGCACCTCCCCTCAGTTCTGATATTCACACGCATGAAAGCATAAAGCTACATAAACGTATCAGCAGTTCTAAGATGGTTATCTGCCTTCATACTTACACCTATGTGGGCATATTCACAGACACGTGGGTACACATGTGTGCAGAAAATTCTCCATCACTCGTCCACCTTACTTATAGAGTCAAGGTCTCTCAGTCGACCCAGAGCTGGCCAATATGGCTAGTCTCCCTAGACATTCTGCTCCAGGATTCGGTCTCCACCTTCTGAAGCTGGAATTACAGCTGGGCCACCATGCTCACGTGGCATGATGTGGGGCTTGATGATCCAATCCCTGATCCTGTTGCTTACACGACAAGTGCTTTACCCATTGGGCCAACACCTCCCCCTCCTCCCCGGGCCACTTAGTTGATTTTTAAAGTGTCTTAAACCACTAGACACTGACAATGGAGTGATTTGGGGTATCGTTTGAACAGGCCTGGATCAGTTCTACGCTTCCAGATTCAATCTGCCAAATGAAGCGTGCACTCTGTGTAGGGCAGTTTTTCAGATGGGCATTTGACAGTAACGCTTGTCCCCACATTTCAGAAGCAACAGGTCTTCTCTCGTTCAACACCGTCACTCGTAGGCTGTGTTATTATCTGGTCTTATGTTGCAAACCAGGCTTGGGACGTTTCTCTTGAACTCAGTCCACTAGGTTCTCACAGAGCGTCCAAAGTCGAGCCAAAGGACTCACTAATCCAATAATGTTTATTTCTAAGAGGAGAGATCAGTTTTCGCACTCTGAAAACTACCAAGATTAATTTATGGAACAATGGGGAAGTTCCCTGTGTAACTGAGGTTTCCAGACTGACAGGACACAGTTTGTCAGACCAGTCTGTGTGGAGGCATGGCAGACGTGTGGGTCATGCTCTGTGCACCCAATGGGTTTATTCTTTCATTTGTTAAAAGGAAGTGCAGTTGAGAACCTGACATTCCAAAGGCTTTAAACCTTGTAAGATGAGAGAACGGAGAAAGGACGTGCCTGTCAGCTTACTTATGTGTAAACTGTCCAGGGACTCTTCCCAGTGTTCGGCCTAAACCTCTCTGGCTGTTGAAGTCCGCTTTCATAGGCTCAGGATATAGCTCAGTTGGTACAACAATTGCTTAGTATGTGTGAGGCCCTGGGTTCAATGTGGTGCCCCATAGCACCACATCCATGGGGCATAGTTGTGCACACCTATAATCCCTACACTTGGGAGGTGGAAACAGGTGAACCAGCTAGGTCACCCTCAGCTAGATAGTGAGTTTGACGGGAGAACAGGCTCCATAAGACTGTATCTAAAACCAATCAAATGAAGACCAGTTTTTAACATCCCAAAACCAACTCTGCACCCTGACAAACTGCATCCAAGTCTTGGGTGAAACCCAATCACACAGATAAGACTCAGATGCAGTGTTTAGGGAAAAGAACTGACTGTGGCTACTTTATATGTCTTACTGGCATTTACCAAATTAGAACATCTGTAGAACTGTCACAACTCCACTCCAAGGCATATAACTAACAGAAAGGTATATGGATATACAGACAGCTAAAGAGACGGACAGATAGGCCTCTGCATCTTTGTATGTGTATAAACTACTGCAGTCTGGGGATGTAGTCAGTGTGCAGACTGCCTTCCTGGCATGCATGAAGCCTTGGAGTCCACTCCCAGCACACCGGAACTATTGTTGTAGCAGTGCATGCACGCCTGCAAACCCAGCATTAGGGAGTTAGAAGCTAACGGATCAAGAGTTCAAAGTCATCCTTGGCTACATAGCATAGTTTGAAGCCAGCTTGGGCAACAAGAGGCTGTCTCTCAAAAATAAAAACTACACTTCCACAAAGCACTACTTCTTTAGTAGTGCCTAGGGACTAGGGACCAACCAAAAGTCCAACTGCTGCTTACAATTTTTGCTTTTAACCTGATCTCTGAGCTATCATTTGACCACGCTGAATCTACAAACACCCACACCAAGAACTTAAATGAGCTGGATGCTCAGAACCATAAAGTTGGGCTAATCTACAGTAGATTCATCTCTGAGTAATAGTAAATGGGTCTGCCCTGTGACACACAGAGGTTGAAGGCCAAACCAATGAGCACCCTGATCCATGGCACATGTGACACCTGACGGTAGTGACACACACCACCAGAGAGCTGGACATTGGCTTCAGCTGATTCTGAAGAAAGAACACGTCACTGGCTCCTCTGGCTGGCACTTAGTGGTGTCCATCTGATTTATCAGTGTTCCAGGGCAGTTGGTCTAGGGCAGATGTGAATGACCCACGCTGCATGCCAGGTGAGGCTCTTAAGTCAATTAGCCCTGTGCACCCACAAAGAAGCACACTGAAAGGTGAGGAGTGTGAGCTGCAGGTTCCAATCCTGACTCCTCCTACTACCCATGTGTCCTGCACACAATACTCAGCCTTTCGTAACCTCAACTATTTTTCCCCTTGGCTGTTCAAGTAAGAATATTAATGAGATCACACATGATAAGCAGTCTGGGCTTTGCAAGGTAATCACTCAGTCATGCTTGTAGGAAGGGAACAGTTTAATATGCTGTTACAGAGATTATTAAACATGCACTTGTACTTTTTCTCATCCTTTGCTATGGACTAGGTGAGGTATTGGGTTATACATTAAACCACAATTTTTCAGTTCACGAGTCCGACCTCAAACCCATTAGAATCCAGTGGTAAAGGTGGAATGTAATAATAGATTTTAAAAGATTCATACTAACTTTTAATTGTGCATTTTTAAAAGATTTGTTTTATTTTTAATTATGCTGGGTGTGTGTGTGTGTGCATATGAGTGCATTTGCCTGCAGTGGCCAGAAGAGGGCATCAGATCCCATGGAGCTGAAGCTAAAGGTGGTTGTGAGCTGCCAGATATGAGACTGGGAACCAAACTCAGTCTGCTGGAAGAGCAGCCAGTGCTCTTAACCCTGAGCAGCCCCAGCCACTTTAAATGGGGCTGTAGAGTTTCACCTTTATAAAAGCATCTGGTCAGCATCTCACCACATGCGATCACTTCATCCGACAGAAGCAAGGGCAGAGAGACTAGCTGATGGTTTGAAAGACTATAGACTTCTCCCAGAAGTGGGGAGGGCAGACATGACTTGAGCATGAAGGAGAACTAGAAATGGCTCTGAGATGGTGCCATGAGAAAAAGCCAGATTGAAGATGCAAAGAGAGAATGAAGGAATTTGGGAAACAATATTCATCTGTGTGCTTAGTGCACCATCTACCAAAGGCAGTGACAGACAGAGCGAACCTTAAGTGCTGGGACTCAGGACTGGATCTACCCCATGACACACAGAGGCTGAAGGGAAACCAATGGGCACCCTGATCCCTGGTACATGGGACCCCTGACTGTGGTGAGGGAGGGAGAGGGAAAGAAAGGCTTCTCCTAGGACAGAAAGTACAAACAAAGGCCTGGATGCAAAAGGAGGTGCCGTATGCCAGCTGCAGGAGGACGGGAGTGGAGCATTGCCAGTGAGCATATGGGTCCCAAACTGTCTGCCACCAGACAGCAGCTCCTAGTAACTGAACCGTGAGTTCCAGCTGCATCACCTGAGGGATCTCTAACCACACCTGAGTATGACTCCCACCTTGATGATTGAATCATTAAGTCTAAAAAGGGGTACGGATCTGAACAAGATAAATAAAGACCATAGTTGATACACTTCAGTATGTGACATGTACCTTCTTCTGTGCTATGTGTGAGTTCCAGGATAGCCAGAGCAATACCGAGAAACTGTTTCAAAAAAACAGGAAAGGAAGGATGCGAGGGTGGTAGAGAGATAAAGAAAGGAAGGAAGAGAGAAAGAAAGAAAGAAAGAAAGAAAGAAAGAAAGAAAGAAAGAAAGAAAGAAGGAAGGAAGGAAGGAAGGAAGAGTGTGTGTGTGAGAGAGAGAGAGACAGAGAGACAGAGACAGAGAAAGGAAAGAAGAAAACAATATAGCCAGAGCCCAAACCCAAACGAGAATGTTCTGTATTTGCCAGCCCACCCTTACCGTGCACCTATACAGAGTCCTGGGACAGGACTACAAAAGGCACAGGTGCCACCTGTGGATCTTGTTTCTGCTCTAATTGCCAAGCACCTGAAAAGTGACAAGCATGTGTGCATACAGGATTGAGTGAGGGACTCCATCCCTAGTGGGTCTCTGGCAGGGCTCTGTTCACAGACGTCTTTGATCTTTGGACAAATGATTTTTTTATGTCATGGTTTTCCTTCTGAAAAGGAGGATGGGGCTATGTGTAGCTTGATTGGCAGAGTGCTTGCCTACCAAGCAGGAAGCCCTGGGTTCAATCCTCTGTACCACATAAACCTAGCTTGGTGGTGCATGTCTGTAATTAGGGGGTGGGGGGTGAAAGCAGGAGGATTGTAAGTTCAAGGCCATCCTTGGCTATGTGGAGTTCAAACTAACCTGAGCTACATATCCTTGCCTCATAAGGTGGAGCTGATACTTTAACGTGAACACAACTCTACAAAAGGTGTACATAGGACATACTCCAAGCTGGGCATGTGCTGATGGAGAACCCAGGAGCTATCCAGAAGGCAGGAGGTAGACCACCATAGGATTCCATGGAAAGTTGTCAAAGACTATTAAGACCCTTCTCACTGGCTTCCCAGCAGAAGGGCATGAAGGCTGTCACCTCACAGGCTCCTGGGGTGCTGACAGAGCATCTGAATTCAGGAGCGAGCCAGTCTCCCAGAATGAGTCATGGGGATCGCACACAGGAGCTAACAAGCCAACAGCCACTTCTTGCCAATCAGACCTGAGCCATCAGGGGCGGAGAGCAGCAGTCAGCTGGGATTTGCCACCAGCAAGAGTCTGAGCTGCAGGGACAGAGAACACCCCTGCGAGCAAGACGCTTAAGCAGAACTTTCAGGCAGTAACTGACTGAGCTGTGCACCCCTTGCGGGCTGCATGACAGGGAGACCCTACCTGACCTGGCTGCAACCTGCATGCATTCTTCCTGTTGAAACCTCAGAGAATGCCTGGAGAGTAGAGAGCGCCCCAAGGAAAGTGAAAGAAAAGGCGAGAATCCTGCCTGCCGACAGTGGTGTCAGAGTTGGACCTTGTCAGTGGGCTATGCACTCAGAAGGTCCATCAGGGCACCCAGAATTTCTCCAGATAACACTGGGGTGGGGGTCAAGGTAGAAAGACCCAAACTGCAGAGCGGTTGCTGCTATTGAGATGACTGAAAATCTGAAATGAATGAAGTTGGGGGTGTGGGGAAGGGAGATGAGGAGAGATGAGAGGAGAGAGGAAGGAGAAAAGAGAAGACAGGAGAAGCAAGAGGGGGAAATTAAAATATGCAGGGGAGAGAGAGAGAGACAGAGAGAGAGACAGAGAGAGAGACAGAGAGAGAGACAAGAGACAGAGAGAGAGACAGAGAGAGAGACAGAGAGAGAGAGAGAGAGAGAGAGAGAGAGAGAGAGAGAGAGAGGAATTGGACTAGGGAGAAGTTATAGCAGCGTAAAATGAACTGAAACCAGCATGCTCATATTAAAATCTGTAACCCACCAAAAAAAGCAGAGAGGAAGCAGGTGTCTCTCTCCCCAAGCACACTCATGTTCTGTTTTTAAAGTCTTCTAATTTCCAACCCCCTTCCCAGGTCAACCTAACTGTTTTGCTTGGTTAGCTGACATTTATTTTAAAAGACAAAAACTACAAACCAACTCCCGGCAAAAAAAAAGTGGAGGATTACTTTAGGAGCTGGAGTCCCATCTTCCGAATTCCCAGCCCTGTTAGCAGCTAGCTTCCTTCCCCACCAAACCCCAAGTTGCGAGGACTATAATTACTCTGAACAAATGCATATTTGTGGCTGCCAGAGAGCCTGCAATCATCCACAAACAGCATCTCCTTTTAAACGGAAAACAAGCTGGGAACATCAGAGGGAAACTGTTACAAGACTTCGGTTTTGTTTGTTTTGTTTTGTTTGTTTGTTTGTTTTGTTAAATCCCAAGAGTCTTACTTGGAGGGAGCTCTTCCCTTTGCTGAATGGAAATCACAAGGTCCTGGAGCCGGGAACTGCAAAGCTCCCACAGCCTTTCTCCAACGCTGTCGTCCCGCCGTGATCCTGTTTACTTGCGAAGCATTCAAAAACACACTTCGGAGAAGAACTCTGGGTTTTCTTGAAGATCTGCCCTGCAGAACCAGCGATCCAGCCTGGGATCCAGGGCGAGTTTGTGGAGACCTGGGAGCCCCGGGCTGAGGCTCCGTGGTTGCTCCGAGCTTGTAAATACAGGCGCTATGGACAAAGTCCCAGATGACATCACTGGGAACTGCTTACTGTTGAGTCTTTATTAACTGACTGTCAAAAAGAAAGGAGGGGGCGGGGAGGCAAGAGGATCTCTTCTGCAGTGAATTCGGTGTCTGGGAACGGATTCCTGTGATAAGTGCCTGTAGTGACCCCCGCGGAGTCAAGTTGGCCCCAGCTTGACTTCTTTCTGGTCTGAAAAAGTGAGAGAGTCCTCTCTCCAGCGATGTTGAATAGGTTGCAGAAGCAGGAGCTTGGGGGACAGTTTGAAATGCAAGGCAGCCACCTACCCCAAACCCTCTGCCTGGCTGGGTAATTCACAAGTACATGGGGATTTGCCAGGTCTTGAGTTTCCATGTCAGTCTTTCCACGAGCTCCCTACCTGGCTAAAGTTTCTTCCAAGCAGATTGTCTTGATTTGCAACTTTCTGCGATAAGCTCTGAGACTAAAGTTTCTTAACTTAGAAAGGAAGGGCTCCCAGAAATCTGAGGGTGACATTTTGTATGCATTTGCAAAAATGTCACTTGTTTGTTTGTTTCCCGGGCAGAATGCTGGAAGGGTTTCTCTGATTCTCAACACTGTAATGACCTGCTTGTGTGGTGTACTTCCACTCACATAAATAAAATAAAAAAAAAATTAAAGTTGAAGAGAATACAATTAAAACTAAACATTTAAATGAAATTTTAAGGTTAAAAAAAAAAAAAAAACAGTAAAGTGGCCAGCCAGTTGGCTCAGCAGGGAAGGAGAGGTACTTGTTGCTTAAGCCTGACGACCTGAGAAGTGACTCCACACAGCTGTCCTTTGACAGTGGCATGTATGTGCATACACACACACACACACACACACACATTATTATATAAGGTAAAATATACTGCTACATATCACTACAAACCTGTAAATTCCACTTCCTTTCAACCATGAAAATAAAAGTCTCTGTTAGCTAGTTCTTGTGGCTTTCCTAAGTAGCATCCCACCACTCCTAGCCTCCACCTAGAGATGGTCCCCACATCCAACCTGAGTCCCTATTGTGATGCCCCAAAGCCTAGCCTTCCTCCCTTGGCCTGTTGCAATGAGGTTCACTATTTATATATGTATTAGCTGCTTTTTATATACTTGTATTTTTAGTTTGTTTTTTGGCCATCTGTGTGCTTGTCTCCCCAAGCCACTTTGAAATGTCACTAAGAGCAGCGGCTGTCTTGTGAGTGCTGTTTATTTGTTTATACCCAGTCACAGCTATAGGGAATCCTGACCAGAATGCAGAGGGGAGGTCGCTGAGGGTGGAGACAGGAAGGAGGGTAGCAGGTCCCAGGGGATGGGGGTCTATGTTTAGACTATGCATTCTCCCTGCCTTGGAAAACAATGACCTCACATCTAGCTCCCTGACTCCAGTCAATGCTCATTCCACTTATGAAACTTATTTTCTCCAAGAATAGCAACTGACTATTGATTTGGTGGGTCTCAAAACCCTCAAATAAGGCACTCTCATATAGGAATCAAATATAGCATGTCTCATCTGTCTCCAGAAGATCTTTAATACAATGTTAACAGGTAGGATTACCTACAAAGATCTGAGGATATGGCTCCTTGATAGAGTGCTTGCCTAACATGCATAAGGCCCTGGCTTTGCTTCCCAGCACTACATAAACCTAGCCCACAAGTTCATACCTATGATCCCCGAGCCCTGCAGAAGTTCAAGTTCATCTTTAGCTGCACAGCGAGTTGAGCTCTGCCTGGGCTGTGTTAGACCTTATCACCAAATTAGGTGATTAAAATTTCCAACCAGTTTCAAAAGAACCAGAGAATATAAACTCATAAACCCAACAGTTCTGCTTCTCCTCCGTGAACCTGCAGATATGCTCACAAGATGCAGTAACATACAAGCACAAGCATATTCTCTGGGTTGTGTAAAGCCCAGTAAAGTAAAAATAAGTGTGCATGCCTGAATGGGAGAAGAAGCAAACTAAGAACATTGTGATACAGCGACAGAGGCCAGTGGCTGCCTGCAGAACGAGCATAGGAGAGCAGAGCAGAGACCGTGGTACCAGACTCAAGGAACAAGGATGTTCTTAACAATGGCCGCTTACTCATGGGAAGTGAAGACAGAAAATTTTTATTCCGGTTTGTACAGTGTGACCTCCTCCAGCCAGAGACCACATCCATTTGTGTTATTATGAATAATTTTTTATGCCTTTTGAGCTTTTCTTATTTTACTTCTGACGTGATAATATGATAAAATCATGAGGGCTGGTGAGACAGATCAGCGGGTAAAAATGTTCACCACCAAAGCCTTGGACAACCTGAGTTCCATCCCCAGGGCTCACATGGTGGATAAAGAGAACTGACTCTGGCAAGTTGTCCTCTGATTTCTAGACATGTGCCCTAGTACGGGTGTGTGCTCATGCACATATGTGTACACACACAAACACACAATAAATAAATAAAATAAATAAATAAGAGTGAAAAGGTTTTAATTGTGGTACGATTTTTAGAGTGCATCTCAAGAAAACCTACAGGTGTTTCATTACCAAATATCTGGCATTCAGGTGAGCAGTGAAGGCCTGGGCTGGGCTGGGAAGAGGCTTTGCACATCAAAGCTCTTTACATGGAAGGGTGAAGACCTGAGCTTAGATCCCTTGGACCCACATAAAGCCAGATGTGGTAGCAAGATAGGATGTAATTCCCAAAATCTAGTGGGCCAGTTAGCTCAGCATAGGCAATGGTGAATGATGAGAGACCCTGCCTCAAACAATGAAGACAGTGAGATTGATAACTTAGGAAATCTTCTGATCGCCATATGCACTTCATGCCATTTGTGCCATTGTGCGTGCGTGCGCGCGGGTGCACACACACACACGAGAGAGTAAAAAAAAGGGAAAAACTGCTACTTTCTAAGTATTCTTTTTTGATTCAAAGACCCACTCTTTCCCATTACACTTAAGAACTAACTTGCCAGCCCCGTGGACTCCTTCCATCTTACAAAGGGATTGGAAAGACAATTGCTTTGACTGACTGGTTGCTGGGGAGCTGGACAGGCCAATGAGAGAAAACATGTGAATACAAGGTCTGACCTTCTCCTGGCCATGGCTCCTCTAATATGATGGAGCCTCCAGAGAGAGGGTGAAAAAGCCGGACCCCAGTGAGTCTTTAGACAGCTGGGCTAGGAAGATGGCTGGGAGGGCTGTTATTAAGAAGGAACCCGGCACTTTGTCAGTGGCCTAGAGCGGGGACGGGAAACCCAAGTCTGTCTATTCTCTCTGCTGCTGGAGGTTCTAGAATGTACTCAGCGACGCCAACCAAGGCTTGATGAGAAACTGTGTTTCAATATGGCAGCGGGGAGAGCCCAAGAAAAAGAATAGCTTGAAATTTCCACGAAGGTAAGATAGGGTTCTGGGTGCTATTTCCTGTCTTATAGGGAAAGCATACTGACACTATATTCTATTATACAGTGAGGAGCTATCTCAGGTCTGCAGTGCTTTTAATAGCATAAGGGAGGGAGGGAGGGAGGGAGGGAGGGAGGGAGGGAGGGAGGGAGGGAGGGAGGGAGGGAGGGAGGAAGGGAGAAAATATCTCGTGCATGTTCCTATTTTTTATTGAAAAAAAAAGGTGTGTGTTATAGATGTGTGTGTGTTGTAGGTGTGTGTCTACACATATGCCCAGATGATTATGCTTATACAACTTATTTATTTGTTATCATTTGTTAAAGAAAGGGTCTCAGTATGTAACTCTAGCTGGCCTGGAACTCACTATGTAGACCAGGCTGGATTCAAACTCATAGAGATAAATGTGACTTTTCCTCCTGAGTGCTGGGATTAAAGGTATGTGCCACTATGCCTGGCAATGTTTACATGATTTTATGCGTATGTATTCAGAACCCAAAGGAGTTTGGCCAATGCCCTCCTCCCTCTTCTATTGCTCCCTGCCTTACTTCTTTGAGACACAGTCGCTCCATGAACCTGAAGCTTGTTATTTTTGTCTAGGTTGATTGGCCAGCAAACCCCAGCACCCCTCCTGTTACACTGCACCCCCACAACAGAGCTGGCATCATGGACATGCACAGCCACACCGCATAGCATGCACTCTTACCCGCTGAGACATCTCCCCAGCCCCTGTGTTCTTATTTTTTATGGTCTGTCTAGGACATGACTTTAGATCCTGTTTAAATGAACATGTGGAGTCATCTGGGTGTTGCATGAGTCAGACTTTCCCAAGCAAGAGTGAAATAGAAATAGACAATCTGACTTACAACTTGGTATTAAAAACAGCTAAGGAGAAGATTGGGGTGCAGGAGAGTCAAGTTTCCTCCCCTCCTATGTTAGTCAGGGGACCACTCATGTTGCAGAATCACCTTCGCCTGTTGAGAGCCTTGGGTGACCCTCTGCTCCTGAATCCCAGTCCCCCTCAGGGGATTTCTTTCTCCTCCCAGGCCTGCACTCCTTTGTGACGTCTCACACTGTTACCTTTGAGTGGGAATGTTTTGTATTCAACTGGAAATTTTCTAAAAATCAAAGGTGGTACGAAAAATAACCAAAGATTCCCATGCTGCCTCTTGGTAATGCATTCCTCCTTCGAGAGACCTACAAGGATCTTCTCTGCAAGGTCAGCTTCTGTCTCCAGATACTTCTTTACACCTTGATTCCCCTACAGTGGCCATTTCTCCAGCATTTCTAGATGCATTTATTCAAGGAGCGGATCGGATTTACCCTAAAATAACTCAGTATTTCACATGCTGTCTCCATCATGGCAGAGGAAACCGAGGCCAGTGAGATGCACTATTAAAATACTCTGACTAGGGCCAGACTAGTAGCCAGCTAAAGATCCCAGCACTCAAAAATGTCCCTCAGGGTCCTACAGGGCCTAGATCCTTCTTGGAAACCTAGATCCCTCCATATCCCTAGGAGACTAGATCCCTATGGTCCTAAGGAGCCCAGATACTCATGACTTTAGGAATCTGGATCCCTCAGTGTCCTGAGGGACTAAGAGCCTTCGGTGACCTATTGGCTCTAGATCCCATAGTATTCCCAGGAGCCTCGATTCCTCTGCCTCCCAAATAGCCTAGATCTTTCATCGACCCGTGGAACTGAGATTTCTCCTTATCTGGAGGAACCGAGACCGCCTGTGTCCCAAGGAGTCTGGATCCGCCTGTGTTCTGCCATAGGCTAGATTTCTCATTGTTCCAAGGAGACCAGATCCTTCAGTGTCTCCGGGATCCCAGGTCCCTCTGATTATAAGTGTTGAAAAGGAAATGCCATGCCAGCAGGAATCATAAAGCTGTGAAAGTGGTACCCTGTGCCAGACACCGAATACTGAAGCCCTAGTCCTGTATGCACACATGTGGCGGTGGATACTCAGCAAAGCTTCAGACTTCATTCCAAAGGAATGCAACCTCTGTTCCTACGAGGAACCTGGTCTTGCCGCTCACCTCCTCTGAAAAGAGATGTGCTGAAGTCGCAGAGCTGAGTGCATACAGCATGCCCGTCAGACCGCAGGACGCTCCCAGAGCACCCAGTGGAGTGAGTATTCGGTGCCTTCTGTGATGGACAACATCCAGTTGAGAGGAAAAACGATTGCAGAACATGCGTTTAAATCTGTTTCTCACCTGCTTTCTTGTAGTAACTGGTCTTCCCCTGCTTCAGTACACATTTCTTTAGACTCTAGTCCTACTAAAGGCTTAAGAGATATCCTATGACCTGCCAATCTGGCTTTTATGTCAATGTGATCAAAAATTGGAAGCCAATGAGGCTATAAATTGTGGCTTAGAAACACCAAGGAAAGAGGCATGCTTGGGAGAAAGGAAGACTCGGGAGCTTTGAGAATCTTCAGATGAGCACCCAGCTTCCCCTCATGCTCATTTGGCTCCTGGGTCACATCCAGAGAAGCACGAGTTACACACATGGAAACAAATATACGACTTTATAGTCTATAATCAGAAAAGGATAAAATAGAACCATCTAGAGGTACGCAGGTTCCCTAGGAAGGGGCCCTTTGATCAGTTCATCTCCTGGTACCCATTCCTCCCTACAGATCATCTCTGACACAAGTGGGTGCAACAAATGCAACTTGGAACAGCCGAGACAAGTGTGACAGCAAAGGCTCCAAGCATAGCTGGAGAAAGGTATCCCCAGGCTCCGGTGACCACAGATGTTACGGTGGCCCACATTTCTAAATCAAACTATAACAAGAGCAATCCCTAAAGCAAAGGTAAGGAGGCCGACTAAGTTCAGATTGCTCACACAATGATACTCACACGTCAGGCTCACTCTTGGAAGAGTGGAGGCTGCTTGCTGGTGTCCTCTATGCATTACGGTATCTATTTATCACATTGGTGATACAAATAGGGCACTTAGGACATTTGGGGAGAGGACAGATATGGTTGGAGAGATGCAAAACACAACCCTTGAGAATCTGCTTGGGTTCTGATATTTCTTCCAAGAAAAAGAGTTATCACTTGGTAGTAGTCAATGGCCTTCTCTTCTGGTATGGGGCTTTCAGGTATAGCCCAGATTGGCACAGCAAGGGTTAATGCTTGCTCCAAGGCTGGAAGGCTCTTGATGAAAGGGCCCTATGTAAGTATAAAGTATCACTGTGAACTTGAAGGATTTTATTTCAGCCCTCTCATTGTGTTGTTGACAGTGCATACTGTGAGTTTGACATTTTTAACTACTTTGCTCGCCCCAAATAAAAAGGGCTGGGACAGAGGAGGTGGGAAAGGAGAAGGGGCTGGGGGGAGGGGGCCATCCTTGTCCCTGAACCAGGATTTTAGACAGATGCCATGCATGGCGGTGGCCAGCGATTCAGCCAGAGGCCGACAGTGCTACTTCAAGGGTTTGTTACAAATGCATTAATCTAAGAGATGAGAGTCGCCTGTCTTTTACCCTGAGAACACAATCTACCTGGAACCAGAACCCAGGGGAGGCCACCAGGGCTCTGCTGGGGTGGAAAATGAGAAAGCAACCGATCTGTGGCCCATGATTGTCTAAAGGAAAAAGCACTGAGTCTGATTCTCACCAGATATGGACAGGTCATTACGAATCAGCTGAGTTTCACTAAGGAAGAGGGTGGGGGCAGCTGCTGACCTTTCCCTGGGAGAGACCCGGCCTATTGTGTGACTAGCGCCTTCAGTAACGCCTGGCCTGAATAGCACTGACAGTCTGTCCCCCACAGTTCCTGAAGCTCGCTGAGGCTCAGGGGCCTAACTGCCTCCGCCCCCACCCACTCACAATAGCCCCTGATAGACGACAGAAATAGGAGAGAATTCCTCAAAGACACTCTGGAAGGAGACAGGGCTACGCTGAAGACCCAGGAGTCAGCCTCCCTGCCTGCATTTACCCAAATGGCCAGCAAAGTTCTGGGCCTCTTAGCCAGGCCCTGGCTTTGCCCTTTCATGTCCACAAAGCTTCTCAAGTTAGAGGACAAAGGTGCAGGGGGAGGGGAGGCAGGTCAGGGGCTGCTGGGGATGGTGCAGGAGGAGGGCTTGGCTCTTTTTCTTCTTTTTGTTTTTTTAGAAGCATGCATGTGTCCCCCTCACACACACAGACAGACAGGGACACACAGCAACATGCACACAAACACATACTTGTGTACACACACTCAGGTAGACACACACACAGACACAGGAAAAGAGACACAAGCAAACATAAATACACACACAAATAGAGACAGAAAGACACACAAATAGACATATACCCACAGACAACACAGACACATGTACTAATATACACAGGCACGCATATACACACACACAGATACAGAGACGAGTGAGTTCCTGTTATCTAGTTACGTGCCACTTTAATATCCAAAAATCTCCTTACATTCATGGAGAATACCCCTCCTGTGCGGAAATGTGTTCTTAGAGATCTTGTAGAAGGATCTTACAAGAGCAGAGAGACATGCACAGCCCTTCACGATCTGCCTCCAATCAAACAGTCCTGGAGCACCAAAAGATATGACAGCAATGGATGAGGGGGGATTGGAGATTACAGGGTCCCCTGTCCAAGCCCGAGGCTGATGTGCCCAAGACAAAGAACAAAACAAGACTGCACTGCCTATGTGGGTTCCCTACACCCAGGGCAGGTCAGGGGCCTGGCTTTGGCCTTCTCATTTGCTCTCCTCTGCACTGATCCCGCCTTCAGGCCATTTCTCCAAGGCAGCTTATCTCACCTGCCTGTTCTCTGAGATACAATGGGCGGTGCTTAGTAAGGGTGACGAATATATCAGGACCACGACATACTACAGTGTGGTGAGTGCCACATGGCACCGAGGGCCACAATGATCCCTGCAGCTCTGACATCACTAGTTCAAGTCATGGTCCAGTTTACACATTTGTTCACTCTTCAAACGATGGGCACTTTATAGTTTGTACTATCAGTGAGAACCTTGGAGCGACATATTTTGGAATCTGAGCAGCTACGAATACTCATAAAATAGTCTGTGAATGTCAGTTGATTGACAGATTTAATGAAAAAAGATGCATTTAAAGATTTCAACCTCTGGAGCTGGGGAGGTGGCTCAGTTGGCAGACACTTGCCTTACAAGTGTGATGTTCTGGGTTCAGATCTGTAGTGCCCATGACATAGCCACGCGCCATGGTACGTTCAGCAGTCCCAGCAATGTGAGATGGGAGCAGAGACAAGAGGTGCCATGGAAACTCAAAGGCCAGCTAGCCCAGTTCATGTGGTGGAACTCTAAGCCAATGAGACCTCATCTCAAATAAAAAAAAAATAGAATGCATTAGAAGACCAACATCCATATAAGTTCTATTCATAAGGGCACCATTCTACATGGATGAGTTCTCTCTCTCTCTCTCTCTCTCTCTCTCTCTCTCTCTCTCTCTCTCTCTCTCAAAAAAAATTAGCTTCAAATTTGGTCTAAATGAAATCAAAATGCAGGGATACAGGTCTAAGGCAAGAAGTAAAGACGCAGATTATATGTTACAATCGGGACATTTAAGACAACCTGAAAATAAGATGCAGATAAATTAACGTGGCCCAGCCATTATCCTGGACACCAAATCTTAGATATCAGCGGGACCCAGGTCACCTGTAAAACTTAATTGTCAGGTGGACTTGAACTAAGATTGACAGGGAGTCAGAAAGTGCAAAGGTCACAGAACCAATGACTCATCCCGCCGTACCTGTAACATGTGCCGTATTGAAAGTGGAACAGTTTTTGCTTCTTAGTGATGAGATAAGCTTCCATGAAATCCTTTGGGCCCTGGACGTAAACTAGTTAGAGCAGAATTCCAAAGCAAGTAACATTTGCACCCTCCGTGCCAAGATCCCACACCAGCATCAAAAGATGCTGTCCCTAGGAGACAGGGAAGGGAAGGGGAGGGGAGGGTATAGGAGAGGAGGGGAGGAACCAGGTAAGGTGACATCTGGATAGACAGGGGTCCTTCAAGATTACTCTGTGATAGAAGCAGATCTGGCTGAAGACATTGACAGAGGACCCGACCTGACCTCCCTGTCACTGAGTCTGGGTGCATTCTGACATTTAGTTCTTGCTTGCTACCTTGATTTTGTTCCTGTTTTAACAATCTTTTCTTTTTCAAAACAGTTTGTTCCTTATCATTTTCTCTTTAAACCTATTGCCCTTACATCCAGTTTGCTTTTTATCTATGTTTCTGAGCTACCAAGTATATGGACAGCCTTCAGAAACCTTCAATGATATCTCTGCTCCCTGTTACATTTTGATTTTTTTCAATTGTATGTGTCTGCATCTGTGTGTATGGGTACATGAGTGTATGTGTACATATGATGTGTATGTATACATGAGTGTATGTGTACATATGATGTGTATGTGTACATGAGTGTATGTGTACATATGATGTGTGTGTACATGAGTGTATGTGTACATATGATGTGTATGTGTACATGAGTGTATGTGTACATACGATGTGTGTGTGTACATGAGTGCCATGCCCATAGAGACCAGAGGAGTAGAATTCCCTGGAGCTGTAGTTGCAGGCTGTTGTGAGCTGTTCAAAGTGGGTGCCTAGAAACGAACTTGGGTCCTCTTCAAAAGCAAGAAGCACTTTAAGAAGCCAAGCGATCTCTCCAGTCCATCCCTGTCACCTTTGACTGGCTGAAAAAACACTGCTCCATTTCTAGCTCCTCCACCTCCTGTTACATCATGATTTCAGTCCCAACCCCAAGACTTGTCTTAAAAAGGGCTTCCATGGCACCCTCCTGAGATGACCCAGGGCTCACACTGCAAGCCGCATATCCTTGGAGAACTCTTATCTGATGAAGCTAAGCCTTCCACAATTTCTAGCAACTTCACCATATCTTACAGAAAAAAAGCAGGAAGAAACAGAATAGACGAATAAAAGAGCATTGAAATGGAGACTATTTCCATACAGGTCCCCTCGGACCCCAAATTTACCTCCAACCATCTGCCCCAGGTAAAGAGTCTTGTTTCCTTGATTTCTTAATTCCCTGCTGCGAAACTTGGCACTACCACCATGCACTGCAACACAGTCTTCTCAGTTATTTGGTTTCAATCACCCCACTGACCCTCCTTCTCTCCCTCCCCTCTCTCTCCCTCTCTTCCCTCCCTCCCTCCCTCTCCCTCCCTCTAGCATCACCTATTATTGCCCCTGGGGTACTTTCCTGTCTGACCCCACACTCCTCTGCAGAAAGTCTAGGCAAAGTCACAAAGTGAGCAGAGCACTGCTGCATTGAATCTTCCTGGGATGGCTCCAGCTCTCTTTCCAGAACCTTTCCTCGGAGGACATACATGCCCTGCTCCTATCCTCAGGAGTTGAGGTCCCCTGACTCTCAGCCTCCTGGTGATTTTCTTTTTTTCTTTTTTTTTTAAATATTTATTTATTTATTATGTATACAATAGTCTGTCTGTATGTATGTCTGCAGGCCAGAAGAGGGCACCAGACCTCATTACAGATGGTTGTGAGCCATCATGTGGTTGCTGGGAATTGAACTCATGACCTTTGGTAGAGCAGGCAATGCTCTTAACCACTGAGCCATCTCTCCAGCCCTCCTGGTGATTTTCTCAAGTCTCCACTCTTTCCAAAGGAGCCATTTCTCATTTAGAGATGTGTGCCAGAACATAAAGGCTCCGAATTTCCAGATTCTAGGCTGAGGAAGTGGCAGAGAGACACAGCACATTCAATGGAAGCATGAAGGCTGGAGTTCAGATCCTTAGAAACCACACAAAACATACAGCAGGAACATGAGTCCTGTCAGGTGAGATGGGAGGAGGGTACAGGAGAGACTTACTGGAAGCTGGCACACATACTTCTCCTAGTTTGTTCTCTGTTGATGGGATAACAACTTGGGGAGGACAGGGCTTATTTCATTTTATACTCCCAGGTAACAGTCCATCAGTAAATTAGGGCAGGAACTTGGAGGCAGGAACTAAATCACAGATCATGGAACAATGGAGCAACACAGTGCTGCTTACTGGCCAGCTCCCAGGCTCATTCTCTGTCCCTTTCTTGGCCCTCACAGCACCATCTATCCAGAGGTAGCACTGCTCACAGGGGCCCTCCCACATCAAGTGACTATCAAAAAACTGACACAAATGAGTGTCTCATACAAGATAGAAGACAGAAGCAACCCCCAAGGTTGACCTCAGACCTCCACATGCATGCCATTGGTACAAGTACACACCTCCCCCCCACACACACATACACACACAGTGGAGGGGGAGGGAGGAAGAGAGAGGGGAGGGTGATTTTAAAAAGAAAAGAAATTTCAAGTTGGCTCTGGAGGGTCTGTGGGGCCAATGAGACTCAGCTATGCTCACAGCTCAGTTGTCTTCTCCCGACATGCAGTGCAGGCTCTTCCCCTCCCTTCCACGGATGTTCGCTCTTAGCCAAGGTCCTACTGTAATATCCTATCCAAGTAAAACAGCATTCTCCCTTATTGTGAGAGCCATTAGAGAACCCAGCTTGCTTTGCAATCTCAAATTGAGAGAACTTTATTAAAAAGAAAAGTACGGGGTCTCCAGGGACCCTAGCCCTGTCTGCTTTCTTAGAGAACTAAGGCACTGACTCAGAGTGTAAAATTAAAGCCTGGAGAGCCATGTGCAGTATAGAGATCCAGTGGACTATTCTAAAGGAACACACACTGAATGTGGAGCTCAATAGCAGCTTAAGTGATTGGATACAATAAAGCCGGGGAGGAGGTGTAGTTCAGTAGGTAGAGAGCCTGTCTACTGTGTTAGGTAGTTTGGTTCAACTTGAAACAAACTAGATCCATCCGGGAAGAGGAACTGAAGAATTACCTCCATCAGAGGACCCTATGGGTATGTCTGTGTGTTGTTTTCTTGGTTAATGATTGATATGGGAGGGCCCAGTCCACTGTGAGCGCTGCCTCCCCTAGGCATGTTGTCCTGAGTTGCAAGAACAAGCAAGCTGAGCAAGTTATGGAGATCAAGCCAGTAAGCAGTGTTCCCCCACGGCTTCTGCTTCAGTTGCTGCCCCTAGTTCTTGGCTTGAGTTCCCTGCCTTGGCTTCCCTGATAACGGAGGGTTGTCAGGTGTAAGACGAAATAGACTCTTCCCCTCCCGAAGTTTTATTTGGTCATGATGTCTGCCACAGCAACAAAAAGCAAGGCACGCACACATCTCTCACGCCCATCCCCAGCACTGCACAAACCAGGCCTAGCGGTACCCTCCTCTAATCCTAGCACGGCGGGAGGCAGAGGCAGGAGATTAAGCAATCTAAGGTTATGCAGTCACATAGAGAGTCAAGACCACACGAGTCCCTGCAGCGAAACAAACACAAAACACTTAGGTATTTCTGATATCCGCGTCTCAAAACATAAATAGGCCTGAAGTTGTTTTCTTTTTATCCAGCTGAGGGACTATGGAGAAGCTAAAGAAACCAATGAGCTCACCATGGCTACATCCGTCTACATGGTACAGGGTAAGCCATATCCTGATTCTCTGAAACTCAAAAGACCAACATCTTCCCTGCTACCCCTGGGGAACCATCTGCTCACCCATGGGTTTCCACTAAGTGGGAGCAACTCAGGTCATGGCTGCTTCTTGGGGATGGATTTTGAAACCCCAGTCTACCTCTTGCCTCTCTGCAGGAAGGAAATAGAAAATGATGTCGATAAATAAATATTTTAGAAACCTACATTGCAAATTATTCATGCTCCACGCCTTTGGTCAAGGAGGATTTAAATGCTGGTGCGTCTGTTTCTCTGAGCTCTGTGTATTATTCAGGCTGTAGAAATTGAACCCCAGGCTAGAGGCATGGGAAGGAAAACAGCTATTTTCTCTTTCACTATAGAAACTGCACCATGGGGTGCTGAGAAGAAATGAGTAGCCTTAATAACTTCGGGGGACAGCTGCTTCTACCTAGCCAGTGTAATGGAGTTATGGCACAGCATAAATCACGGGTATCCATAGGAGGGTGTCTGCTGGGAGCTCAGGGAAGCCTGTGACTCCCTTAGAACAAATCAGCATGGCTTGATTCCCTAGACAGACTGGGCAGCCCTTCTGTGTCAGGGCGGATTTGTGGACAGACTCTGGGTTTGCCCATGACACAGCCATCCTGAACAATCACCAACACAGAGAACATTTGTCACTGTTTCTAAGACCCCAGACTCACACGCAAATACATGACCCAGGCAGGAAGATCATCAGGGCCAAGGCCCTGTCTTCTCTACACATCTCCTCCTAGAATCAACCTATTTGTTACCAGGTACTAGAAGACTCACCTGGGTCTGGGAAGAAGGCTCAGCTGGTAAAATGCTTACAGCACATGCATGCAGATCTGAGTTTGACTCCCAGAAGTCAGGTAAAAAGCCAGAAATAGTGGCACATGCCTGTACCCCAGCACGGGAGGCAGGGGACAGAGACAGGAGGATTCCTGGGATTGGCTGGCCAACTAGCTAGCCTAATAATTATTGAATTTCTGGTCCCATGAGAGATACTGGCCCAGAAAGGAAGGGGGAAAGGGAGTGAAGAGGACATTTCAACAGTGACCTCTGACCTCCACATGCACGTATGTGCACACCCTGCCCTCCCCCCACCCAAACTCAACAGACCCCCGCTGCTTTCCTGCTGTCATCGTCTTCTAGTGTGGCTGAAGCAGAACACAGTAGGATCAGCCTTAGCCCTTACCACTCACTGTTACCCAGACTCTGCGTCTGGAGGCATGAGCTCATCGAAGACCAGTCTCCATTGCTCCTAAAATAAATCCTGGCTGGATGGTGGCATTTGTTTCTAGTTCTTCAGTATGACTTTTTAAAGGAAAGCTGCTTGGATGTAAACTTGGGAAGGAAATGTCTTGGTTCTGCTTGGGTCCCCAGTGAATGACGCTCCTCAGGTCTCGCTGCTAAGAGATGGTTATCTAACTCTATGCCAGCACCTCTTCCTTCCCCAGTCCATTTCCTGGTGTGGGGGTTATTCTTACCGTTTTGCCCCTAATTTCTAGTTAGTGAAGGCCCTACTGTTCCCCAGGTAGATTCTCATCGACTGTCGTGAGGCCCAGATGTCAACTTGGAAACACATCTGGCCCTGGGTCCTTGGCAAACTGACTGTGACAGGTTCTCCCAACAGCTGCAGTGGTAGGGCCAGGCTTCGAGGTGATTAAATCCTCCTGCTTCCTGGCGGCTCCCTGTGTTTGTGTTGTAGCCATTTCCCTGGAACCAGCCTCATTCCAGCAGGCTGTCTGCCTCGCAGAGGCCAACTCTACACCCGTGGGTTGAGGTCGCCTCTGCGCTAGTGAAACACCTCCTTGTGTGAGCCACGCCAGACTAGAGTGACCACGGATGAGCGTGTGGAAACACACAAGCCCCCCATCCCCTCCCCCGCCACCTCTGTCTATCTGAAATGGGGTTGAGGTCTCACTTCTCATTGCAGATACTTACTGGATTTGATAAACTTTGCTTTGAAAAGCTGAGGCCGAAGGATATTCTTTCCATGTTGAGAACACCTTTGTAAAGCAAGTCTCACAACATGGGTGCACCAGGTGAAGATGCAGACAGAGCAGAGAGGCATGGTAAATGCGTTTCCAGTTTTTTTCAAAGACGTGACGCCATGCCCCGGAGCAATAATTACAAGAGTGCTTTTAAGTGAAGCTTACTGTGGCTGATAAGCAAATCTCAATGACCTCCCATGGATAAAAACACAAATCCATAGCAGGCGGGGATTTCATTTGTGCTGTGTATATGTGTGCAAGCTGGTGGGTGGGTGGGTGGGTATGTGTGAGTGCATACATGTACATGAAAAGAACAACTTTGTGTGTCATTTTCCAGGTGCCTTGTACTTTTGGCTTGAGACATGGTCTCTCATTGGTCTGGATCTTCACCAAGCAGGCTGGGCTAGCAGGTCAGGAAACTCCAAAGATTTGCCTGTCTTGACCTCCCATCTCCCACGTAATGAGATCACAAAGTCACACCACCTAGCTTTTTATGTGTTCTGGGAACTGAGCTCAGATCCTCATTCTTGTGTGGCAAGACTATTACTGACCAAGCTATTTTCCCCAACCCCTAAATTAATTGTTTTCCTAGTAAAACTTGCTACAAGAGGGGGCTACAGAAGGCTGGTGGTATTCATCTCCACTGGGAACCTATTAAAAATGCTAATTTGAGGGTTAGCCTCAGATGAACTGAACCAGAAACTCTGTGGGTGAGCCTAACAATGACCCAACCACCCCACCACTTCAGGGGAGCTGATGCACCCTTGGATTTCCAAACAACTGTTCTTTCACTATCTAGGGCTTGATCTAGCTGGAGGAGACAGAAGGCTGCCCTGGAAAATTCCACAATATTTCCACTAGATTCCACTCTTACTTCCTTCAGTTGAATCTAGACTGCTACCCTTCTCTCCTCAGACGCACTTTCTGCTAGCTAATGTTAGTTAGTTGCTCTTCCGCAATTTGAATGCCCTAATCATAACCACAGCAGTAATCAGCCCGTGGCTTGCAGTAGCATGTTGGGCTCTCTGTAGATACGTGGTCAAGTCATCTCATCATTAGATCAGACTTCAGATATTTCTAAAGGATAGACATAAGCATCCCTATTTCACGGACGGAGAAAACTGAGGTTTTAAATAAGATGACAGAAACATAACTCGGGGTTCACCCTTTGTTGTCCTGAGTCTCTTGTCCCGCCAATCTGATAGGACATGCTGGATATTTCAAGACACTTCTTCTCCAGGCCTCCTTCAGTCTTGGCCAGGTACAAGGGTTGAGTATGGTTGTATTAGGCTTGATTCAAGATGTCTCCAGCAATGTCATAAAAATCCTCAGACAACATCATCTTGCAGAAGAGAATTGGTGATACTGCCCAGTATTTTTGAGGCTTAGGCATATATGGGTATTTTCTTCAATGCTAACAAGATTTGCAACTGAAGTTTCTGGTAAGAAAATTGTAATCTGATTTAGCTCCATAATTACACAGCTTGGAATTGACTAAAAGCAAGTAGTTGAGAGATGGTTAAAATATTAACATATAAGGAAGTCCCCCATAACATTTTATATAAAAAAATTTCATTTCACATAAAAAGGGCAGCTTGATAAACTAGCTCTGTAAGACATTCCGTAATACAGACATCCATAAACAGGCTTCCTCCAAAAAGATTCCTAAACAGTGGTCACGAGTCAGGTGGAAACAGCAGAGTGTAAAATGCTTCAGATAGTAAGATCTTGTTTAATTTAAAAACTATGAGTTAGCAAACAAGTGTGTTCGTAATACACATATATATGCCAGCCAGACATATGCACTGGAGGGGATAGAAATTGCCAATGTTTTAGGAATTATTACATGAGAATAAATGGGTATCGAAGACTAATTTTTATTATAAGTTATTTATTAACATTAGGGTAATAATATATATATGTGAGAGATAGATAGATAGATAGATAGATAGATAGATAGATAGAATACATATGAAATATACTGTATGAAGGCCTGACATCTTCTTCCTTATTTTATGGCCTTACTTTCTGTCCACCTTATTTCTTTGGGACAGGCTGTCATCACTCACTCTATTTTACAAACAAGGAAAATTAAAGGATTCATCAGCTCTGCCCTCTACACATAAGTACAAAACACTAAAGCCAGAATTCAAACTACCAAGTCTGTATTCTTTCTGCATTCTGAAATATCTCCAGAGAAACACACTCTCCCAACTCCTTCCATTGCTCACCTTCAAGCATCTATTTTTGGCATTGATGATGCTCTAGCATGGTGCTCATCATCCGAAAAGTAGTGCGAATAAGGGCTGTGGCCCAGGTGAGCAGTTGGGGTGGGGCATGTGCAGATTTTACAGGGGGCCAACTTGGTGTTTGCTTCTTAACATTTTCAGCATAAGGTTCATTACGGGCTGGGGCTTTCAATAGTAAAGATCATCCAGTCACATTATCTTAGACTTTAGTAGAGCCTTGTTAAATACTTAGGGCATCAATGGACAACTGAGCCCAAGCTATCTCAGCTACCTAAACATGATGCCCTGGGCAGGCCTAGCAATCTGCCAACACAGATGCCGTGTGAGGAGCCAATCAGCACTGCCCATCCTGAAGCCTCACTACAATGCCCCTACCTGCTGGCCAGGTCCTGCACCCATCTGGGCTTGACTTTGGCATTTCTCTCCTTTCGCTCGCTCCCCTCTGACCCGAGGTTGGGTACCAGTTTACCACTGTGCTCCCTGCATCATTTCTACACACTCTTGCTTGCTCTGAAGACACATTCCTGTGTCACCCTCAGGGAAAGAGATGCCATCTTACGCCTCCTTGAAGAGGTGGATCCCAGTGGCTTCTTTCCACTAACTGAAAACCAAACCAAGGGGAAAATGCTACCTAGTTCTCAGAGTTTATCGTGCATGTGTGTCTATGCATGTGCACGTATGTATGTGTGTGTGTGCGCGCGTGCGCATGCACACGTCCAGGCAGGTGTGAAATCTAGCAAGGACAATGTTGAAAGAGAAGACACCAACGGAATTCTCAACACTTTGGAGTGTTGAGACATCCCTAAAGTGTTGAGAATTCCCTTGTGTTCCCAGTGTGAAGCAATGGCCTGGCACTGTTTTCCTTACAAGAGTGGCTCATCAGAGCTTTTCATGAGGGGGCAGTGAGTAACACTCAGGGCTCGAGAGCCAGACTGCCTGGGTTGCACGCCTGGCTCGCACTCCTGGCTCCACCATTTACTGTAACAGCCAGGTGACTGTGGTAAGCCACTGAATCACATCTCAGAACTATAAAACGTAATAGTACCATGGTCCTGCCCCAGCGCTGTAAATCACTCAGAACAATGTCTGGTCTATAATAAAAGCTCTGCATCAGGGCGTATTCATCGTGTGGTCACTGAGAGCCTCAGGCCTACTTCTGAGGAGATCTGAGGACACCATACCTGGTTTGGCAAGGGAGTGGAATGGAGAAACACAGTCAATTAATCTTTCTTGGAAAAGCATCTGTGTGACAGCAGAGGCATGGCTGGGGTTTGTGCACACGGTCACCACCTGAAAATGAGGAGCAGAAAGGCCTTGGGGACGGTACAGAGGCAGCTCAGCCTTGAAATCCAGCTTGGTCCAGTCTGAAACACAGACAACCAAGGGTAGAGTTTGGCCTTGGCCACTTTCCTGTACTGAGAGAAGCAGGTGAAATGTCCCTGGTGTTGTCTCAGACATCTTCCCTAACGGGACAGTAGTTTCCAAACATTGCCACCAACAGCCAGTGTCCAGCTCATACCTTCATCTCCTCTGGGTGTTGGTGCGAAGAAAACAAAGACTTCTCCTCCATGATTCTAAGCCAACACCAACAACTAATTGCAGTCTCATTTAATTAAATTTCAGATCAGTATCTGGAACCAATGACACATTTGTATTTTAACCTTTATTCGCTATGGGATCTTTTATTGCCTTTACATTGTGTTGTTTTGGTTTTTATTTTGACTTTTTAAACTTTGGTTTATCACATTGAAACAGTTTAAAGCCAGTGGAACAAACACTCTGGTTATCTCCTAGGTATTGGGGACAATGGTGAGAAGCTAGAACTTCAGGAAAGGAATGAGGAAAGTTGTTTTTAATGTGGAGCAGTGCGGTGATAAGGGAGAGACCAGTTCATGGGAAATCAGGGGACTGTGCAGGATATATAATGAACACGATGCCTCTTGAGCATCTAATAAGAGTTACCTGATGGACCAGTAGACACACAGTCTAGGGATTCAGTAGAAACCCAGGATAGAGATAAAAGCCGGGGAGTTGCCCATACACCAGTAGTATTTAGAGTCGGGAGGCTGATGAGGTCACCAAGAAAGTACACATAAATAATGAAGAAAAGATATTCAGACAGTGAAGTCATGGTTAAGAACTTTGTGATTTTATCATGCCCAACAGATGCTCAAGGCCCCTTAATATGGATGGAGGGAACCATCCAGAACCTTCTGGACATCTCATCAGGAAGCTGCCATTCCTTCACTCAATTCAATCTTTATTGACTGTCTATGGGTACCAGTTTCCAACCTGAGAGGAAATGAGAGGGAAAGCGATGACTCAGGGAAGGGACAGAAGAGTCTCCCTGGTGTCTGAAAACGTCACAGCTGATACTATTTCCCCAGGCAAGAGACCTCCGGTCCAGGCTCTTTGTTACATGAATTGGGCTCAACCATGTCACTCTGGGTAGAAGACATCTACAGGCCAGGTTTCAGACCTTCATACCACCTCTGCCTCCACTGTGACCACAAATCCGTGCTGTAATGCCTGGCTCTTTCCACATGGGTCCTGGGTATCTGAATTCTGGTTCTCATACTTGAGTAGAAACTGCTTAATCTGAGACATCCCCAACCCAATATCTATATAATTATATAAAAATTTCCTTGAATATTTTTAATATATGCTTTCCTTCCCAGGGTCTTGCCTAGAAAGAAGTATTTGTTTTAAGCTAATAGAACACTCTTCCTTGGGTTTTGACAAAATTATATATTTAGCCTAATATACAAATGAAAATTTAAATTCCAGTGTCATGAACATAACCAGACCAGTCAGGGACTGAGTGAGAGATTCCTTTAAGTTGAACTTGTTTTCAACACCAACCTATAGGGCAGAAAACAAAATATATAGTCCTAAGCTGAAGGTTGACAGATCCATGTGGTCAACCCTAGCTCCAGATGCACCCATGAGCCAGGAGCAGCCAGGATGGGTGTTGTTCCCTTCCCATGGGAAACTCAGAAGCTAACAGTGTTAACTTAGATGTGCTCCTCGCCGCTCTATCTTTCTGTCAGTTGTCTCTGTATAAAACTGAAGAACAGCACATTAATAAATACCAAAACTGCTTTTGCTCATTTAATTGTTCCCTTTTATATCCAGACAGGTGTTTGTGTAAGAAGTGACACTCCTAGCTGCCTTTGCATAAGTCACAGGAGGAAAGCGCCATAATCATTTGTGTAGGACAAAGTTTACCACCCCTGGGATTTTGTGACACAATCTTAAAAAATAAATGAACAGCATATAACCTTGAAGTAACATTGGCTTTCATTTCCAGCAGTGCACACACATAAACACATGTGAGAATATTTAAATGGCAAAAAAGATGGCAAAGACTTCAAATATTTTTATTATGAGCCTTTTACCAAAGGCTCCAGTGATGGTGCCTAAGGACTGGATACCGTGAGCTGGCAGTGGATCATGTATGTTGATTGTGCCACTTTCCAGCTATGCACTCACATGCAGGCTCCTTCACTTCTAGCACAAGTTTCCCTGCTGGGACACACATAACTGACAGGACAATAGGACTTCCTTTATGGGGCAGGTGTACAGGTACAGTGTGCTTGGAGGGAACTACAGAGCACGAGGCAACAGGACTACATCAACCCTGGTCTTGTGCCACGTTCCCCTGCCCATGTGCCTGGAGTCCTCAGCCCTGTGATCAGATCCTCCCCAGATGGTCCAGCCAGGAAAGCAGAAGCAGCTGGAGACCTAGAGTGAGGGGTGGTAATAAGTGCGTGTATTTTCTCCTCGCTAAAGTTGTGCACAAGGCATAATGAACAGCAAAGCCTCCTTCTCCAAAGCCTCCCTCCGAATTTGACTACAATCACTTCCCGACTCCAGCCCTCCATGGAAAAGTAGGAGATGTTGAGGTGAGTAGCCTTGGTGCATTGAGCTTCTCAAGGAGCAGGTATCTGTTGGCCTTCTGTAATCTGGGAAGAAACATTTGCTTGATGAGAAAATCTCATGTGCACTCTTGCTCTGTGACTGGCTAGGTCTTCCTCCTCTTTCTTCTTTGAGCATGCTGCCATGCCACTATGAGGACCCAGAGTCTAGTATACTGTTCTCATCAGTTAAACCCCAACTCCAGGAGTCAGGTTGGGACGTTCATTCTGGGACTTTTAAAGTCAAGCTCAACGCCTGACACCAGGGAGGGGCACAACCCTGTGATGAAATTTTGACCTAAAGGTGTCATGTGGTACCATGGAAATGGGATGATTGCTCAGGGTCTGACTCCTGACTTCCATGGCCATTTCCTGCCGACTCTGTTCTCTCATCCACATCCCATCTACAAATTGGAGACAACCCTTCTTGCCTGCCTTTCCTTCTTGCAAGAGAACAAGATGAGCTGGTTCTAAAGAGACTTTGCTGGAAGATTTGAGAAATAACACACAATGGTTTTAAGATACAAAGGGGATAAAGAGAGGGTGCATTCCTCATGCCTGGGTGAGCATTTCCTGGTGCTGTGGAGGGGTTGACTTTGTTCCTTTTCTCATTATTATATGTACTCATATCTCTTTTTCAAATGTGTGTGGGTGTGTGTGTGTGTGGTGTGGTGTGGTATTTTATGAATTCATGTATGTGCAGAGATACACACCTATTCGTGGAGTCTAAAGAAAGACATTTGTTGTTTTTGTCCATCATACTTCACCTTATTTTTCTAAGAAAGGGTTTCTCACTGAGCCTGAAGCTTAGGGATTCAAACTTATGCCCTCTTGCTTCCATAGCAAGTGCCCTCACCTGGCTGAGACATCTCCTCCGGACCACACTTTCCCTTTAAATGCACGTACACCGAACTCCAAAATTGAAACGCTAGAGTCTCTGAGAGAAAACCTGACTGTGCTACTGAAGCAATGTAGACACAGTTATGTGCTCACAGGAGGGCACCTGACAAAGTTCACCATCCATGGTGGCCAGGAAGTTATGCCTAGGGCAAGGGCAGGAGCCAGTCAACCGAAATGGGAATGAAAACCACTGCAAGAAAAGGAAGCTAGGTCAAAAACACAAGACAAGAAAGCTTGTTCTGATGTCCTATGGTTGAAAGTGCTTCTGTCTTCTACTACTTTCTTCTGCTTTAATGAAGTTTTAAGTGGGTCATGCGTGGTCCAGCTCACTAGAGAGGTCTGGCTCTTTTTATATTGTCTTCTTCACTCCCTTTTCTTCTTCTCATTCTCTTCCTCCTCCTTCTCCCCCTCCTTCTCCCCCTCCTTCTTCCTCATCTTCCTTCTACTCCCCACCTTTCTTCTCCCCTCATTCTTCCTTCTCTCTTTCCTCCTCTTCCCCTTCCTTTCTTCATTCTCCTCTTTCTTTTCCTGTTTACTCTGTTTGCTATCCTCCCTTTCTCCCTTTCATATTTTCTTCTTTCTTCCCTCTCCTATTTTCATGCCCCCATTTTCTATTTATTTTCTCTCTTGTATTCCTTTTTTCTCTCCCCTCTTCTCTCTTTGCTGTCTCATTTTCTCTTCATCCTCTTCCTTCTCTTCTCTCCTCTCTTTTCTTCCTCTTCAGTGCCAGTCCAGCAAGGCAGGGAGTCAGGGGTGGTGTATCAGTGGATCTTGGGATGTGACAGATCTAGAGGTCTTTCACAGCCACGTGAAGGGCTCTGAACTCCATTCAGAATCCCAGGGGCTTCTGAAAAGCCCATGTAGGGTCTCCATTAAGAATTGACCCGTTTTGTAGATTTTGTTGGGTCTTTTCTGCAAAGAACTATATAGGAACTCCTTTCGACCCTGTGGGCAATATAGTGTCTGAGTAGCCACACACCCCAGGAGTAGTGTGGAAGCCGCCACAGACAGTATGTAAACAATTGAGCTTCGCTATTTTCCTTCCAACCTTTATCTATAGACACTGAAATCTGAGTCTCATGTAATTAATCACATGCCACAAAAATATCTTTCTATGCCTACCATTCTAACCACTTATAAATGTACAAACCATTCTTAGCTTGTGGGCTGAACACAAACAGGTGGTGGGCTGGATTTGTCTCCGACCTTTTTGTGCCTGTCTCCGTTTTCCAGAGATCTGTCGGAGGGCAGTGGTAAGCTGGAGGTGAGGTAGCGGTGCTGAAGGTGGAGGAAGATCCACTTAGCAGGTAGCCAAAAAGACAAAGCCAAACATGACCCAAACCTTGGGAGGGAAAGGAGGCCAGGAATGAGGTTAGAGGATGTAGGGGGATACCGTGGCGGAAGAACAAGTTGAGGTGACTTAGCAGAGAGAGAGACCTGAGAGTGACTGGGAAGGTTGGGTCCTAGGAAGCATCTAGTCTCCCTCCTCAGTAGCCTGGAGCCCCACATGAGATGCTAAGATCATCATCTCCCTGGGAATGCTGTCCACTGCCTAAGAGAGCACAAAATTAGAAATGGCAAGGAGAGGCCTCTCCCAGTATCCCTGGGAAAGAATCCAAACTACTCATCGTTACCTAGTCCACCCCCAAGAATCGATCCGTCACACACCTCGTGGGGGGTGTGGAAGGCCTGAAGACTTCCCTAAAAGTGGGAGCACAGGCTCCTTCCTTTGGTTTAAACTGCCCGGTTTGGCCACCACTCAGTCACAAAGATTGAACCCTGGTTATGCACGCCTACACGAAGTAGAGATGGCTTAGGAAATTCATCTGAAGAAGGGTGGGTTCTTCCATAGCTGGATAACATAATTGCAGTCAAAACTGGGGTAAAGGAATGAGTTGTTCTCTTACAGCCAGCATTTCAGACAAAACATCCTTCCTGAACATTTATTTGCTGAGAGGTTTCTGTTCACGTTTCCCAAGACCTAGAATATGGCAGAGAGAGAAGGTGAGAGAAAGGGGGATGGAGCAGGGGTCTCCAGGGAGAAAGAAACCACTTTACCACTTCAGTCCTGGCCCACATTACAGCAAGCATACAAAACACGTTTTGTTCCAAAGCCAATAGCTCCAAACAATGAGCCACAGGGCACCTTTGAGAAGCGTGCCCACTGGAGCGGAGCTGCCTACATTAAGAGCCAGGAGCCCAAAAGATGTCTGCAAATTGGTAAAAAGTACCAAGTCCCTTAAGAACCCCAGCATGGGAGATGTTTCGGTGCCCCTCCTTGAGAGGCGCCGCTTCCGCCCTTAATTTGAGAGAAGGTTCCATTCTTCTGGCAGTCAAGAGAAAAGTCTTTTCAAGCGCAGCCCTCCTGGTGGACCCCTGAGGTCTGCAGTCAGGTGGACAGACCGTGTTGTGAGCAGCAGCGGCCACTCCCAGGCCGCACAGTATAGGCAGGAGACATTTGTTCTGGTGCGGCCTCTGATGCATGTCTGGCTCACCCACAGAGTTACTTTCCTCCCAGTCTGCCCCCAGTCCCCTACCACCTCCGCCACAAGTGGCTACACCAGATTCCTAGCTGAACTCAGTCACTTCCCACAGCCGTGTTCTGAGTGGCTTGTGCTGAGCACATTCTCCTGACCTCCCCACTCTGGGCATATTTGTGTGTGCATGCGCACTCATATGTGGAAGCCAGAAGACAAACTTGGCTACCGTTCCTCTAGCTCTGTCTATTTTTATGTTTTGTTTGGTGACCTTACTGGCCCAGAGCTCGTCAAGGAGACCAGGTTGACACAGAGTCATCCACGTGTCTCTGCTTCCCTCGAGTTGGGATTACAAGCACTTACCAGTATGCCTGGCTTTTTCATGGGGATAAAGCTTGGGTCTTTACTGCAAGCACATCGTAGACTAAGCCATCTCGCAATGTGTGCTCCAGTTGCTACTGCTTTCTTGTGGAAGACTGGAGTGTGGCTTCACCTGTCCCCTGACCCCAGTCCCTGTCTCTCCATCAGGCCCCCCGGAAGCTAACATTATGCCTAGCAAACTAAATTTGATCTAAGGCATGTGTTTGCAAATGACATTTGATTGGAACAGAGCCTCACCCCTTTGTTTGTGTGCTTGTCTATAGCTTCAGAACTGGGTGGCTGTAAAATAAAACTTGCATCTTGCAAGGCCTAGGATACGCAATGTCTAGCCGCTTACTAAAAAGGTTTGTAAGTTCTGCTCCATCTCTTCTCACAAGTTTCTCCACGCTGCTCCTAGAGAGATACTGTACACAGAACTCCCAGGTGAACGGTCCCGCCAGTGCTTAATAAAGGACAAATGCATTGCTCCATTTACTATGTGGTAGGGGTAGTCACGGTGTCTTTAATTCTCCCTCTAAATCCTTTTCTGCACCCACATAGGTCTCAAGAACCAAGAGGAGAGAACTTCTGCTTGGTTAGCTAGACGCAGTTGATCAGAGAGGCAGGGGATGTCCTGCAGAACCATGTGGCCTCCAGTGTTTCAGCTCACGATGCTGGGGACATAACCTCTTGTACAGCGTCCCCCCACCTCCCATTCAGGCCCTGAAGCAGTAGGCATCATCCACTTGGCTGAGTACTAAGCTATGTGACTGTGGTCCAGGTATGCAGAGGGACAGGAAAGACTGGGAGGCATAGCAAGGTCTGGAGGAGGTCTGGAAGGGTCGCAGGAGGGTTCACTTGGTGCCTGGGGAAGGATGGAAGAAGGGAGGCAAATGAGGATGATGATGGGGGAGAGAAGCCTGCAGAACTAGCCTAGTGGGTCAAGTGCTGGCTGGACAAGCCCGGAGACCCGTGTTCAGTCCCCAGAAACCAAGTAAAAGACAAAACAAAAGCCAAAATCCAAAACAAACAAGACATGGTGATGAACCCTTGTAATCTCGGACTCTAGAAGAGTCAGGAAACCAGGAGCTTCTAGAGGTCAAAGAACTTAGCCTACTACAAGTTCTAAGAGAGTGAGACACACTCTCAGACATCAAGATGGACAGTACCTAAGAACAACAGCCCGATTTGTTTTCTCCAAGTGAATGCACACATGCACATACACACGTACATATACACACACACATACACACACCAAGAAAACACACATACAATCACACACATATACCACACACACATACACCACACACACACTGGGGGAAGGGGTGGTGCAGAGGGAGAGAGACTGATTAATTTAAATTACTCCATAACAGTAAGGAACAGCCATTACAAAGAAACTCTCAACAACTATCTGAATGTCACGTAATTAAAATGAATATCCCTGCCGGGCGGTGGTGGCACACGCCTTTAATCCCAGCACTCGGGAGGCAGAGGCAGGCGGATCTCTGTGAGTTCGAGACCAGCCTGGTCTACAAGAGCTAGTCCCAGGACAGGAACCAAAAGCTACGGAGAAACCCTGTCTCGAAAAAAAATCAAAAACAAAACAAAAAAAAAAAAAAAAAAAAACAAAAACAAACAAAAAAAAAATGAATATCCCTAAGGAAATTTGGACTGTTTTTCCTTTCTTACCCTGTGTATCACTGAGAACGGTGTGACAGCAAGCAACCAAGAGCAGCAGCCAAGTGAATGAATCCCAGACAGTACTGACCTTTCTACTTAAAGCCTCTGGGTCTGTTTGCTCTGGAAGGGGGCTGATAACAGAGCCCTTTGCATGGCTGCATCAGTAACAGGTCCACAATGTGAAATTCAGACAGGCACCCTGTAGGACACCCTGAGTCAAGACCCAAGACTGATCTCCCCCGTCTACACTAAGTCACAGCAAAGGGGACATAGGAAAATTCGATGGAGGTCAAAGTAGGCCCTGCTCGGTAAAGACTACTCCCCCCCCCCCCCCCCCCCCCCCGTCTCTTCTTCCTCAAGAAGGGACAAGACAGTAGCCATAGCCACCATCAAGTTCTTCCCTCCTGCAGCACCTTCCTGCAAGTATTTTCTTCTCGAGACTGAAATGCAGGTAGGGAACATTTCGCGGTTTTAATTAATACAGATTTATTTACCTCCCCAGGCTGTTTGCAGGATTAATCCCTACTCAGGGTTTAAGCTCCTTAGCAGACAGACTCTGTGTTCCCACCAAAGAGCCTGGCCCCTCAGTCTCCTAGCCTGATTCACTCAGTCTTGCCCTCTGCTTCACAGAACAGCCCCCTTGCTCCCTTGAAATTGAGGGCTTGGTCCCTGTGAATTTGACTTTATCCTCTGTCTGATGCAATTAAGTGTGAAAAATCTTTGATCCTTGCCTGCGGCCATGGGAGGTGGGGATGTCTGTGTGGTCTGGGGAGGACACTGAGCTCCCGTTCAAATCCTGAAGAGACTCTGACAGCTGGTCCTTCAGTCTTGACTTCCAGGCAGAATCTCAGAACACTCTTGATGGGTTGAAGACATGGGGGTGGGGCAGTGGCACAGAGTGGGTGGGGGAGGGGAGCTGGAGGGTGCTGATGGAGCTCATAGCTAAACCTAGAGACTCTGAATAAGTCATAGGGCCCTCCTTAGAAATTGGCACAAGAAATCACATTGCCCATTGATTTGTGAAAGATTGTTATATGGGAAAAAAATTGCATTTGAGGCTTTGCCCAGCCCAGTGCTTGGCTTTCGTTGATTTGATTTGTTCTTATGTATGAGTCTTACTCCCTAAAATAATCCCCCAGAGTACCAAGTGTTGCAAGCATAAGTTTCTACTCTTTGGGCATATTTATAATTTCATTCCTTCCTCGTTCAGCACACGCTTACAATGACCTGGCTAAACCAAGGAGAAGGAGGCGGCGGGGAGGCTTCCTCTAGGGCTCCATTCATGCAAGAACAATAATATGTTAAAATAACACCAAAAAATACATTCATTAAAGCCGGAGCAAATGTTCTCCTTGCATCCTGCATAATTACGTGGGCATATTAATGCAGGGGCAGCTGCATGCCACACTCACTGAGTGAGTTAACCTTGGCCTCACCCTGGCCTTGCTAACTCTGACGAAATCTAACTCAGACTAGATCCTAATGCAGCCTCTGGATTTCTCTAGAGCACAATTTTCTGAAGAAAGTGCCATTTCTTTCAATGTGGCATACCTCCTGGGGAAAACCTCCCCTCCCTAAGTGAGGTTTGTTAAGTATTCCATATACTTAAGAGGGCTGGAGACACGGCTTAGTTGGTAAAGTTTGCTATACAGTTCAGGTTTCCAGAACTCATGGATAAAAACTGGGGGTTGTAGTGCACACATCTGTAATCTGGAAGCAGAGACAAGTGGAATCTTGGAACTACTAGACAGAAAGCCTAGCTTAAATGGTGAGCTCCAGATTCAATGAGAGGCCCTAGATTCTAAAATAAATAAATATAATGCATGGCTTCCACATACATATACGTGAGCGCGCGCGCGCATACACACTCAACACACATATGATGAATGATGAATGTTGACAAGGAATCCTGTTTTTCCTTCCCTTTTTCTACACCTCCAAATTGGAACCTCAAATACCACTGAAGCCTATAATCTTTTCATTAGTTTTTACAGTTTATTTAGTACACATGCTACATAGAAAACTTCCATTGTCTCCACTGCCTATAATTTGGCATGCATTTCTCACTGATGAATGAAAGCCAAGTCTATTTCTAGGTAGCCTGTCTTCTAATCTGGTATTCAGGGTCATTAAAACATTTTCTTTGGGCTCTGAGTCACAGAGGTGAGCTTGCCTCTTTCTTCTCCTGTGTGGTTGCTTCCATGGCAGTGCCCACTGGCATTGAGGGTTGGGCCTCAACTCAGATTAAATGAATCAATGTATGTATGTATATATGTATGTATTATATGTTATAATTATTGTGTATGTCTCTCTTTCCTTCCCCAATACCATCTCCTATGAATTAAACTAGATCTACACATTCATTAAAATCACACAAGCTGAAGGAATATCACACTTAGACTGGGAGCCCAGGAGGGTACTCCAGAGACTGAGGAAACAAGGCTCTTCGAAGGAACTTTCCCACGAATAGATACTACAAATTATGAAAGTCATTTGATGCTGCCCTGGAGAGATTTATGCTCCCAAAGTTTACATTTAATAAAGAATACAAATGCTAGCATGATGAGAAGGCTGATCTTCAGCTTACTAAAAGAATCTGGAAATGTCTACACACTTGCTGAGGAACACCAAGTAGATCAGGTAAATGTGATTCATACCCCACTGGCCCCACAGACAGTCCTTTCTTACTTAGCTCTAGCTGTGGTGATTTGAATGAGAAATGTCCCCCATAGGCTTGGGTATTTGAACAATTGGTTCCCAGTCATTGGCGCTGTTTGTGGAGCTTGCAGAACCTTTGAGAGGCGGAGCCTTACTAGAGGAAGTGCATCACTGGGGTGGGTTTTGAGCATGGACAGTTTTACCCCACTTCCTGTTTACATTTGAAGATGTGCGCTCTCAGCTTCCTGCTCTTCTTGCCATGTCTGCCATTTGTTGCCCATAGTTCCCGCCATGATGGACTGTTATCCCTCTGGAACCATAAGCCAAATTAAACTCTTCCATACTTCCATTGGGTGGGGTGTTTTTATCATAGCAACAGGAAAATAACGAATATAGAAGCCATGGGGAAATCCCCACTTAGTTATTAATCTGAGTCCCAAACTCATAGTTGCAGGTTTCATCTCTTAACAGGACAGCTTGACGCTGATGGCCAACAAATATGATGTGAACTCACGCTAGCCAGAAAAGTCCTATTCCTACATCAATGATTTGGGAAACTTTTGTTTTTTTAATCTGTGGCTCCAACTAATGTACCCTTTGGTGTGAGTCTAGCAGTTTATTTACTTCCAAGATAAAGCCACTTAATCTTTTAGAAAACATCCATTTTAGAAGTTGCTTTTATTCTCATGAAATAATTGGAATAAAATGTTGTCTATATGATTCTTTTACTGAAACTTCTGACTAGCTTTCTGTTTGACAAGTCACCTCAAAATTTATCATCTTGTGTGTTTGTAAGAACTGCATATGATTGTGTATGTGTGTGTGTGTGTACGTGCGCGCATGTATGTGTACATGTATGGTACAGAGGCCATCATCAGGCATTAGTCTTCAATTGCTCTCTGCCTTATCCAGGGTCTTTCACTTCCCCCAGGGTTTGCTGATTGACCTGTCTGCTGTCAAGTGCTTCCCCCACAGCCTGTCTCTACTTCTGCAGCCCTGAGATTATAGATATGTGCCTCCACACCCAGGTTTAACCTTGATAAGAGGGGTCCACATCATTTTACCCACGGAGACATCTCCCCAGGCCCTCCCCAAAACAACTCTTTTCTAATCATCAGATAGCTTCACTTTTGAGGAATGTTTCAACAATTTGAAATATTTTTTCAATATTTCTACCATAGGGCAGAAGAGTGTGAAGAAGTATAATAAACCAATGTACTAACTTAGATATTTTCTGTTAACCACTTAGTAGACTACTTATAAAGTTGATATGAGAGTTAACTTTCAGTATAAGACATTTTATTAATAAGGAAATTCCAGTTGCAGAGATGTTCAAACCCCTATAACCATCAATAGGGATATGACCTGTGTGTTAAAAATATTAGCATTCAGAATGGATTTGAGCATTTATAGCAAGGCATTTCATCCATAGAAGTAAAATAATAAGGGCAGGAAAGCTGACTCAGTCCATGGGACCTGAGTTTGATTTCGCAGAAGTCATATGAAATAGGCTGTGTGTTTGTAATCCTACCATGGGATAAAACAGGAAGATGCTTGAGGTGCTTGGGCTATCCAGCCTAAGGTATGAGAGACCCTGCCTCAAATCATAGGTGAATATTGCCTCAGATCAAACTCTTGCTTCCTTAAGGTAACACATGTAGGCACACACATGGGCTTTCACATGTACTTGTACACACACATGTGCACACATACACACACTCACACACACATACACACATGCTCATAAACAGAATGAGTTTGGCCATTTATGGTAAGAAATCTATTAATTAAAAATAAAGTGACAATTGTAAATTGTTTCTTCGATCAAACATCTGTGTCATAAGAACCCAGTATTCCTTGGTGTGAATCTGTGAGTCAAGAGCAAATAGCTAGAGACACCATCATAATGAGTAGATGACAGATGGAATGGTACTTTTCTTATCAAGACCAGGTGACGTTACCAGCAGTGGCAAGAATGGACTGAAAAGACAGTTTCTTTGGGTTGGGGTGGCCGTCTGTGTGTGAATCTGTGTGGCTCTATGGGAGAAGCTCCCCTCTCTCGATGGAGGTACCCTGGTTACTCTTTAGTTCTGTTCAGGACTAAGCCATCCCTTACAAAGATCATAAAGTAACTGAACGTTTCTAGTCTGTTTTTCCAAACCACTTTCAGCATTATCTTTCCTGCACAGCAGCTGAATCGTGCCGCTGTGCCCTTCAGACTCTTGTTATCTGGGGAGTAAAGACCAGCCTGCCCTCATTTCGAGCTCCTTGGTGATATACGTGTTGCTTGCGTGCCTGTGTTCTCAAAACAACCCACTGCATTCATTGGCACTTTACAAATATTTCTTACATGTGACTATCTGGGTCTTTGCACAACCTAGTGTGCAAAGTGTCTGACAACATCCTGCTCCTCCCACACTGTATCAGGTCAAAGGTCACATTTGCTTAGAGAGACTTCTTTCAATTATAAACTATTTGGGGCTGGGAACCAGAACTGAGTAATTCTCTTTTCCCTACAATGTATTTCTAACAGTACCAACTCAAGCCTGTTTCTAGTTTTTGTTTGTTTGTTAATTTATCTGTGTGTCTTAGCCACAAGACTGGAATGCTTTGAGATCAGAAACTCAGCTGGATAAATGTCCCTTATTTGAAAATCCTAGGATCAGAAGTGGGGTGTGTGTGCATGTGCAAGTATGTACATGTGTATGTTCATGCATGCGTATGTGCGCATGCGAGTGCATGCACAAGTATGTGCATGTGTGCATGCATGCATGTGTGCATTCATGCATGTATGCATGTGTGTGTGTATACTTAAGGATGTTAGAGAACAACCTAGGTGCTGGTCCTCTGGTATTCTCTCTCTTTAGTCTGAGACAGGGTCTTTTATTGGCTTGGAACTTGGCCAAACAAACTCAGCCGCTCAGTAAGTTCCAGGGTCTACATGCCTGCCTCCCTGGTCCTGGAATACTGAGTGTACACCACTCCACCTGTTTTAAATGGGTTCCAGGGATCTGAACACAGGTCCTTCCACTTTACCAACTGAACTTGTCTTCCCATCCCCCAGAGTTTGGATTTTTAAAGAACATTTGCTTATACACAAGGAGATAAATCAGGGAAGAAACTAAAAATATTAAATCTGTTTCGACTCCATATACATATACTCCTGCCCAGAAGGCCACATGCATTTTGACTGACATTTGTCACCAGAAGTCAGGTGTGGAATTATACATTTTCTGAATCTGCCAGTGCTCAGAATTTTGCTGATGCTTGGGAGTTTGGGATTCCAGATGTTTGGATTAGGGATTTACAACCGATCTGGTTGCACTACCACTGGAAATGCTGTTTGAATGAACTGACAAGGCTGGATCCATCCTGAAGTTCTTCCGGTTTTGCTTTTAGGTTGTTGCATGAGCTTAAATGGTCCACATGATCTCTGAATGGAGGAGGGTTGCCTTCTGCCCTTTTCCCTTCTCAGAATAACTAGTGACAACTGCCTCATACGGAGGTCTTAGGTCTTAATTACTACCAGTTAGAAAACCATGCTCTCCTGTTCTTTCCCCTCTCCTCTACTCCTCATTATTATCTAGAAACCATGCAAGAGGGGCAGCATTAACAGGATGTTTGAGCTCCCTCCGTTGACCCCAGAATATAAGGGGCTTCCAACTTCATGTCCAATATGACTGCCACTGAATGGACCTGTCATCTCTATCAAGATGGCCTACCATCCCTGAGAGTTGGGCCCCAAACTTTGCCAAAGAATAAAGCGGGAATGGAGAGGCAATGCAGTCAGTAAACTTCTCACTGCTCAAGCATGAGAACATGGAAGAGGATTCTCAGAACCCTCATAAAATCCGGTGCACATGAACCCCATAAACACACACATGATCTCGTACACACACACACACACACACACACACGAATAACAGAGGTGGAAAGACATGCTAAGCATCCATCAAAAGGCTCAGAGACGTCTCTCTGGTGTGACAAAGCCTACACATTTGGAGAGGGTGGGAGAGTCAGTCAAGCAAACAGCAATAACAAATGAGACAATCAGGGGCAAAGAAGGTACCACCCACGCAGGGCAACTCCAGAGGAATTTCTATTTAAAATCCTGGGTCAGCTTTGTTCTGGAGAAATGGGGGACTTTTTAACTTTTAAAAGTCTGCCTTCCATCCCAAGAGCAGCAGCTGAGCCGGGGCAGGCAGGCATCTCTTCCTGCTTTCTTGATTCTCTCTCACTGTCAATGCGGGTGTCAATTTCAGATGCAGAACTCACCCTGAGTATAAATTCTGACTCAAATTGTCTGTCCCCTCTCAGGATGACAGAGGAAACTCAACAGGATGGTTTTTCTGGTGGAAGCCACAGTCACATGTCTACAAAAGCAGATTTTTCTGCAATAGCCAATCCCACAAGAGCCCAGGGAGCCCTGGAATTGATAGGAGCCAGGAAAACGGGCTGGGACCCAGAGGAGCTGGTGAAGCCTCACACCGAGGGCAGTTTCTTAGGAATGCATTCAGAGAGGGAGATGAGCCCTCAGCTCTCACTAAGCCCCCAACCTTTGTTCTCCGAGTTCCCACAGTGTCTATCCTGGTCTCTCTTTGATCATTAGAACAATCAGAGACCTAAGAAGGGGTCCGTAAGGGGAACATGGCTCAGTGGGTGGGTTCGAGTGCTTGATGTCCATGAAGACCCGAGTTCAGATCCGAGTGTCCAGGTTTGTTTTAGGGAAGGGTCAGGTTTGACTGAGCTGCCTATAAACCTAACACTGTAAGGAGCAGAAACCTGAGACTTTGGGGTGCTGGCCACAAAACTAGTTCCAGTTTCAGTAAGAGAACCTGTCTCAAGGGACAGAGGCAGAGAATGATAAAGCAGAGAATGCCCAGTGTCCCACTCTGACCTATACACTCCTGAGCACATACATATATGCATATACCTAACACAGATACACATACACAGGCATGAATACACACACACATGCAGACACACATATACACACACGTGCACACGTAAGAACAAGAAGTGGGCTCTCTCCTCTCTTTGACAAAGATGGGAAACACAAGAAGAGTTGGAAATTCTGGGGTCCAACATCCACAGGAAGACAAACTAATCTTTTCCTGTTATGAAAATGGAGCCCCGCCCACACAAACAATCTCTCCAGCATTAGTCTACCAGTTAAAATCAAATACACACACACACACACAAACACATACACATTAAAAAATAAAATCTAAAATGTAACAATGTTCTTAGCATTTGTTTTGAGCAGTAGAATTGTGGGTGGTTTTTAAATCTTTTAATTTATCTACATTGCCTATAAGTTTGTATTATTTATCAGATAAGAAAAGTATTATACGGGGGGTTTACTTTTTGCCTTTAGCGGGTTTTTTTTTTCCCATTGACAAAGATTTCCAGGAAAATGCGACTTGACTGGCCAGACAGGCCTGTGTGGCTACCAAGGTGCTGCAGTGGAAGGGAATTCTGCGGGCTTTGTTTCAGTCTTTTGTATGCTTCCTTTTCTGTTCTTAGAAAGGAGAGCATGACCTCCTGCCCAGAGAAATGACCTTGGATTTAAATGTGAAATGCCAGCCCAGTCTGAATGCCTAAAAAAGGCATTTAGCGCCAGGCCGAGAGGCGAGGGTCACTCTGTTCTTTGAGACATGTGATGACCTCCATTAGATCACTTGCCAGAAGTGGGGTGCTGCATCTCAGAAACCCCTGCAAGTCCTCTGGCTGGGAAGGGCATTTTTGCCTTTCCCTTTTCCATCAAGGTGTAGGCAGCGCAATGCCCTGTGTTGCCCCAGCTTATCATCCAAGGCACCTTCCTTAGGTGGTCACTAAAGAAGACGTCAAACTCACACTGCCTTTTCCTTTTAGCTTTCCTAGAATAAGGCAGGGCTGTGGGACCCTCCAGTTCCTAGGGGTTCTATTCTATGTTCTTACTTTTTCCCTTGGCTGTCAGTCAAAAGGAATGGCCCCTGTGAAGAGCTTCCTGTGTGTTTGTACTTATGTGTGCTTGTGTATGTTGCTGTTAGTCTGTGTTGCTACCTATTTCTAATTGAGCGTTTGTACTTATGTGTGCACCTGTATTTGTATATTTGTGTGCCTATGTGTCTGCTTATGCATGTATGGGGTAGTGTTTGTGTGTTTGGATATATGCTTACATGTAGATGAATGGTGTGTGTGTTCGTCTGTGCTTGTGTTTGTCCGTATTTATGTGTGTGGGGTATTTGCTTATATTATTTGCATATTATGCTTAAATGACTTATGTTTGATGTGTGTGGGGGGACTACTATTTTTTTTTAAAATATTTATTTATTATGTATACAATATTCTGTCTGTGTGCATGTCTGCAGGCCAGAAGAGGGCACCAGACCTCTTTACAGATGGTTGTGAGCCACCATGTGGTTGCCGGGAATTGAACTCAGGACCTTTGGAAGAGCAGGCAATGCTCTTAATCACTGAGCTATCTCTCCAGCCCCAGGGGGGACTACTATTTTTAAAGACTATGTGTGTATTGGTATCCACAGAGGTCAGAAAAGCGTGTTGGATCCTCTAGAGCTAGAGTTACAGGCAGTTGAGAGCTGATATGTGTGCTGGGAATTGAACGTGGGCCCGTAGAAAAAGCAGTAAGCACTCTTAACTGTTGAGCTGCTTTTCCAGCTCTCTGATTTATTTTTTTAATCCTTAATGATATGACAAGATTTCTTGTCCCTATATGTGCAAAATCATGCCAAATTGGAGAGTTTTCTAACAAATATGGAGCTGGAGAAATGTCTCAGTGGTTGAGAGAACTGGCTACTCTTTCAAAGACCCTGGACTCAATTCCCAGCACCTACATGCCCCTGACAATCATCTATAACTCCAGCTCCAGGGTACTAGACGCCCCTTCTTGAGCACAAGGCACACACGTGATACACAGACATACATGCAGGCAAAACATACATGCACATAAAATAAACAGATAACTTCAAAATGTTTTAAAAGCTGTTCTACCCCCAGCACTCGGGAGGCAGAGGCAGGCGGATCTCTGGGAGTTCGAGGCCAGCCTGGTCTACAAGAGCTAGTTCCGGGACGGGCACCAAAGCTACAGAGAAACCCTATCTCGGAAAAAAAAAAAAAAAGCCATTCTACCAAACTTGAAAAGGAGGCAGAGGGAGAAGTGACCAATAAAATCTCTTCCTGCTCTTTCCAAAAGAGAAAGCACAAGGTTCCCTTTCTTGTCAGATTTCTGCCAAGTAATCCTTTTTTACAGTTTGTTAATCTTTTCTTTCACAGACTAGACAAAGTGGTGGGGTTTGCTTGCTTAAAAAATTTTTAGTATCTTTTATGGAAGTATCTAGCCTAATTCCATAGAATCCACTCCCAAAGCTCAGCATTGTAAGGGGTATGCTAGTTCCTCTGCTGTTAGTTTTGCTAACACATGAGACAGTAGACTTCTGTCTGGGGATATTCTCCGACTTAGTCCTCTGTCTTCCTGAGGATATAATCGTCTGCCTGCTCTGTTGGACTTCCATGGAACAACACTAACCTGAAATTCACAGGGAAGAGAGGATGGAAAACTGAAACCATAAAGATGCCAAAGGCCTTTAGAAAACATGTTCCCAGCTTAGGTAGGGAAACAAGAGCTTGCCGTGTAAGAGAGAAAGGAAAGAGGGTACAACATATAGATTTATTTTCAGAAGACAGAACAACTCATTAATTCCCAAGGGAGAAAGAAAACTAAAGTTGCTTATAGCATGTAAATTTCAGGGGTGCGGGGTGCCCAGGGAGGTGTGGGGGGGGGCAGGAGGGCAGGACTGAGAAACAGCTCCAAAGCTACTTGTCATGCAAGCATGAGGACTTAAGGTCAAGCTCCAGAACCTACTTTAAAATGCCAGGTTTTGGCTCTCTGCTCCTCCCTGTTCTAGAGACAGCCGCTTCTTTTCGTGCAGTGCCAGCCTCATTCCAGAGACACGATGGTGAAGGTCGGAGTGAACGGATTTGGCCGTATTGGACGCCTGGTTACCAGGGCTGCCTTCACTTCTGGCAAAGTGGAGGTTGTTGCCATCAATGACCCTTTCATCGACCTCAACTACATGGTCTACATGTTCCAGTATGACTCCACCCATGGCAAGTTCAAAGGCACAGTTAAGGCTGAGAATGGGAAGCTTGTCATCAACGGGAAGGCCATCACCATCTTCCAGGAACAAGATCCCGCCAACATCAAATGGGGGGATGCTGGCGCCGAGTATGTTGTGGAGTCGACCGGTGTCTTCACCACCATGGAGAAGGCTGGGGCCCACTTGAAGGGTGGGGCCAAAAGGGTTATCATCTCCGCCCCTTCTGCCGATGCCCCCATGTTTCTGATGGGTGTGAACCATGACAAGTATGACAATTCCCTCAAGATTGTCAGCAACGCTTCCTGCACCACCAACTGCTTAGCCCCCTTGGCCAAGGTCATCCATGACAACTTTGGCATCGTGGAAGGACTCATGACCACAGTCCATGCCATCACGGCCACCCAGAAGACTGTGGATGGCCCCTCTGGGAAGCTGTGGCGAGACGGCCGTGGCGCTGCCCAGAACATCATCCCTGCGTCCACTGGCGCTGCCAAGGCTGTGGGCAAAGTCATCCCAGAGCTGAACGGGAAGCTCACGGGCATGGCCTTCCGTGTTCCTACCCCCAATGTGTCCGTCGTCGATCTGACATGCCGCCTGGAGAAAGCTGCCAAGTATGACGACATCAAGAAGATGGTGAAGCAGGCATCCGAGGGCTCACTAAAGGGCATCCTGGGCTACACTGAGGACCAGGTTGTCTCCTGTGACTTTAACAGTGACTCCCATTCTTCCACCTTCGATGCTGGGGCTGGCATTGCTCTCAATGACAACTTTGTAAAGCTCATTTCCTGGTACGACAATGAATTTGGCTACAGCAACAGAGTGGTGGACCTCATGGCCTACATGGCCTCCAAGGAGTAAGAAGCCCACCCTGGACCACCCATCCCAGCAAGGACACAGCAAGAGAGAGGCCCTCGGCTGCTGAGCAGTCCCTGTCCTAACTCAACCCTTGACACTGAGCATCTCCCTCAGTTTCCATCCCAGACCCCCAGAATAGCAGGAGGGGCTTAGGGAGCCCTACTCTCTTGAATACCATCAATAAAGTTCATTGCACCCCTCAACAAAAAATAAAAATAAAAAAAAATAAAAAAAAATAAAATGCCAGGTTTTGCTGCACATACTTAAAATCTTAGCTGGGGGAAAGCTCACTAGTCAGCCAGCCTGCCCTACTAGGAGAACTTTGGGCCAGAGAGACACTGTCTCAAAGAACAGTTTCCGAGACAACACCCAGGCTTGTCCTATGACTTCCACGTGTGTGCACACACATGCATGTGCACCCTTGAACATGCATGCACCCATATCCATACACACATGCATAAAAGGCACAGAATTCTCTATCCACAAATAAACCTTGGTTTCAAATATTTAAAGCATTGCTTACTAGAACATGTGATAGCCTAGTGACTCATCAAATCAGTTTTTTTGGGTATTCCAAATGGCACACATAGTCAAACACTTTCTGAACTGAACAATGGAGAGCAGTGTGAGGCTCCATGATTGGGAGCAGCCATTTAGGTTGTCTGGTCGTAAGTTCTTCCTTTTCTTCCTTTCCTTTCCTTCCTTCTTTCTTTCTTCCTTTCTTTGTGTATATATTTTGTTTTTATTTTATTTTGGTTTTTAGAGACAGTATTTCTCTGTGTAGCCCTGGCTGACCTGGAACTCACTCTGTAGACCAGACTGGCCTGGAACTCAAAGAGATCCTCCTGCCTCTTGCTCCCAAGTGCTGGGACTAAATTTGTGCACCATCACTGCCTGGTCCATTCCTTTACTGATTCTGTGTGCTGCGGAGATGCACATACGGCATGTGCACATGTCCACAATAGAGGTAACTTTCAGAAGCTGGTTCTCTCCTTCCACCATGTGAGTCCTAGGGATGGAACACACATGTCCAGTTTAGCAGCAAGCACCTTTACCTGCGGGGCCATCTTGCTGGTCTTTTTAAAAATCAAATTAAGCATTCTCTGAGGGTGCCTGTTTTCCCTCACTGCCCCTTTGTTAATAGATTGGTTTTAGAAATAACACTTTTAAAAAATTGAAGACAATTTTTTTTGTTCATGTTCTTACCACAATATAGTAGTGTGGACAAGAGGAAAAATGAACGTAAGGAATGTCTGCTTTGTCTACCTGACCTTTTAGGAATACCCACTGGAAGCCAAGCCTTTTAAAAACAGTCTCTAAGAGAGCTTGCAGTAGCAACCACTGAGAACTGACCTATCACACAGCATCACTAAGTATCAGTTACAGAGAAGGAATTTCTCAGAATGAGTGATGTAGACAGGTTTTCAAGATGCGAACTTGTCTGTTTAAGAAAGAGAAGAGGCGGGGCTGAGAAGATTACTCAGTCTGTAGAGTGTTTGCCTCCCAAGCATGGGGATCTGAGATTGAAACCCAGAATTCCTGTGAAAAGCCAAGAATGATGGCATGCAGTTGTAATCCCAGCCTAGGGGAGGTGGAGACTGATGGAGCCCTCCTGGTATTCACTGGCCAGTCAGTCTAGTTGAATCTGCAGATCCAGGTAAAAGTGAGAGACCCTGTCTCCAAAACACAGAGGTGGAGACTCACAGAGGAAGTCATTTGAAGTTGACCTCTGACCTGCACATGCAAGTACTCACAGAGCACACCTACCCATATATAATATATGCACACACACACACACACTCACACATGTGTGCACACACAAATTCACACACACACAACACACACACACAAAGAAAAGCAAACAAGAAATAAAAATAAGGCATGTCAGAAAGGTAAACAAAGCATCCCCAGAGAATAAGCTGGCACGTTAAACCTAGGTAGCTTGTCTCTCAGCTCTGCCCCAGTTCCCACTCTGATGATACTTGCTCTTTGCTTTCCCAATATCATAGAAGAGTAAAGGCATTGGCCCAGGCACTTGGCTCTCGAGAAGCCCCTCTACTGTCTTGGTTAGAATATTTTTCCTAGATGAAAACTCAAAAAGAAAGTAGCACCTTCCATCCTTCTGATGTTCTGTGCACACAGAGCTGTGTTGTCTCAGGACACCTGCACGATGTCCACCAGCATTGTTTAAGAGAGAGTTCTTCATGAAGACTATTATCCTGCATTGGTACCATACCAGAGATAAAAATTAAGGTTTCCTTAATAATAGAAGAAAATAGCATTTAGGTAGCCCTACCTCTTACCAAAGAGTAATCCTCACTCAGTTATTCCAAACAATGAAGATAGTTGCAATTTCATAGAACATTCTCAGATGTGAAACTTGATTGGAGATCTCTCTCCTCTCCTCTCCTCTCCTCTCCTCTCCTCTCCTCTCCTCTCCTCTCCTCTCCTCTCCTCTCCTCTCCTCTCCTCTCCTCCCCCCTCCTCCCCCCTCCTCCCCTCTTCTCTTCTCTTCTCTTCTCTTCATTGTATTCCACTCCATTCTATTCTATTCATTTTATTCCATTTTGCACCACTCCACCAACTCCACCCCATCCCACCCCACCCCACCCCATCCCATCCCATCCTACTCTACTCTACTCTACTCTACTCTACTCTACTCTATTCTATTCTATTCTATTCTATTCTATTCTATTCTATTCTATTCTATCTATTTCATTCTAGTCTTCTATTCTGCTTACTCTATTTGTCCTCTGCTATCCTATTCTGCCTATTCTATTAGGTCTACCCTGTTCTATGTATTTTTTCGATCCTATTATTTTGTTCTTTCTGTTTTGTTCTAGCATAGTTCATCACAATTGTTTCTCTAGGTATGGCCATAGCCATGCTCTTTGGTCTGTTCTAGAGCAATCTATACTCTTCTTGTGGTCATATGAGAATTGTCCACCACTGCTCCCTCTAGCCCACCTGGGTACTGATGCCATGTGAGGCCTCTTTTGTGATTTCTTCCTTGTTCCTGGGTGGGTAGTCCAACAATCCTTGCCAAAAGTGGGAATGAGACCCTCACCCAATCTTGTACAGCATGTTCGTCTACTGGAGCTAGAAGTCAAGACTGAGTTGCATTCATGGGCTGTTCGTAGAAATGCTATGAAAGAACTCTTCCATTTCCCCTTCTTACTCCTAGTTCCTGAGGGAGTCCTTGGAGAGAGCAACCAGAGATCTGAGGTGGGATCTCTGACGACCCACGGCTACAGAGCCCAGTCTGTTTCCAAGACTTCAAGCCTTGTGAGTTCCCCATGAGCCTAAAAGGGCCCCTCTTCCAAACCTGACTGGAGTTGTACCCTGGAGTTCCAGGCTCCCGCATACTGGAGCCCTACAGAGCTCCCATGCTCCTTCTTGGCTCTTCTCTGGCTGTGTTGAATTCAGAGATGCTTTCTAACTCTAGAATTTCGGCAGCATGGTTGAGGAGGTTAGAAAGCTCAGAATAACAGTCAACAGGCTGGCAATGACTGCAAGCAATTGCTCCCGGATGTCCCACACTGTAAGAGCATTCAGTTAGTGGACCCTACTTTGGTTTCCCTTCAGCTCTCCTTGGCTAGAACCACTTCCTGCACTCGCCGTCCTTTCGTAGACTCTGGCACGTTCCCACACATGCGATGCGTTTAAATTCCATAGTCCACATGTCATATTATTTGGATTTAATGTTCCGACTATGAAATACAGCTGCAGGAGGAGAGTTTCAGATTAGGAGGAAAAAAGACCTTTGCAAAATGATCAAACCTTAGCCCTCCCTAAACCACCAAAAGCAAACGAAACAAAGAAGCCCATGTCTGTGTTGGTGACACAATGTACAGAGGACTCAGCAGCACACACCAAGTGGTACTGATGGCATCTAAAGCAGCACACATGCTCACACCTCTCGACCCTCAAAAGCCTTTTACTGACTACTGAAAGATGCATGGGAACCGTTCTGAAAGGATCACTGTGAAGGAAAACTAATTATTTTGATATTATTTCAGGCTGAAAAAGAAAGATAGGTGTAAAATCAATATTCCTGTTAAAAGTCTGTAGTCCCAAGGGCCGATGAGATGGCTAAATAGATAAAGACATCTGACACCAAGCCCAAGGACTGGAGCTCAATCTCTGGAACCCACAAAGTGCAAGGAGAGAACCGATTCCTATAAGTTGTTCTCTGACCTCCATAAGCGTGTGCGCGCGCACACACACACACACACAAATGTAAAATTTAAAAAAATATGTCTGTAGCCCCAAATGTGAGCAGGACATATTTTATCTTTGAGATAACATATATATTCCATCCATGCACATCACATTAATGCACATATCTTTCCCATTACATACACAAGTTAAAGATGGAATGATATCATATGTGAAGAATCTGAATAAGAGCAAGAAGCTGTGACCAAGATACCAGTAATGAGCCCCTCTAGAACTCTGGCTGGACTTTCCTCATACTTACTTGCATAAAAAGAAACCGGGATTCCTTGAATAACACAAATATCACAGTGTGAGGCCTGCAGTATACACCTCAGAACAGCCTACCACACCTAAAACCAAGGAAGCTTTCAAAGAACTCAGAGTTGGAGCTAAAGTGACGGCTCAGTGCTTAAGAATGTGCTGCTGAGTCTGGCTCCCAGCACCCACTTCATGTGTCTTACGACCGCCTGCAACTCGAGCTACAGGGGGCCTGGCATCCCCTTCTGGTCTCTACCAGTGCCCACACTCATATTGCATACACAGGGCACACACATCATTAAAAATAAATTAAGTCTTGACAAGAACAACAACAAAAAAATTCAAAGGCCATGCCAAGAGGACTCTGGGCAAGTAGAAGACCTGCTGACTAGAGATAGGAAAATCTGAGCAGAGATTAAGAATCATAACTGCTAAAATGCAAAACACATTTTAAATACATAATTTTGTAATAATTCTAAAAAAATGAAGTCTTTGGTCACCATTGGAGAATGCTAATAAGCTACTAACTTACTATATTAGAAGCAATAAATAGTAGCAAGGGAACATTTATAAACATTTATAGATTGTTTCACAGGTAGCCATTGGGTTAGGGAACTTTTTAACGGAGTTAGTCCTCTAATTAAGTAAGGTTAAAAAGATAAATTAGAATATTTCCCCAAGTTTTGGAATTTATCAATAAATTTACAAAATGGACATTTATTATGGCTGTCATCCCCTGTTACAGATTGTTATTCCCTCCAGTTCTTCCTTCCCCTCCCTTCCTTTTCATTCCCTTCTGTTCCCTTCCCTTCCCTTCCCCTCCTTTCCCTTCCCTTCCGTTCCCTTCCCTTCTCTTCCCTCCCTCCAAACCCTCCCATTTGCTCATTCAAATTTATGGCTTCTTCTTCTTTAATTCTTGATATATATATAAATACAACTTATTTATATATAAATACAACCTATTATGTGCATATAATGTAATTTGTACTCATGTTTTTAGGGCTGACCATTTGGCATTGGATAGCCAGTTGAAGTGCTGTCCTCAGCTCTCAGCATTCCTTAGTTTTCTGTAGTTCTTTATCTAGGGTTGAGGCCTCCTGAACGTTCCTAATTGCCTTGTAAAAGGTGAATTTCCTAGAGGTGCTTAAATCATGAACTGTTGCCTCAGGAATGGGGTGAACATCCCTACAAAGTTCGGGAGGGGGCTCAATCACCTTCTCCTTTTACCCTTCTAACATACAATGAGACACTAAGAAGGTTCTCTACGGATACCGACAGGAATAGAGTAAGATTCGTCACCAGACTCACAGACCCACAGATTAATATTATTCTCAACCCTGCCCATAATCACATCTTTTTGTATCAGCCAGTGGTTAATCCAGAATCTTATAACTGGTTAAAGTGCTGAGGATAAAAGCAGCAGTTGAGTGCTTAGCCTTAAGTGGGGGCAGATACGTCAACTCTTTCAAGGTTCCGGGGCCACTGGAGAGGAGAGAGAGAAAGGAATTGAGAAGCTGGAGAATGGGAAGGATGCTGTGGGATGCTGGGCTCTGGACACTGCACGGCAGTTACACTCGTGCTCTCACCGCAGCTGCTGCAACCTGCACAAGACCTGTATAAGATCAAGCCAGGCAGCGTTCCAACATGATTGGGGGAAGGGACCCCTAGCCCCACTCCTAGCTGAGGTACCATTAGCATTTACTGGCTGTGGGATGGTGGGGTGGAGTCACTAATAGGTTGCCCATGTTCCAGAGATGCCTCCACAATCATGCACATGTAAGCTGTGCTAACTGGACTCAGTGGGTTTTTAAAAAATAAGGGGGGTGCATGACGGTGTGAAGGGCAACCATGTTTGGAAGCAGGGAGTGGGAGGGAGGATCTAGGTTGGATATAATCAGAATATAATGTAATATGCATAAAATTTTCAAAGACTATGCTTAAAAATCTATTTTGAAATATTAGAAACTAGATAAAATTTAATGTAGATAAAAGGTATGTATGGATTAAATGTATTTTCTCTAATTTTTCAGGATAAGTTTTTAAATAGGATGCATATTTTATATGAATTCAAAGAAAGATGTGGGAGGTATATCTACTTATACCACAGACCAGAAAAAGCTGGAAATAAATTTAATAGTTAAATTTTTAAAAAGGATTTTATATAAAAAATGAAAAATGCCTAGATAAATAGTATTTTTCTCTTGCTAATAATAAATTCCACAATGATAGAAGAAGGAGCATTGACATTAATGTTTAAAATTCATATATCTTTAAAAACAAAAGGCAAAAATATTTGTACAAATTGTGACAGATTAATGGTTCTTGTTATTTCAGTATAACAAGAAAAAATCAAAAGACCTCTAGAAATTGGGTATAAAAAGATAATTTTATAAAGCAGAGAACAGAAAAGCTAAGAAGTACGAAAATATTTAACCACCATGAGTTGTTAAAGATGGGTAAGTGAAAATAGAATATGTAATTACCATGTTTCAAAGCTCATGTAATACTGGCATCTAATGTTTTTTATAGAGGCCTGAAAATAGACCACTGTGGAAATATAAATCAGCGAGCAGTCTCTGAAGGGCAAGTTTGAGAAGGTGAATAACGCAGATGGAACTAAGTTTTAGGGCTGCAGGGTTAGCTCAGAGCACACTCTGCTCTTATAGAAAACTCCAGTTCAATTTCCAGCACCCTCATCAGGTAGCTCACAGCTGCCTGTAATTCCAGCTCCCAGGGATCCAACCCTCTTTAGGCTGTGGGCACCTGTGTACATACCCACACATACGCATAACTAAAATTCAAAATAAAATCATTTTTTTTCACAAAAGAAATATCTAAAACCAAGTTCATAGTCTGGAATAGTCATCACACACCCAAAATTTCAAGGACAGCATAGAAATCTGCATGCAAAAATGGAGCAGCAGCCACCATTCCTGGCTGTGCATGTCGAGGCCTTTTCAAAATAGTTCTGCATCTTTGCATACTATACTCCTTCATAGTGGGGTCTACTTCCCCTTGCCTTGAGCTTGCCTTAACTGTCATGCTTCTCTTGGTGAGCTGGTCTTGAGGAAATGTGGCATGAATCGACTCAGACATGAATCATACAGTGAAGTTTGTTCTCCTCTGATGTTGAGGAACTTCTTCCATTATGGGTAAGACTAGGGTAGGCCCTGGAGAATGAGGGACCAGATGGGTACAGTCCCAGTTCCCCCATTTGCACCAATTATGTGAATTAGGTCATTCCAAGTGGGTCAGTCTTGCAAAACTAACACAAATCAGGGGCAGCTGGCTCTCTGTTAACCTTTTCAGCCCCCAAAAGTTATATATCTGTTACTATGTGCATTACACTTTGAGAAGTTTGAATAATAAAAGTTGAATTATTGAAAATAATCATAAACACAGACATTTCACAAAGATATTCATTTTGAAATCATTTATATTGATAAAGTTTGAGCAAACTAAATACCTCATAAGAAAGAATGCTTAATTATATTAACTATAGGCTTGAAGATCAGAGAATTATCTTATTTTATATTTAAACTAATCTTATTACATTTGTGTATTTACTTATCTAGTGGTGTGTGCATGCATGTATGTGTGTGTGCATGCACACATGCGTGCATGTACAGCATCCCATGGCATACATTTGGAAGTCACAAGACAACCCCATTGTTTGCATCCACTATGTGGGTCTTGTGAATCAAACTCAGGTCATCAAACTTGGTGGCAATCACCTTTACCTACTGAGTTTTCTAATCAATCTGATTAAAATCCAGAACTTTGAGTTGGGTGTAATTACATGAGCCTGTGATTCCAGCCTGCGTGAGGCAGAGGTGGAGAATCTTCCATGTATTTGAAGCCAGTCTGGACTATACAATAGGTTCTTGGCCTCTCCTGTCTCCTGCCTGGAACAAAGATATTCCCTCATCTACAGCAGACCCCAAACGTAAAATGATTCAAATGAGTCAGAAATGGCATCAGGAAATGTTTACTTTTGGGAAGCTGCCCAGTATACAGGCTCAGGCAGAGCTGAGCCTAAGAAATCACAGCAGATAAGAAAGGATAAAGATAGATCCCGTGAAGCAGCTAATAACTTCCAAGTTGTCTGCCTTTCATAAACTCGGTGACTCTACTCCATGAGCCCTGAGAGGAAGAGAGTGCCAGCAAGAGACAGGGATAGGTGGGACTGAAACCCAAACCAGGCCAATTAGAAAACTCACTTGCTTTGCCAGATGTCAAAGACCATGCATCTAAAAGCCAAATACATTCTGATGAATTGGGCTCTTGACTGTATCCATCTTTCCCCTAAATCACATAATCACTAAACGACTACATTGGCCAGGACTGGTCTAAGATAAGAGAGTGTGGTTAGCTACCTCATCCCCAACAAAGAAGGAATCCTAAGAGCATGAGCTCTCATCTGAACACGTCAGATCGAGAGTCTCAGCAGCCACCTCGGTCTCACTCCATCACAGCCCAGTGCCTCTGCAGTCTCCCTCATACTCACTAAATATTTCACACATGAAGTAATGGAACACAGAGCCGGGGGTGGTGTGCTAGCCTTCGGGTTCCCATTTAAATTTACAGCTCGCTGCTTGAAGAGTCCCCGGGCTCTGGCTAAGGTGGTGATTATGCCGTCCATCAATTACCTTGTATTTCAGCACAATATTTGGGGCCCCTTTCCACTCCCTCATAACAGAGAGCTGTTTAACTCAACACACACATGCATGGAGGTTCCAGGACGTGTGTCACCCAGATGTGTCTGCCACAATGTGTTCCTTGTACTGAAAGAATTACCAGAAATATCCTTCGTGCTAGTAAACTTCTGCAGCAGAGACCGGTTGCTCACCGCAGGACTACTTTTTCATCCACTGTCTCGGGATTAATTGTCCTGTCTGCACGTCACATCCATCGCGACACTTAACGTCACAAGCTAGTGAATCTCTCTTGGATGGCTTCCAGTGAGAGCTGCTTTTAGAGACCCCTCACTTGTGAGTGTGGAAGCCCTCTCCGAACTCTGTAGAGGGCCGTGACAATAGAGAGGGAAGACAGTGGCATACACTAATATCTTCCCACCCTTTCTAAACCTGAAATTTGAATGAAATGCACAACTGTGAACAGGCAGGGGAGAAGTCAGGTCAAACCCGTACAACTGGGCTGCAGAGATGGCTCAGTGGGTAGAGGAACTTGTGGCCGAGTACACTGATCTGGTGGCTGCTAGAACCCGCATGGTGGAAGGAGAGAGCCGACTCCCATAAAATTCCCTGTCCTCTACATGCATGCCATGACATGAGAACACACACACACACACACATATTCATGCAATATTTTCACAACCTAATACCTGCAAATTAATATGTATCAACCTAATTTGTTAGGACACCTATCTCTCTTTCATGTTGCATGACAGCTTTAGAGAGGGGAAAATAGGGGTTGAGGAAACTCTAAGACGCCTCGAACCCTAGAAGTTTCTGGTGTTTTCATGAGAAGGAGGACTCCCCATGGGATATGAGAATCAGTTATATGGCATTTTATGGCATTAGCCTGCTAGAATATTCAAGGTAGAAATAGGAGTCTCATGGTAACAGTAGCGATTAAAGGAAGCATCCTTCAAATTTAGTGATGAAGACTCATGCCATTTATGTGACTATAGCAATTACCCATACTGATCTTCTTTGATCTTTTTTTAAATAAAAATCCAATCTTGTTTGATTTCATACAGCCTTAAATCCAAAGATAAGTAGTTTTATTACTTTCTTTTTCAGTTATTTGTTGTATATGCAAATGTGTACAAGGCACGGTGAGTATCTGGAGATCAGAGGACAATTGGAGGGAACCAATTTTCTCTTTCCACCTTCTGGGTCCCAGGGATGAAACGAGTTGTCAGGCTTGGTGGCAAGCCCCTGTACCCACCGAGCCATCACACTAGTGCCTACAGAATGACTGAGGGCTGTCAAGTATTTATGCTAAGCTCTGAAATAAGGCAGCAAGATGAGAATTGTTTGCATGTGAAAGCTTAGAATAAAAGACAACAATAGCATGTTTTTACCTTTCCTCTTCGTTTTCTCTACCAGCTTCTTCCTTGGCTTTACCTGGTTCTGTTTTCTGGGAAGGTTCTTGAATGTTCATCTGTAATCATAGCCACCCATGACAGGCCAGCCAAGGAGCTAGGAGGACTCTGTGAGTAGGGTGTCGGAGGTGAGCCGGGATCAGGGAATGGCTACCCTATCCCTGACCAAGCTCTGCTCTGGTCTGGCTACGTCTAGTGCTAGGAGCCCAGGAATGAAAGCAAACACTTGGGTTCAGCTTCCTGCCAGGGCAGAACTACCTTCTGACCACTGCTGGGAGAGAATGCTCTGGAAGGCTGTGGTTCAGCCAGTTTAACCAGCTCCACTTGAGGGAACCCCCCACCTCAGGAGTAAGAACCAGAGAAGGCAGAGCTGCCTTGAGTTCAGGGGCAGGTTGGTCATCAAGTGCCAGGCTCATGGATCTCAAAAGAGTAATACAGTAAGTTGTCTCCATAGGATGCTCAGACATCCACCCGCACAGTGCGCATTAGCCCATCCATCCCAGCCTCATCTGGCCCCTTCACCCAGATGAATGTAGAAAAAAACCCAGCCTATAGTGTTTGGCAGACTTTGCCTGTTTTTTGGCTGTAACAATTCATGGGAGAGTGTGAATCAGTCAGCCAGATGGGAGGGGAAGGAAAACAGGGATTGATCCACCCTGAAAAAATATTGAGGCTGGAGAGTTGAAATATTTATAACCAGGGCTCGGTGTCTGTGGAGTGAGGCCAGTGGGTTTCACAAGCGGGCAGGACTGTACACAGCCATGACCCACCCTCCTGGGCAACCGCTGTCCTGAGCAGTGACAGGAACCACCTGACTGCCAGAGCACCCTTTATCAAGCCGAGGGACCGTAGTGAGAATGCTGAATGCCAAGGAACTGGATTCCTGGCTTGCAACAGCATTTGGTGCAATCATTTATAGCAGTAAATAAATGTTAGCTCACAGGGAAGCCAGTGTCTAAATGCCTAAGCACGACAGGCTTGCATTTGGGCCAGGCATGCATCTCTGGCAGTGTGAGTACGCTTCTGCTCACAGGGTCTTTTTTTAGATGACTTCGAAAAACAATGTCATCACTGGGATACTGCAAACTAGAACAAGTTTTGTCTTCCTTCCTTCCTTCCTTCCTTTCTTTCTTTCTTTCTTTCTTTCTTTCTTTCTTTCTTTCTTGATGGAAGGGGAAAAGTGACATTGGTACACATGCCATCTGAGAGGAAAGGGATTTGTTCATTGAAAAGCGCCCAGAACACTCTTCTGGAAGGTTTTACTATTGAAATAAACTTTATCATTCCTAATTGTATCACTATTTATGGACTGAAAACATTTGTTCCGACAGCAAGCCTATACCTTTAGATATGTTTTCTGAAGTTCTAATCTCAAGAAACACGAACATTTAAGCCTCCGTTATTCTAGATGCTCAGTTAGAAACTTCACAAAGGAGAGGGCAACTTTATAGTCATATATATGTTGAATATTGGGAGCTGATTCCCTTCCCAAACTTTTCTGGACCACATCTTTCTCCTCCTGCTGTGTTTTCTGTACTATTAAACTTTTGGCCATTTCTAGAAGCCAGAATAGCAAAATTCATCCTTGTTCCCTCATCCGCTCACATCCGCTCACGTCCATGCAGTAACTTCTTTTTTTTTGTTTTGTTTTCTTTTTTTTTTATTCTTTTTTAATTAAAATTTCCACCTGCTCCCCGTTTCCCATTTCCCTCCCCTCCTCCCAAATATTGCCCCCTCCCCCCACTTCCCTCCCCCTATCCCCACTCCTCTTCTCTTCCCCCCACTCCATTCCCCCTCCCTCTCGATACTGAAGAGCAGTCCAAATTCCCTGCCCTGCGGGAAGACCAAGGTCCTTCTATCTACGTCCAGAAAGGTGAGCGTCCAAACAGGCTAAGCTCCCACAAAGCCAGTTCATGTATTAGGATCGAAACCTAGTGCCATTGTCCTTGGCTTCTCATCAGTCTTCATTGACCGCCATGCTCAGAGAGTCCGGAATCAACCCATGCTTATTCAGTCCCAGACCAGCTGGCCTTGGTGGGCTCCCAATAAATCAGTTCCACTGTCACAGTGGGTGGGTGCATCCCTCGTGGTCCTGATTTTTTGCTCATGTTCTCCCTCCTTCTGCTCCTCATTTGGACCTTAAGAGCTCAGACCGTTGCTCCAAATTGAGACTCTGTCTAACTTCTAATTCTTTAATTGTTCTCAAATATATCAGAGCTACTGCTTTCTCCATTTATCTCCTGGGCACCTATTACCAGAGTTAAACCAAGAACCTCTCATAGCTTTCTCTGACTCAGCCATCCTATTTCCCATCAATTTTCTGTCATTCTCATCTTCAAAATAGTTCTAATGCTCCCATAGTGTTAAGGATGAGATGCACAGCCTTGATGTGGTACCCAAAACACCTGTGTCCCTAGTTTTTGATACTGTATAAAAATTCATGTGGTATCCACAGTTCTCATCACCCTAGTTTTATAGATAAGATATGGAGCATCCATGTGGTACCCAAAGCACTCGTGACCTGTACCATCATGCCTCCCCTCATCCTTGTATCCAATGTCCTTTGCGTGTTCCCTCTACCAGCCGCAATGGAACAGTTATAGTTGTCTAACATGCCATACTGACTACCTTCACGCCTTTGGCCTCCTCTACCTAGAAAACTCTTCTTCCTACTTTCCCCGCCCAATCTGAAACATTTGCCTGTGGACTCCTACTTGTCTCTTAGGACTCCATCCAAGCCTTGGTTCCACACAGGCACCTTCTCTGGTAGATTCTTGCCCTCTGTAGTTTCTTTGGGTACAGTTAGGGTTGATTTCATGTCACCTTGACTAGGTATTATAGGGTGTCCAGATATTTGGTTACACGATACTCTAGGTGTGACTGTGGGAATTTTCCTGGGTATATTTCACCTAGCATATGTAAAGTGAGCACAATGTCCTCCCCCCTCGTGTGCAGGCCTTACCCCATCTGTTGACTGTCTCATTACAGCAACCATAGAGAACAGGTGAGGATTTTCTCTCGGTGGTTGCTGTCTAGGCTTCAGATTCAGACTGGAGTTAGATCACTTGCTGACTGCAGATCACTAGACTGCTCAAACTCTATAGTCAAGTGCACCAGCAATAATCCCTCCCTCTACATATATGTATAATATACATATGTGCATAAACATACACATAGAAACAATGGTCTATTGATTCTGCAAAACATAGCTCTTTATATGCTAGCACATATTTAAAGGCCTACACTAACAGTAAATATTTCCCCTCCTAGGGAACTCCGATTAACTGTGCTACATTTTCTACCAGCCCATGAACATGCCCAATTCATATTCATCTGCATTTATTGCTCCTTATGCTGGTCACTAGGAAGAAAGCTTTTCCTCAAAAAAACTTCCATTTCAATAATCCAACTCCAGACAACAACCTCTGAACTCATGACACATTTGTACATGAACTTTATTTTTGTTCCATTATGGGTACTATATATTTTTGAGTTATCTCACTTTTATGGGTATATATGTAGTTCCCCTGATAATTATACTTTAAGATACTTAATAACGGGTCAAGAAATTAATTTTGTTCCTCTTTCTCCTTCAAACTTGGGTAATTCATTAGTGCATAGAACATGTAATCAATTCATGCTACATCACTTTACATAGTTATGATTAGAACAAGATTAATAACTGAAGAAGACTACCTAGTGTATCAAATACAATTTCTGTTCAAAAGAATAAATTATTTCAAATGAGGCCATAAACTACATGATAAATACATAATTGTGAACAGAATTTACCCTCAGTTGGCATATGAAAATGAAATCCTGAGTATTAACAGACATAAGAAAATTTCTAACTACCTATGGGAAATATGAGGATACTCAGCTTGGGAAACCAGGTTCCGGCCAAGACTGGAATAAAATCAAGTTTTATATATTTCAAATCAATTACTATGTTAGAGAGCTATCATCCATTTGGTGCCTAAAAAAGCTGAAATAGAAATAAAAATCACTAAATATTAGAAATATGTCAAAAATAATATTATCACAGTAAATATAAATGAGTTAAACTCTTACTAGAACTATTTCACACTAGATCACAATGAGACACATGTTTTAAAAAGTGATTATAAAAGTTCTGTTCATGCTGAGTGGTGGTGGCACATGCCTTTAATCCCGGCACTTGGGATTAAATTTCTCTTGAATTTGAGGCCAGCCTGGTCTACAGAGCAGGTTCCAGGACAGGCTCCAAAGTTACAGAAAAACAAAATCTTGAACAACCAAAAAGAAAAGAAGTTTTGTTCACTATCATAGATCAAACTCATGCTATGTGATAGAAAGATTAAATATTAAGAAAGATTCAGATATACAAAGCAAATGTTTACTATCTGGTATTGTGTGTAAATTTTTTGTTTGTTTTTGTTTTTTGAGACAGGGGCTTCTCTGTGTAGCTTTGGTACCTGTCCTAGAACTAGCTCTTTCTTGTAGACAAGGCTGGCCTCAAATTCATAGAGATCCACCTGCCTCTGCCTCCCAAGTGCTGGGATTAAAGGTGTGCACCACCACCACCAGCTGTGTGTCGATTTGGAACAAGCTAGAGTCTTCAAAAAGCAAGGAGCCTCAGTTGAGGAAATGCTTGCATGAGATCCAGCTGTAAGGCATTTGCTCAATTAGAAATCAATGGGGGAGGATTCAGCCCATGGTGTGTGGTGCCATCCCTGGCCTGGCGGTTCTGGGATCTGTTAGAAAGTAGACTGAGGAAGCCAGGAGAAATAAGCCAGTAAGCAGTACCCTTCCATGGCCTCTACATCAGCTTCTTTCTCAAGGATCCGGTCCTGTTTGAGTTCCTGTCCTGACTTCCTTTGGTGATGAACAGCAATGTGGAAATGTGAGTTGGATAAACCCTTTCTTTTTCAACTAGCTTTCTGGTCACAGTGTTTCATTTTAAGAAAGAAAGAAAGAAAGAAAGAAAGAAAGAAAGAAAGGAAGGAAGGAAGGAAGGAAGGAAGGAAGGAAGGAAGGAAGGAAGAAAGAAAGAAAGAAAGAAAGAAAGAAAGAAAGAAAGAAAGAAAGAAAGAAAGAAAGAAACCCTAAGACAAATTAGTACCGGCATATAGGAGTATTGCTGTGACAGACCTGACCATGTTTTGGGGAGGATTGTGGAAGGACTGTGAAACTTTGGGGTAGAAGAATCATTGAGTGTTAGGCGCTTAGTGGGGTGTTCTTCAGGATCGTGGAAGGTAAGAATGTTAAGAACAGTGTAGAGGATTAAGGCCTGATGTGCAAAGCTTCAGAGAGAAGTTTCAAGATGCTATTGGAGCCATTTATTGTTCTTAATTAAGAGACTGTGGTTCTGGTTAACTAGGGCTGAAGAATCAGCTGTAGTTAACAAGACACTGGAACTACTGAAGCAAAATTTTACTCTGCTGGGATATTTGATGCTGGTCACCTGGAGTTAAGAAATTGGCAGTGATTAAGAGGAGCCCAGCACCACTGAATTGAAATCTTCTGGGACGTGTTTCCTGATAGCACAGAGAAGCTGTGTTCTAGAGGTGGCCAACGTTGTGCCTCATGTTGGTAGCTGGACTCAGTAAATGTGTAAGCGTCACCCAGATGGTACCAGTTTTGAAGGCAGGAAGGGGTCATGGAGAACAGCTGAGGCTTGGCCCTGTGAGAGACCAGTAAAGGTCATTGGTGAAGGTGCAGCCTCAGTGGTAGTTGAAGGCCCAGGACTGAAGGGGTCATGCAGGGAAGTTGAGGTTTGGCACCATGAGGAGAGCGTATTGGTGAAAATGCAGTCCGGTTGCAGCAGAAGACCCTAGGTTTTGGAGATGCCAGTACCATGGGATGACTACCAGCAGCAGCAGCAGCAGCAGCAGTGGAGTGGGGTCAGCGGGAGCCTAGAGCTGCGTGTGCTGAAGAGGACGGAGCTGGAGCAGTGACCCAAGCCCTTTGAGGAGTCCAGAAGATTGTGAGTGGATCCCAGTCATTAGATGGTTGGAATTTTGCTTTGCTTTGATTTGTGTCTGTGCCCTGATTTTTCTCTCTTGAAGTAAGAAAGTATTTTAATGGAGCCCACAGTTGTTGAGAAACTTTGATATTTAAAATAAGACTTTGATTTCTAAAGAGATTGACTGTTTTTAAGGGAATGAAACTTTAATATGTGTTTGAATTTGTAAAGATTGCAGGACTTTAAAAGTTATTCAAGATCTGGGGGATGAATAAGAAAGAAAGGGTTGTGGGTTAATAGTGTTGTGTTTGTGTCAAATTGACAAAGGGTCAGTTATACTGGCTGGTTTTGTGTGTCAGCTTGACACAAGCTAGAGGCATCAGAGAGGAAGGAGCCTCAGTTGAGAAAATGCCTCCATGAGATTCAGCTGTAAGACATTTTTCTCAAGTAGTGATCAGTCCATTGTAGATGGTGCCATTCCTGGGCTGGTAGTACTAGATTCTATAAGAAAGCAGGCTGAGCAACCAGAGGAAGTAAGCAGTACCCCTCCATGGCCTCTGCATCAGCTCCTGCCTCCAGTACCTGCCCTGTTTGAGTTTCTGTCCTGACTTCCGTTGGTGATGAACAGCAATGTGGAAGTGTGAGCTGTTCTTCCTAACTTGTGTTTCGGTCATGGTGTTTCGTTAAAGCAATAGAAAGCCTAACTAAGACAAAATGCAAGTAGAAATGATGATGGTCTCGAAGTAAAATTTAAGGAAGTAGTATACTGACAAGAAACTTATAATAAAACAGAAATTGTGTTTATTTGTAGACTTTTTCATGAAGAATATAATTTAACATTATTCTTGAGTAGTATTAGCTGAGAATACTCATTAAAATTCATGAATATGCTTATTTATCTTACCGGGATTTTACAGCATTAAGTTTTTTTTTTTTTTAAAAAAAATTACATACATTACTTAACTCAGGACCTGCCAACTCAGTTACGCTCAAGAATTGTTGATTGTCTTGGTATTTGTATTACTGGCAACACTGACCACATGTTTATCATTAATATTGGTGTTTCAGGATACCAAGTATATAATAGAAAAATATCAAAAATTTATAGAACTATAGTTAAGTGCACAATGAGTAGAGTGTGTATGTGTGTGTGTGCGCACGCATACATGTTTCTGTAAGAGTGGTTATAATGGAGGCAATCGGTGTGTGTGTGTGTGTGTGTGTATGTGGAAGCAGTGTAGGCGTGCATATGCTCATGCAAGCAGATATGTGTGTGAGCATATGTGCACACAAAAGCCAAAGGAGGATATTAGGTGCCTTTCTCTGTAATTCCCTGCAACATTCCCTTAAGGCAGGGTCTCCCACTGAATATGGAGCCATGCTGGCACCCAGAAGGCAGCAAGCCCGGGTGGTTCTGTCTCAGCCTCACTCTACCCCAGCCCTGGACTTTCAGGTATGCACAGCCATACCCAGCTCTCTTTATGTGGATGGCAGCTGAACTCACGTCTCATGCTCGTGTGCAGCAAGCACTCTTACCCACTGAGCCAATCCTCAGCTTTAGAGTGAGTAAGTTCACATGCATTCTGGTTATTGAAGCATCAAATGAGAAACGAGAAAAGAAGAGGGAGCGAGGGTAAGAGGAAGGGATGGAGGAACGTGCAAGGGAGACAGAGAAGTTCAGTCGGAATGAAAATGGCTTTATGTATTGTTCTCTGTATGTGGGTACGGTTAAAAAACAAATTCCCTTGGAGGTGGTAGCACATGCCTTTAAACCCAGTACTTCAGAGGCAGAGGCAGGAGAATCTCTGGTCTACAGAGTGAGTTCCAGGACAGCCAGGGCTACACAGAGAAACCCTGTCTCAAAAAAAAAAAAAAAAAAAAAAAACAGCTGGGCGTTTTTTTTAAAGTGGCACACGACTTTAATCCCAGCACTCAGGGGAGGCAGAGACAGGCGGATCTTTGTGAGCTTTGTGAGTTCGAGGCCTGCCTGGTCTACAAGAGCTAGTTCCAGGACAGGAACCAAAAAGCTACAGAGAAACCCTGTCTCAAAAATCCCAAAATAAAACAAAACAAAAACAAAAAACAAAAACAGAAAACCTCAGCACCCCTTAAAGATAAAAAATGGCCAACAAATTAGGAATAGAAAAAAATGATCTCAGCACAATGAATGTCATCTATGAAAAGCCCACATGAGAAATTGTAGCCAGTGATGAAAACTAAGAATTCTAAGAATTTCTCCTTTAAGATCAGAAACTGGGCTCGGCCTCCTCTCTTCATCGTGTCTGTTCCGTATACTTTGGAATGTCCCAGTCAGGACAAATGAACTTGAAAATAAATGATAAAAGTCATCCAAATTGGAAATAAAATAAAAATATCTATGTTCTTTTTCAAATTACATCTTAAGTATAAGTAAAATATCATGACTACACAAGAACTGTTAACTCATAAAAGCTAGGCAAGGTACAAGATGAAGAATCAGCATGCAAAAGGCAGGTGGATATCTACAGCGTAGCAACAAATGGAATTAGGAAAATAATCCTGTTTATAATAAAACCAGAGAAACGAAACATTGGAGGCTTGAGAGGTGGCTCAGGTAAAGGTGCGCGCTACTCAGCCACGCTATCTGGCTCGGTCTCTGAAACCCACACAGTGGAAAGACAGAGCTGACTCCTGCGGTTTGTTATCTGACTTCTGCACTTATTCTGGGGCTTGCATGTGCACACACATAGTCATAGACATATAGGTGACAGACAGACAGATGGACAGACAGACGGGCAGGCAGGCAGACAGACAGTTGTTAGAATAACTTGAGAATTAAAAGTAGCATGTCATGGATGACCTGGGAATCCCACTTCTGACTGGCTCTCCAACAAACTGAATTTGGAACACCACCAATATCGGCACTCTCATAGTTCCTGCAGCCAAAAGACGTGAGAGTAAAACGATTTCTGAGAAAGGAGACGTGAGGGGGGGAAGGTGTCTATCTGGTGGACAAATACAACAATGCATTTAATGTGCACATGGAAATTCCATAATGAAACGCCCTTTTATAAATTAAGAAAATAAATAAGGAACTGGAGAGATGGCTCGGGTTACGAACATGTATTGCCCTTGTAGAAGACATGACTTTTGTTCCCAGCACCCATGTTGAGTGGCCCACAGTTACCTGGAACTCCAGTTCCAGAGGAACCGTTATCCTCTGGCCTCTGAAGGAATCTGCATTCATGTACCCATTCCCACACATGTACACACACACGCACACACACGCACACACACGCACACACACACACTTTAAAATAAAATACACACGTATGTTTGTATATACTCTTAGAAAACCCTACACATCGAAGGTGACACATCCTTTCAGGTCTAGGCTTCCTGTGGAGTCACACCCCTTCCAGGTCACTTCGCCATCTCACTCCCACTTGGAGGAGTTCATGGCCCAAAGGCAGGAACAACTGCTGGAAATGTCCTCAGAATTCAGGAGAGCAGGATCCCTGTGTGGGAGTGCATGGCCCGGAGGAGAAGCTGCACACACTCATCTGATGGCTCTGGAAGCCAAGCCAGGAGTGGGCAGTGACTCACCATTTTATAAAGACTGGGCAAGACCCTGATAAGCACGAACTCTGTTTCTCCTAACCATATCCTAAAATAGGAGGACAATAATTTACCCACATAATTCCTAATTAAGAATGACAGAACTGGGACAATGGGGCCCTTAAAATTTAGTAGAAACCAATAGTTACCACACATTAAATATAACAAGCAACAGGCTGAGATAAGAGGACAGCGTGTAGAGTCTTCAGTCAGAAATTTGTGCCCTCTTTAAAAATATAAGAACACACTGCTCTCCTAGACAGAACTCCCCAGTGTGTCTCAAAGTAGTCACGGCAGGCGTACACTGTTGGAAGGTTAACAAATGAAACACAGGACAGAACCAACAGGAGAGAGGGCACAACTCATTGCTGAAGAGAATTCTTCTAATAAAAGCTTTTCCATTCAAAATAGGTTTCAGTCAGGAATGGGCCCTCTGTCCCTCCCTGTAGTGTGCATTCTTGGTAGCTCTGTTCAGGACATTGCCAATCCCATTACACATTTGTTTTATATGGGTTTTCAGTGGGGCTGCAGTTTGCCTCTGGCCCGAGAACTCTATAAAAGCTACTAGGGGAATAAGAAGCTCAGACAGGTCGTCTCCCAGGCTTGGAAGTCATGCCTGGCTCAGCTTGGAATGCGCACACACATACCACACAAATAATTTACACTAGAATTTTTTTTTTTAATCCAAGTAGCACTAGGAACAAGTTCGATACTGGTTGAAGTTTGTCCTTGCCTATGTGGACAGCAGTCCCCTCCCCTAAGTCGTAACAAGCAGCAAAAGGAACGAGGAGAAGCAGGGAGGAGCTTGCAGTCTGGGGCTCCTCTTTCATCACTGGGATCCAGTTCCTCCATCCTTTCTTTGTGCTCCTCTGTCCCACTTCCCCACCTTACAGATTAGTCTAAATCTTCCAGGATCTGGCCCTTTGTGTATCCAGCCCTGGCCACAAGACTTTTGGATGAGTTTGAATATTAGAGACTGCCCTGGAAAAGCCTTTTCCTAGTCCCTTCAACACTCAGAACACACTCAATCATCTCTCTTCTATACTCCTCACTGAGCCAGGAGTTGAACGTGCGCCTTCAATTCAATGTTTATTAAAAAACATGTTGCCAAGCGGTTCTATAATTGTTCTCAGACACATGCCTCATTTCATATAAATGGTTAGATTCTTAAAAGGAATGTTTCTACTCCTTTTCCTCGCATGCAAAAAAAGTGCAGCTTCCTTCTCTAAACACCCACTAAACACCCGTTAATCCACCGCCGTACTTATAACATGGTCCAGAGAAATTTTAAAAACCAAACATAAATCTATTTCTTTTTACAAACCTCATTTTAAATGTCTTTCTAAGATGACTCTGTTTGTTGAGTACAGTAGCTCACATCTAAAATCCCAGCACTCAGAAGGCTGAGGCAGGAGGATTACCACAAGTTTAATCAAGACCACCCCAGTCCACAGAGGTCCTTCTCAAAGATCTAGGAGAGATGTCTCAATCACATGCAAGTCTGAAGACCCAAGTTTGGATAATCGGGATTCTAGTTAAAGTTTGGGTGTGGTGGCATGTCTCTGTAATCCCAGTGACAGCAAGATGGCGGGCACAGACAGGTAGATTGCTACAAGCTCATTTTCCAGCCAGCCAACTAGGAAGGTTGGAAAAGTTCCAGGCCATGGGAGGCCCTGTGGGATAGTCTTGTCCTATAACCTCCCCATATATGCACACACCTATTCATGTACAGTCTTGCGCATACAGACACACATGAGCACACACAGTAAACAAATGACCCTATTAAAAGTTGTCTTTATGTCATCACAACACTTTATGGTTGAACAGTGGATAGAACTGTTAGAAAATAATCTCTATTGCAAAGCTGCGCCATATTCTATAATGACTTTGTTCTTGAAAACTCAACAATATCTAGGGCCAGGCCACATAAATCAGTTAGCAGTTGCCTGGATTCCCAGGGACAGTGTAGCTATGTAAACACCTCTGCAGAAATTGGTCCTTGTATTGCCTTTAGCTACAGAGAAAACTAGAAAATAAAAGACATAGAACTGACAGATGATAGAAAATTCAAAAGATTGGGTAGCACAGCCCTGAAGCCTCAAGGAAAACGAAATGCTTCTCAACTTTGATGGCGCAGCATCCCAATAAGCTACTTAAAGTCATAGCTGTGGTTTCATGTCACGTAACAGCATGCTGCATGCAGTCTTTGTTCTCTGTAACTACATGGCTGAGATGGGACTGGGGCTCACTGCTGGAAGGCCAGCATCTCAGAAAGCGTCGCACTGCCTGAAGATAGCCCAAGAAGAGATCTATTCACAGACAGCCAGGTTTACTAAATGCCTATCACTTTCACACCAGAGGAAAACAAAAGCATTTACATTGGACTATTCTTAGTCTGGGACTATTGTATGGCCTCTCCTGGAGAGGCTAACAAATGGTTATTTACCCCAAACACTGCACTCAGCACAGACTAAAGAAAAGAATGTTATTGGAGTCTAGATTGTGAAGCAATGAGTTAACTCGTGTTATTTACATGAGTGTGGGTAAGGGACTCGCTGTAAGAGCAATATGTGAGTGGCTACAGTACTGTCAGCAACCAATAGTGGCCATAAATACTCAGGACTTCGTAAGCTCCTTCTCTTCTCAATGATGGAATCTTAATAGAGCCAATAGTGTGCCGGTCTCCTGGAGTCACCGCAGTGCTCCGAGTCCAAGGGAGTAGCAGTCATGCCATGCCAAGGACAGTTCCATAACAGCCCTCTGGAGCAACAGTTAGCTGACCAAATCAACAAAACCCAAAGTGAGCTTTAAAGACGCCCCTCAGGTAAAATATCAGCCAGGAATCATAGGGGAGGCAACGGTGACTGGCCAGCAAGCCTTCTTCTCTATGGGTCAGACAGCCTTTCATTACCTCACTTAATAAAATGCTCACATTTTTGGCCTTAGGTTGTAATTTTTCACTCTGATGCACCCACTCCAAGCCTCTTCATAGTGTTAATTCGGGAGCACTGGCTGTTGCTCTCATTGTGCCTGCAAAGGGCTCCATTTTGCCACTGCCTACCCCTTGACAACAGTCTTTTGCCAGCCTCTAGGCCCCTGTCACAGTGAATGCCTTACCTTTTCCAAAATGTTGTGAGACTGTAAGATTTGGGGGGAAGGCACCATGGCGCATTCACAAACGCATCCCAGCACCCATCGTAAGACACAGAATATGGCTAGTACTGCAGGCTTTGGGTGATGACACATGGGTCCATGACACTCCACAGCCATGAGGAGCTGGATGAGTAAAGTGCAAGAGAGAGACACCTGCCACAGGTTCTGTCTTATTTAACTTTGCAGAGATTCCTGATGAAGCTTCTTTTGATGCCCTGGAGACAAAATCGTACAAAATTGGCCCCATAAATGCTCCATCATCAAGAAGAAGAGGGACTTCCAAGGTCCTGTCCTTCTTGAGTATTTATAGACAGTTATTAGTGGCTGATGGAGAGGTTTATAAGGTCCTAACTCCTCCCTGAGGGTGTCTAAGCAGTTAATGGTGGCTGGTAGAGACAGTTTCTTCAGAGGTTTCTTTGTAAGTTGCTTATGGTCTTACAGGTAAGCCCAATTAAACTCATTGGTTCACAAGCCAAATCTAGCCAAATGAAGGTGGGATCATTTCTTTATAGTCTTTCCTTGCTGCCATACCCTTCATCTGTGTATCAGAGAGGATTCACGAGTCACATTGCAGAAGCCTGAGATGAGCCAGCTCCCTGAAGCTAGCTGCTCTAATGGTGAGCGTATCCCATCATTCAGTCATCCAGATCTGTGTGTCGATCCAACTTGAATATTTCTTGTTAGTATGTGTGTATTTGTATGCTCCTGTGTACTTGTTTTTGTTTGTGCCTATCTATACATATCTGTGAAGACCAGAGCCATCCTCTGCCACTCTCCATTATATTTTTTGAGACAGGATCTCTCACTGGAGCTCACAAACTTGGCTAGGCTGACTGATCAGTGATCTCTAGGAATGCCTTCCCAGAACTGTTATTACAGGCCTGTACCATCATGTTTTCCTTTCTGTTACTCTCACACCTGATAAGACTATGGCAGGACATTCTTACGCAGCAGGACGTTCTCCAATGGCAGAGCCTTCCTTTGGTGATAGACTTCACTTCATTGCAAACTTCCTTTTTCTCATCTGCTAAGTTTCCATAGGAACACCTAGCTGTATATGTGTGTGTGTGTGTGTGCATATTTATGTGCACATACATATATAAGTGTGTATAATACTAAGTTACATAGCCATTTTCATGCAAATACATAATCTTGTGGGACTGGGAAGACAGCATGAGAACTGACATTGAGGTCCCCAGCATCCATGTAAGAACTGTGTGGTGGCATGTGCCTGTAGTCTTTGGAAGACAGCAGGATTCCTGAAGCTCCCTGGATAGCTAATATTGCTGATTCAGTGAGCTCCAGGCTCAGTGAAACCCTGTCTCAAAATTTCAGGTAAAGAAAAAAAATTTAGGTAAAGGTGATACAGAAAAATAACACAAATTGACTTCTGTTCTCCACAGGCACACACATACCTGTACCTGAATATGTACACATGCATATACCACACACATGTACGTGTGTGCATGCACACACATGTTAAATGCTAAATGGCTACTCTCTGAGCATATTCCCCATCATACCTTATCTTCTCCTTTCTCACTCTCCCCTCCCGTTATGCCTCTTTGTTTCTCTAGACAGTTCCCACCTACTATCTTGTTATTATGCTTTCATGGTTTTAGATAGCTATATAAAATCTAGGGCTCAGAAACTAAAAGTAGACCAAGCACATGACCCAGAGATAGCACTCCTCTGGAGTTCCCCAAAGTGTTCTAAGGTGACGTATCACATACATCCTTGCACAGCCAAGCATATTCCAGCACTAGTCACACACTCTAATCTAAGGAGCTGGAGACCTCAGCTCAGGGTGTCTGTGTGGCCGGTCAAGTTACGCACACGGCAGTTTTATCTAGAGGTGAAATTCTATAAAGTCAATACCAGACACTGGGTTCCTATTGAGAAGTCATTCGTGGTTGAATTTCTGTTTTCTACGGTGGCCTTAATTTGGAATAAAACAATTCATAGGAAACGAGGAAATCGATGGGATGTCAGTAGAGAACAGAGCGGAGAGTCAGGAGACAGGGAAGTGTTTGCTTCCCATCACTCTCCCTCTTTGGTACCTTGAACACCCACTGGGATGCAGAGCAGGGCCCTCCAGTGTTCAGGAGCTGATGTTAGTAGGGTGTCCCACCAACCAGATGTTCAGAGTTTGGAACCTTACCTTGTGTTCTTTTCTGAAACCCAACAGAAATCTGCCCCTTGGAGGTATGATCTGAGGTATGAAATATCTTCCTAAAGTAATAAATAATGTGGTTATTAATCAGTGGTCCTAACGGGGAAATCACAGCCACGAAAATTAGGAGCAGATGCTTAGCCACAGTAACAGTAGCTGTCGACAGCAGAAATGCCACTTATGCAGCAGCCTGCCTCTAATGGGCCCTTCTGCATGCGGAGATAGGTACCTGCAGTGAAAAGAGCTTGCAAAGTCTCTGCCCATACATTCAACACCCCTGAGACTATAACATTCCCGAGTACAGTAGGCCACTTGCTATAATGTTATACTCAAGGATAAGTAGTTTATTTTAAAAAGAGATGAATAGTTAATATTTTTTTAAAAGAGGTATTTGGAGGCCAAACATTAAAACCGCAGGTCACCAGCTCTTTCAAGGCAACCCCATCACTTCATGGCAGATGGCATCATGATGGCATCAAATCCAGAGAGGGGGATGGGAGATGTTACATGATATGATGGTTCATCTTGACAGTCGAATAGATTGGGTCTGGAATCAACTAAAAGGCATACCACTGGGTAGTCTTGTAGGCATTTCCAGAAAGGGTTCACTGAGGGAAAGACCCTCTCCCAAGGTAGGCAGCGCCTCCCAGGATGAAACTCAAACATACAGAGGTGCAAAGAAAGAGCAGGGCTGTGTCCTGCCTCCACATCCTGCTGGTGAATGTGTCTGTCCACTGACGATGCTGCTGTCAACCTTGGCTAACATCCAACTCCAGATTCTTGGGCCCTTCAGCGGACCGAAGACCAGTGTCTCCCCGGGAGTCTTCCAGGCCTTCATCACCACATTGAGACTGCTGAGATGTTCAGTCTCACGGGCCGAGCAGCTCCCAGGTTCTTAGCCTCTTCAGCATGCAGACATCTCTGTTGGACTGCCCAGCCTTTTCGTGTAAGCTGATCTAATATATCCCCTTTTTTGATAGACATACACCCCAGAGGTTTTATTCTTCTAAAGAATCCTATCTAAAACACCTGATACTAAAGGACAGGACAAGTTTGACTCCAAACATTAAAAGTTTCACTACTGGTATTGGTAGAATGGATACGAAATTGCCAATTCATGAACTCTCCAGAAGACATGCTTCAACTGTATAAAACCCCGGCACCAGGATGTGTGTGTGGAGGGGAGTCCCCTCCATTTCCAGATTTTCTCCAAGCAGCTAGATTTGAGTTTGGATATTAATGATCATGAATTTTCAATGGATTTGACATATGACCTTCTTCCTATTCAAATGCAACATATATGAAAAGGACAGGAAAACACATCAAAGGGTAGTCTATAGAACTCTGCTACAGATCAACCGTAAAGCCAATCTGAGTTTCAATCCCAGCTCATACTACTGAGATCTCTCTCTGGCCTTGCACAAGTCATTCAACTTTTCTGAGCTTTGCTGCCAACTGTCTTCTGCAATATCTCTATCTATAATCTTTATCTGTATCTATACAAGGAGCCAAGGAGAAGTACACAGAGCACCCAGCAAGCAAGAAACAGAAATACAGTAGCCATTATGTTTGTTTGCTGTTGGGATGGAGCCTGGGACCCTGGACATCTACTACAGGGATCCTGTTATCCCTACACATGCAGCAGGGATGGGAGCTTTGCTCAGCTGGTGCAATGCTTGTCCAGGATTACATATAGCCTGGGATTCCATCTCCAGCACTGCATAAACCAGACATCACGGTGGACAGTAATTCTAGGCAGAAAGATCAGAAGGTCAAGATCATCCTCAACTACTCAGTGAATGTGAGAGCAGCTAGGTATATGAGACCTTGTCTCAAACAAAATAAAGAGCTGTCAGGTCTGCAAGATGGAAAAGAGGATACTTTTCTAATGTGCTGGGACTAGAGAGAAAACTTCTAAGACAGAGGTACAAGTCCTGAAACATGTAAAATGATAAAGTTTCACAGCTCTCTCCTTCCACACGCTTGGGTCAAAGTGTCCTCTTTCAGGCAGAGATAGCAAGCAAAGACCATTGTCTCAATGAAGCAAAGGCTTATTATTAACTAACAATGCACCAAATGTAGGATCCCCACCAACAGCCTGGACTCTAACACAGAAGGATCTCATTGAAAACGTCACAATCAGGGATGTCTTTAATTGTTCCTTGGGTTAGGTCCTAAGAAAGATGTTCTCCTCTACCCCCACATCTCCCATCACACCTCCTCTATCACAAACCAACTCTGTCTTCCTAAACACAAGACACGACATTGTGTCCCTTGCCATCTCCCTTCTCCATTCTCTCCACAGTAAGTAGGAAGAAGTCTGCAGCTGCCCCAGGTGTGTGTGTGTGTGTGTGTGTGTGTGTGTTGAGTAGGAGGAGGGGGTGGCTGGCTACACACATGGGTCACTCATTGACTGCATTAGTTACCTTTGTCATTGCTATGACCAAACAGCTGACAGATACAACTTAAGGCTTTTTTTTTCTAGCCCACAATTTGAGGGAACAGTCAGTCACATGAGGGAAAGCACAGAGTGCGAGGCAGTCAGTCACGTTGCCTTGGTTATCAGGAAGCAGAGAGAGACAGAAGCTGGTGCTCACTCCATTTTATTCAGTTCAGAACCTCATGGGATGATACGGCCCCTATTGAAGGTGAGTCTTTTTATCTCAGTTGACCAACCGGTCATAGGCATGCCCAGAGATTAGTGTATTAGGGGATTCTAGATCAAGTCAAGCTGATGCTCAGGATAAACTATAACACTAATACACCATGTTGATAATCCATGGCTGGAGCAACGGTTTGGTAACTAAGAGAGGCTACTGCTCTTGCAGAAAGCCTTGTTTGAGTTCCCAGCACCCACACTGGGTATCTCTCAGCCCCCTGTACTCCAGTTACAGGGAATTTGTTGTCTCTTCTGGATCCCATATGCATCTGTAAGCACATGGTGCACATATACCCTCTGACACCTGTGCACAAAACAAAAATTAATAATGAGATGAAATCATTAGCCTAGCAGTGGTGGGGCACACCTTTAATTCCAGTGCACAGGAGGCAGAGGTAGGCGCATCTCTGAGTTCAAGGCCAGCCTGGTCTACAGAGTGAATTCCAGAACAGCTAAGGCTATACAAAAAGACGCTGTCTTGAGAAAAACAAAAAAATGTAGAAAGAGGAGGAGAAAAGGAGAGGAGGAGGAAATCATTGAGACAACACACAATGCATCTTTCAGCCAATCAAAGATGATGACAGTAGCCCCACAGCACCCACCATTGCAAACAGGTGGCAGTGTAGCAAGCGTGCTCCTCCACCATCACTAACCAGCCACAGCCTTTCTCCTCCAATCCCTAAGGGAAATAGCATGGACTTTCCCGGTACATTTAGTAGGAATCTACATAGTCAGAAAACTCAAGAGAGATTACAGCCAATGGATCCTCAGTTAAGAACTGAAACTCACTAATATAGGATAGATATGGAGTATTTTCTCTGAATTTGACAAGTGCAAATGAACTAGACATTGTTGATGTACTTATTGCCTGTATATATTGTATATACTTATTGTACTTACTTATAAAGTTCGACCAGAAGGGCAACGCTAAAGCCACTAGAGGTCAGGCAGTGGTGGCACACACCTTTAGTCCCAGGATTTTGGAGACGGGGCATATGGATTTCTGTGAATTCAAGGCTCCCTGGGCTACACAAGATCAATGCTGAAACAATCCAGGTGGTGGTGGCTCACATCTTTAATCCTGGTACTAGGGACTCACAGTTTTAATCCCAGCACTAGAGGGAATATAAAACAAGAGGAGAGAGAGGCTTAGTCTGCTTAGTCTGCAGTCGCCCTGCCTTGGTAGAGGTAAGACTTCTCTAGTGCCTTGGCTGCTTTGCTTTTCTGGTTTTCCAGTTGAACCCCTCCCCCAAAAGAACTGAAGGCCGGACTCGACAAAGTCATGCTCTCTCTGTCTTTCTCTGTGTGCATTTTAATTATGTAAACTAATCCATTGTACGTGGCACTGTGCTAAAGAAGGATATTTTCATATATTTCATCTGAACGTTTTGCATATCACCATCCCTTCTTTACCTCCCCTCCCCCATTAGTCCCCGCATTTCCCCAGACAGTTTGCTTCCATTTCTCTATATGTCTGTTATCCAGACCTTTTCTTCTGTTCTCAGATGGCCCCAGCCAGAACACAGTATTAACAAAGAGCAATGCAGCAAGAGTCTTGCTGTGAGTGGCAACCTGGGTAAGCCGGGCAGAGTGTGGAGAGAGCTAAGTCTGGCTGAAGGGAAGGCGCTCAACAAGCTGGCTGAGTCAGAGCTCAACTATTTGGGAGATTCCATCCATCGCCCCGGAGGTTAGCAACTCAGAAAAGACAACCAGTTCTGGCCTCTGGTGATAAACAAGGGAAAGAACCCAAAACTCCATGGGATTCTGATGGATAAGACAAGCCCCAAGAAAAACTAATTTAAACAGTTGGGAAGCTGCAGACAAGGGCAGTGTTGACAGATGTGGGGCAAGGCTAACAACATGACCAGGCTAGGCTGTGCCTCGCATAACTGAGTCCTTCCCACTCTGCTAATCCCACCCTTCTTCTGAGTCAGAACACCAAAGGGAGCAAAGGCCCCCTCCCTCCTGGGGCATCCCCAACCCAGAAGAAGGGAAACAGCAAGGCAGAACCCACACATGGGAAGTGGAGAACCAATAACCATCCCTGGGGCACATCAGGCAATCATGTGTAATTTAAAAACACATACTGTATGTAAGCCAGTATTTAAGGTCCATCAGGAGCTGAAAAGTAGCTACATATGAACCATGGTTTCTGAACACTGGAGGTTATAATCTCAGGAGACAGGTCATGTTGAACATTAAGAAGATCAGATGAGGCCAATTTGGCTCTGACTCACGAATACAAAGAAAGCAATTAGAATGGTAGAGCAAAGGGTGAGCATGCTGGCTGGGAGTGGGTGCCATCATCACCCATCTACCCTGTGCTTTTCAGGGATTCCTCAAAGGGTATGATGGAAAACATGGCACACAGCTCAGGCTTGGCCACACACTTCTGTGTATGGACCTGAACTTACTCAGAGACCCGGGGACAGTCAGGGTCATACCTGGTACCTACAAACAGAACTCTGCAGTGGCTACCATGCCCTGGTCTGTATGCCTTTACCCAAACACAAAGGTTATCCACACCACTTCAGAGACTGGATTTGCTTCTCTCAGAGAATGCTGATTCTCCAGCCCCAGCTGATGGTAGGAGCTACTTTGCTGTAAATACTTTCAAAGGTTAGGCTGCTGCCACGAGATTCCACAGTTTCTGCTGTAATACTGCAATCTTCTTAAGAACTGGGCAGAGTCTCTCAGCATAGACTCATTCTCAGAAAGGGTATACTTAAACAAAAAAGTATAAACTCCTCAAAAAATAAGTGCCCTTTGGGTGTGTTTGTTTGTCTTACCATAACCTGCATATGACAGGTCGGTTGCTCCTGGCCTTGGTGATGATGACAAGCCATGACAGATGCCTTTGCCCTCTTGTCCCTCCTACCAACTTTTTTGTCTTATGTGGTATGTGTGTGCATGTGTGCGTGCATGCATGCACCATGGTGCATGTGTGGAGGCTGAAAGACAGCTTGCAAGAATCATTACTCTCCTTCCACCATGTGGGCCCAAGGGATCAAGCTCAAATTTGGTGTTAAGTGCCATTGCCTACTGAGCAGTCTTACTGGACCTAATATGTATTTTTGACTGCCGCTTACTCATGAATGAATAATAGATGAATGAATAAATGATTACCTAACTGGGGACTTAAATTCTTCTTATAACATTTTTGTTTGCTTTATGATTTTTCTTTTGTTGTTGCTATCCTTTCTCTATGAAAACACAGTGAAGACTTTGGATATCCCCGTGAAGGGATTAGATTCTATACATTGATTTTTTTTTTACTTCCCTTTCATAAACCTTGCAGTATTTCCCAGTATTTCTAGGAATATCACTACTAACTTGCTGTCCATAAAATATACACTTAAGTGCTATAAATCAAATATAGTTTATGAGACAAATCACCTCTGAAGTCAAGGTCCCTGAAGAATGCATCAGAACTTCAAGCAGACTAAGCAGTGTGTCTGTATGTGCACATATGCATCTTTGCATATGCAAGTGCCTGCATGTGTGAGTGCATGCATATGTGTGTTCATGTATATATACATGTATGTGCATGTTTGCACACATAAGAGTATACGTGCATCTGTACCTCTTTGTGTATGCAAATATGCATATGTATACGCACATGCATTCATGTATGTGTGCATCTGTGCTATTCAGCTTTTCCCTTTGCTGTGACCTTTCCTAAGCGAAGAGGGGAGAACACGTGTTTGTCGGTTTCAAAGCTTTGTGCACACTGCTCTTCATCATGGAGATCTGCACCTTGGTGCATGGGCCTTTGAGTTCTTGGCACCTCCGTGTGGACTTCTCCGAGATGAAGAAAAGATGAGTGACTGTCTCACCAAGCCACTACCCATGCACCTACAGGCTTGCAAACATCCTAGTCTAGACAATAATTAAAGTCAGAAATGTAAGTTAATTAAAGCGTGGCTCTCGGGAGCCCTGGGGGCCATTCCTTGTGCTCACTGCAAGTACTGTTTACACAGACTGTTCTGTGGGTGTGCTTGGGATATCCTGTTAGGCACACTCTCTTAAATTAAGTGTGAGAAAGAGCCATGATGGGGTACAGCAGGCTTAGGGGGGTGCCCTAAAAAGGAAGAGGATGTTTTTCTGAACACACACGCACAAACACAGGTGTCAAGGATTACCACCGCAGGGTTGGGGGATGGCTCCGCGGGCAAAGTGTCTGTCATACCAGCAGGAAGAACTGAGTTTGGAGCCTCAGAATCCATGTGATAAGCTGGCATGGTAGTTTTGTCAGTTTCCCTTTGTCATACAAACACTGGGTAGGCAGAGGCAAGCAGTTCCCTGGTACGTGCTGGCCAGCCAGCATAAGCTTCATAATCAGTTCCACCCCAGTGAGAGACCCTGTCTCAAAACACAAGATAGATGGAGCCTGAAGAATGACAGTAAAGATTAATTCTGTCATCCACATGTTCACACATATTCATACACATGCAAGTGCATACATACAAGCACACACAGGTACATATACACACATGCACACTTTCTGTCTCTCTCTTTCTCACACATACACACACACTTTCTGTCTGTCTGTCTGTCTGTCTGTCTCTCTCTCACACACACACACACACTTTCTGTCTCTCACACACACACACTTTCTGTCTCTCTCACACACACGCACACTTTCTGTCTCTTTGTCTCTCTGTCTCTGTCTCTTTGTCTCTCTCTCACACACACTCACACACACATACAAGCATCACTGCCCTGTAACTGGGATATCAAGGGATCAGAAACTGAATTTGCTCTGTTAAGCTCAGAATAAGCCCTTAGAGCAAACAGACACCAGGAACCACAAACAAGCAGTTTGGATGGCTCAGTTGGCATTTCCATACATGATTTGTCTCTTTACAAAATATTTTATTACTTTTTTTTCCATGCTGATAACATTTTGGTTATGCAGATTATCTAAAACTACAACTTCTGGATTCTCCTGAATAATTTTTATAAGTTTAAAAATGCACACTCAATTAATTTTCAACAATTATGATGATGCTGCCAAAACAGATTGATGCCACATCTGGACTGCCTCCTCCTGACCCTCTCCCCCAGCTTAACCTCATCCAACCCCTGCCATGCTGCCATGAAGGACCAGTGGCGATTCTGATTATCAAAGCTGCTGTTATTTGTACCACCCCCATGGACTTTGCATCTATATTTGTGTTTTAGGCCTTCCTTTCTTTCCTCTCTTTCTTCCTCCCCCAAGCAGCACCTCCACAGCCAGCAGTGTCTTCTCCGACATTTTTGCTTTTTTGTGTCTGAGTGTGTACACGTGTGTATTGGTATGTTCATGTGAGCAGGTGTGCATACATGTGTATGAGCGTACAAGTGCAGGCCAGAAGAGTACCTCTTGTGTCCACCTTGTCTGTTGAGACAGGCTTTCCCATGTAGCAGGCTAGGCTGACTGTTCAGAGAGTTCTAGGAAGCCTTCTGTCTCCACCTCCCCAGCACTGGGATTGCAAGTGACGCCACAACCAGCTTTATGTGGCTTCTGGATGTCAATCTCAGGTCTTTGTGCATCCACAGCAAGCTTTTTACCAGCTAGGCCATCGCCCTGGCCCTGAATCCTCCTTTAGGCTGGGCCACTGGCCTCGTTAGAGATGGGGCAGGATTGGATCACAGAATGACCTTATAGGCAGAACAGAATGGCATGAAAGAGTAAGAGGGCTGGAGAGAGAATCAGTCAACCAAGAGTCAAAACCCACGGGGGCCATCTGGACAGTCAGGGTTCAGAACCTCGGGACACAGAGTCGATCAACCGAGAGTCAAATTTACTGGGGTCATCTAGACAGTGAGGATTCAGACCCTCGCCCCTCACCCTCCTCTGAGGTCTTCATCACTATGGAAGGTCTTGGTCAATACGTCAGTGGAGAAGATCTCTGTCCATATGTAAGGACAAAGTCTTGTAGAGCTCCTCCCTTCTCCCTCTGCCTACCATACAGGACAGTTGTTACAGCCAGAGAAGTCAGAAGCTTTAAGAAGGTGACCTACAAAGCTCGGAAAAAAACTAAATCAGCTGAACTTTTTATTTTACTAAACTACTAGATTGCACGACGTAGGAAAACTATCTACCATTCCAAATTTTCTTCACTCTCCTTGAAAAAGTAAACAGTATAGCGATGTATATGTAATATATGATGCTTTCACTATCCACCCAGCAAAGAGAGGGTAGGGAAAAGTCTCATTATAAACCTACCTTAGTGATATCATCACCATTGCCCAGTTTAATGAAGTCATACAATGTAGAAGTTCAACCAAATAGAACCCAAAGACTTGGAGACTTTTACCTAACATCTAGCACAAGGATGGAGGTGAGACAGGTGTTCTAGAATCTAGGGTGCCTGCCAGACATTTAATCATTTAAAATCGGATTCTCTCCCACCCCTTCTAGAACCTGACCTACAGACTCACACATTCTTTGCCAGTATCAGCGGGGTCATCAGGAGTCAACAGTGCCCTGTTCTGCCACTTGAGCCCACATGATCAGGCTGCGCCTTGCTCAGGTATGAAGTAGATTAACGTCACTAGGCTGGAAACTACACGGGAGGTCTCAGGTGACTTGCCAACATCCGGAACAATAAATTACAAGTGGGGTTAAACTGGAGGTTAAGAGCTTAGACTCCCAAGTTTGGAAGGTCAAGGGATTAAATCTAACTCCACGGCACACTTAGACAAGCTATTTGGCCAGGAAGTCTCTACTTCCTTTTATTAAATACTAATGCTTACTCCACCCATGATCTTGTGTAGATTAAATAGTATATGTGTATAGCGTGTGGTATAGTGCAGGACTTTACAATGAGCCCCCAGAAAGTGCTGACATCACCTTGCACCCCAAGTAGCCTACCATGAGCAGGCTGAGTAACAGCACCTATATCGATAGATTTCAACTTGGAAGGCCAAGGTACATTTCCCAGATGAGTCTTCTGGCTAGCTCTGACCATCTCCTACCAGAGACATGTCTCAGGCTGAATGGTATATACAAATCATTTGTATAAAACCTTTTGTGAATTACAGACCTCTGTGGGGCATGCTATCCATCAGTGCAGAGACCACAGCAGCCTTAGCGCGTCAGGAGGCTAGTGCACGAATTCTAATCGAACATTAGGGGGTTAATGCCAAAAGATCAAAGAAGCAGAGCTGCCAGTAACTAGAGTTTTAGTACTATCTCCGACTGAAGGTGCAGTTCTGTCTCTCTGGATCCTCAGACTGAAGGTCCTGAGCTCCTGTCTTCTCCCTCCTTTTATTTCTCTCTCCACCCAGGCATATCACTCCTGTCTCCACCTCTCTAGTGCCGGGATTAAAGGTGTGTGCCACCACTACCTGGCCTCTATGGCTAACTAGTGGGGCTCACTCTACACTCTGATCTTCAGGCACAAACAAAATCTCACCACAGGAGGCAGGTTCCCCAGAGCCATGAAGCTTTCCTGCTGCTGTAACAGAATAGCAGAAGAAAGTAACTAAGAGACGTTTATTTATCTGACAGCTGTGGGGAGAGGGGAAAGAAAGGAAGGAAGAGGGAGAGAAAGAAATGGGAGAGATAGAGAGAGGGAAGAAAACAGAAGGAAAGAGGTTGAGAAAAGGAAGGAGAGAAAGGGAGACAGAAGAGAGAGGAGAAAGAATAAGAGGAGGAGCAGGAGGAAGAGAAGGGTGCAAAGAACAAAAAGGAACATAGAAAGAGAGGAGAGAAGGGGAGGGGAAAGAGGGAGGGATTGAGAGCAAGAGGAAAAGAAAAATAAAGAAGAAAAGAGAGGGGAGAGAATGAAAGTGAGAGAAAGAGAGAGGAAGAGGAGAGAGAAGAAGGAGATAGAGATAGGACAAGGGAGAGAGAACTATGGGTACCTACAGTAACTTTAGGACTTCCTAGGCCTCAGCTACCACAGGTTCCATCCTCCCCTGCGGGCATCACTTTGCAGGTGTGGCCTTCAATCCAATGACCTCTTTAGACCCCCTTTAAACAGTACCAGGATCACAGTGAGGAGCTCTGGCTGCTCTGCCTCATGGCAAGGATTCCTGAGCAGAAGCCTTTGCCGTGCTGGAGGAGAGGACAGCAGACGCACAGCGCCCCTGGAGCTAGCTGCAGTGGCATCCCCAGTGCTGACACGGGCCCACTGGTAGATCCTATCACACGGTTCCCAGGCCTGGCCCTGGAATTCTGCCCAGTGCCCAGCTCTTTCTGTGAGCCTTTATACGCCACCTAAAACCAGTGAGAAAAATCTTTCCTTCTACTTAAGCCCAAAGGTATTGTGGTGTCCATTACTGCATCAGACAGACACAGAAATGCGGGCTGAGAAGATAGGGAAGTAGCAAAGGAAGCAGTAACAAGGGGAGCATTGATAATGACTGCATAGTGCGGAACACTAATGCGAGGACCAACAAGCTGGCTCGGCGGGTAAAGGGGCTTGCTGCCAAGCCTGACAACCAGAGTTCAATACCTGGTACCTACGTGGTTGAAGGAAAGATCTAACACCCTATATTCTCCTCTAACCTCCACACATCTGGCGTGGAACAACCCATCCCCCATAAATACATATATAAGATAAAATGTTTAAAATCTTAAAAAAGAAAAATTGAGATGAGGGGAAAACTTTGAGATGAAGTGGTCAAAAGGCCTAACTGGTACTCTAAATATGTGTCTACGTGTTTTTGTGCTTGTATGTGTAAGTGTGTGTACTTGTATGTATTTATGTGTGCTTGTGTGTATGTATGTATGCATGTAGGTGTGTGTTTAACTGTGTACCCATGTATGTGGAGACCAGAGGGTAGCCTTGGCAGTTATTAATAAGATGCCATCCACCCTGTATTTTTGGAACAGGGTCTCCCAGTGGCCTGGAACTCTCTATGTAGGCTATGCTGACAGGCCAGCGAGTCCTAAAGATCTGCCCGTCTCCACGCCCCTGCACTGGAATTGTAAGTACGCTACACCATTTCCAGCTGTTGTTGTTTTCTGTGTTGGTTCAGGAATCTGCACTCAGATCCTCATGATTGCAAGGTAAGCACTTAAGTGATTGAGACATAACCCCAGCCCCTATGAAGTCAAGTTCAACAGAAATACAGACAAAAGGAAGAGCCAAGTAAAGAATTCCACAAAGAGAAGTCCAAGAGCAAACATCAATGGCTAAGGCCCCAAAGCAGAGAAAAACTTGCTGGATGTATTCCTTGGTGCATGGGAGAGCATGGGTTGGGACACGGACAGCAGAACCTCGAACAGGCCTAGAGTTGTTCTAAGTTGGCACACAAACCTATGCCAATCTGTGTACAACTTGCCATTGGCCACTAGATCAGTGCAAAAACTAAGAACAAAAACTCCCAGACCAGGGAGATGGTTCACGGGGTAAAGAGCTTGCCTCCCAATGTGAAGACATCAGCTCTGCTCCCTAGAACTTTTCCATTGCTCGGATAAAACAGAAAATAAGCCAGGGAAGGAAGACTAACCATTCCAGAGGGGATTCAGTCCATTATGACTGGAAAGGCAAGGCAGCAGTAGCCTGAGGCTAGCAGGACAGGAGGCAGAGACAACAACTTCATCCACACACAGGATGTAGAGAGAACAGGAAGTGGGACCAGACTATAGTACTTCAAAGTCACATACGCACACACACACAGAGAGAGAGAGAGAGAGAGAGAGAGAGAGACAGAGACAGAGAGAGAGAGACAGAGACAGAGAGAGAGAGACAGAGAGAGAGAGAGACAGAGACAGAAACAGACAGAGACAGAGAGAGAGACAGAGAGAGCTCACAGATTGATTCCACAGCAGTTCCACAGTACCATAACACTGAGCAATATTTGAATCACATTTTATAAAATGACCCACCCATGACAGAATAGAAATTCAAACCAAGACTAGTCCTAGGGCGCAGGTAGCTCAAGATGCATCACTCTCTATGCCTAGCCTCTCTGACTGTTCCTGCAGATAGTATGTATTCTCGGCTCTGGGTGGCCACCACGACTCCTCTGCTGGAACAGTTTGGCAGCAACCACAGACAGTAAGTCAACAAACAGGTGTGGTTGTCTTCCAATAAAACTTTATCTGCAGAAACACACAGTGGGCAGGTTCTGGCCTGATTCGTAGATGATCAACCCCTGTATTAAGCCACAATAAGAAGACTGGACTTGACCTAAAGAAAATAAAACTGATGGCAGCTCTAGCATTTCCCCATCCTCCTCATCACTACCCAAGTACATTGCTAACGTCTTTATGTCTCGGTCCCTGCTTCAGAAAGGCGGTTGGAGCTCCTCCCAGCTCCTGGTCAGGGCTTTCATAACAATCTCAGCAGAAGTCCCTGCTTATGGAGAATATGTATCTGTGGAGTGTCCAGCCATAAATGGGACTTCTATACAACATACTCCACCCAAAGTTCAGGGACCATCGAGGAAGAAGGAGTGAAAAGACTTTCAGAGCCAGAGATCAAGGTGGACCACACCAGAACTGTCTTCTGGGCACAACAGAACAACTGCATCCATTAATTTACAACAGATGTGCTTACCTGCACAGGACCCGTACAAGATCAAGCCAACTAACATGCCAACATGGACGGAGGAGGAACACAAGGGCGCCCACTCCTAACTGAGAAGCTAACGGCATATAATGGTTTTTGAGGGAGGAAGAATTGTTTCTTCTTGTTGTTGTTGTTCATTTGTTTTTAAGGTGTGGCCCCTGGGAAGTCAAGTATGCTCCAGTGGCCAGCCCCACTCCCGTGAGTAGATGGGCAGTTCAAACTGAATCTGGTGGGCTACTTGTTTTAAAAGAAAGGGGAAGGAGGAATGAGCTGGAAGCTGGACCAGTGCTCCACTGGCTAAGAGCACCTGCTGATTTGGAAGAAGACTCAGGTTCAGTCGCCATCACCCATACAGTGGCTCACAGCCCTCCATAACTCCAGTTTCAGGGAATCGCATGCCTTCTTCTGAGCTTTGTAGGCACCAGGTCTATAGGTCGTGCAGAAACTGCATTCAGGCAAAACAGCTATATGCATTAAAAATATCTTTTTAAATAGCAGATATATGTTTGGGAGGAGAGACAGGAAGCAGGGGTGGATCTGAGAGGCGTTCAGGAGAGGGAGCAGGACTGAATATGTTCAAAGGTATGCCGCACGTCAGTATGCATTAATATAGATATTGCTCATTGTAGAGCATATGGCTAAAAGCAGAATCAGACAGGAATATGACTTTTACCCCATCATCTAGGAGCAAACCTTGTACCCCTCATTCTTCTCTGGCTTGGTGAATAACTCAGAGCCTGAAGAGACCAGCCATTCACTCTCTGGACCTGCCAACCAAACCTAAGCTCAACTAATTCTGCATGTCACCTTGCCACTCCGTTGCCCAAGGTCTACCATCCCATTATTCATCCCAAAGTTGCATTTGGGTCCAAATGGACTTCTGCCTCTCCGTTTGGGGTCTGAAACCATTACATGGGGCAGGCTCAGGTCATGCATGTAGCCTTGTTTCCCCTCCAGGCTATGACACATCCACAGGGAGGGAAGCTATCTGTGTTCATGCGTCTCCATTCACACAGCACCTACTTCATCAACACAGCTTCATGTGCACACATAGCAAAGTGACTCTTCTCCTGGCCCCAGAGCACAGAGTCCTGTGTGTACGAGAGGATGGACTCTCACCAGCAAGTCCATTCAATGGACAGAGAGCTGAGTCAGGTTTTTCCTGAAAATCTCTTCTATTCAATATTTCTTTCACTGACTCACGCCACTCTTAATGGGGAAAACGTCGCTGTTGCACGATCCCTTAAAACACCCCTCCAGGGCCAACCGCCGTTTATCTTGGCAGCAGGTAGCTAAAAAAAATTTGGAAAGTCTCTGCTTGGCATGGTCTCTGAGCTACTGGCACGTTGGAGATTAATAAAGCACATTTAACAGTGCTCAGGACGCTGCAACACGATCTTTCACCGTGAAATGTGCGAGATTCTTTGTTCCCAGTGAACAAAGTTAAAGCCAGAATGGGCCAAGTGTGACAAGCGGGGATAGGAAACAGTCAAGAAGCTCAAACATCTTTCCTCTGGCAACTGGTGGGTAAGAATTGATGCCCAGTGCTCGACTATACATCTGCTCAGTGTTCTCCAGTGGTCAGGGGCAGGGAACCCCTGAGCTAGAGACTGAGGGGGCAAACAGCCATGCCAAGATATCTGGGCTATATGTGTTTCCTTGAAGTACAAGAAAGTAGTGAATTGAAGGACAGTCCCATTAAGAAATATCTCTGAAGAAAATCAGGATTCACCAAGACATTTCCCAACATTTTGGCTCTTGTTTAGGAAAGCAAAATGCTTAGGTTTGATTGACTATTAACCTAGGAGGACAAACAACCTCCAAATCAACTTTGCTTGACTGTACAGGTGTGGGGCAATAGCCAAAAGGAATGGGAACTAAAATTCAAACAGCCATTAGACTGGCAATTACAGGTTCCAAGGAGAGAGCTGTTCACTGCCGAGCTCCACACACCTGGATTCTCGCAAAGCTAGCCCAGGAAGAAAGTAGCAAGGAGCCACACCTCCCGGAGGCACCATGGTGAGTGCCAGCGCAGCCTCCACGTGCTGGCGGATGCCTGAATCCATTCACACTACTACACCAATTGACTCCTCAAGTCCTGCAGAAAAAGCGTGCAAGCCTGCAAATCCGAACTCCAGACCTTTGCCCTGTTCCTCCTGAGCACAGTGACCTCGATTCCCTTCTCCAACATCCACCCTCAGTGGGACAGAAAGCAAAGCAAAGAAAAATTCTGTGCTTACCTAAAAGGCATAGCAGACAGGCCAGCTGGATGCTCTGCCACCTTTAACCGGCTCGAGAGTGTTCTGTCTCACTTTATCCAAAGTCCTAGTGCTATCCAGGAGGGCTCTTGGGGGTTCTCGGATCTTCCTGTAGGAGTTTTTGATCCCTGGCTTGCTTAACAAACACGCCTGTGTTCTGTGGGTGTTTGAATGCAGTACCACACTGGGCACCCAGCCAACACTCAGCTTCTACAGGCAATGAGAGCAAAACTCACACCCTGCCAGGCAGGCTTCCCTCCGTAGTGTCTTTTAAGGTGGGGATCCAGGTGTCACCTCTGGTTGGAGGCTAGTGTGAAAGGCAGCTCCCCTTTCTGACTTCTCTTCTGCCTTGCGGGAGCCCCAAAGTTTGTTTCTCTATCTCACTGCCCCGAAGTTCTCCTCCCGATCGGGATCGCCCGGCTTGCCTTTCCCCCAGCTGCACTTTAAATGGATTTTAATTGGCTGGAATGTCGAAAGAATCTATTTGGCAGTCGTTTACATGGGAAGCACGCCCAGGGCAGCTGAAAAGAGGCCCCAGAAGCGGACGATTACTTCATCAAAAGCTGCAGTTAGAATAGCACTGACTCCTACATAACTACAAGGAATGGAGTTCTGTAGGCAAGCTGGAATAATTAATAATTTGTGGAGAAAATTCTTCATTCATCTAAAGAAGCCAAAATGAGGGGGAAATCCCTCCAGGTAGGAGAGTTCTTTCTGAAAGGGTGATTTATTGCGGCCCCTGTTCCGCTCTCCACAAACATTGATTTTGTATAGCCTTACAGAGGCAGCATATGCATAATTTGGCTTGCCTGAAAAGTTAATTCAAGTAATTTTCATTTTCAAAGAGCCCCTGAGATACGTAGTACTATTTCATCCTTATACATTAGCCATATGCTACAATAAATATTGTCTATGAGTAATATGCGTTTGCTCGTTGTCTTTGTCTCTTGGTTGGTTGGTTAGCTTGTGGCCTCTCTGCTAGATCCGGCTTCAAAGAAATTCACTGTGAGTCAAAATAGATAATCATCATCACATAGAATTTACAAGCCTGATTAGAATTTAAAACATTAAAAAGGGGGCTGGGAGATGGCTCAGTGGATAAGAACTCTTCCTGGGCAAGTGTGAGGACCTGAGTTCAAATACTCAGAACCCACAAAAAAGCTAGGTATGATTGAATATACCTCTGATCTCAGCAGGATGGTGTCTGGGGCTTGCTGGCTTCAAGCCTAGCTCTAGGATCAGTGAGAGACCCTGACAAGAATGAGGCAGAGAGGGATATAGGAGTACTCTCAGCTTCCTTCTCTGGCCTCTGCACACACAAATCTGAGTATACACTCTCACGCACATATACAAAAAAAAAAAAAAACACTCAAACATTCCAGTTTAGGCAGATTCTGACAATAAAAAGTAGATAAGTGCACACACGTATGCATACATATCTCAAAAATAGAATCATGACAAAGCAAGCCTTAAGTCAGATTTTTTTTTAAAAAATGGGTAAAAAGAAGAGCCTTCATGTTTTTCTTGACTGTGGACTTCCAGGAAGCTGCTTTGTTGGTACATCTCACAAGGGCTTACAGATGAAAACCCCAGGCCTTCTGGGTTGCCCTGCTGACCTCCCTCCTCAGAGCACCTGCCTTCGGTGGGAATTCTGGAAGGAGGTAAGCACCCAAGCCTGCCTCTCTGTGGAAAATGTGAGCGGGGGAACGCTGACACATTCATTACTTTGCCTTTTCTTCATATTAATAAAACTGTCTGTGGTTCCCAACAAGACAGAACATGAGGAAGGGTGATGTATGTGCGTGCCATTCGGGGCGGCTTGCTGAACTGCTCAGAGGCAAAACCCAGCACACTGGGAAACTAAAGGTCGGGAGAAAGGACTGGGCCAGCTCTATGGACATGTGATCTTCCCAGTCCTGCAGAACTCTGTCCTCTGCAGGGCCTTGAGTGTGAACATTGTTATTTCATCACATTAATTTGTTTGTTTTGTGTATATGTGTGCCCATGTAGAGGCCAGAGGGCAATTTGCAGGAGCCAGTTCTCTCCTTCCAGCAGGTGGGGCCTCAGGATCAAACCCGGGCCACCAGGTTTGGCAAGCACTTTTACCTGCGGAGCCATCTCACAGGCCTTTCTCTTGCCATTTTGGACCTATTAACTGGATAAGGGGCCCTGTGACGTCAGTTTGCTTTGGGACTGGAAAGCAGGCAACTGTCCCTGAGAGGAACAGCAGCTATCTATGAAGTTAAACACAGGCTGATGTTTAAAAACATATGGAAGAGCCTACTACAGAATCCATGACCAGGGCTTTCCGTACTTCTGTCTTATTCAATGCTCTTTTTCTGGGAGGATGGTGGGTGGAGGTCTCAGATGGAGACTGTCTACAGCAAGGACAGGTAGGACGGTTGTCTGTGTGCTGTAAGCATTTCACCCTGGTGCGTTGGGTATAATCAGTTCCCCAATGAGTAATTTTAAAAAGACATCGGAATAAGAAAAAAATCTCACACACTCACACACACACACACACACAGAGAGAGAGAGAGAGAGAGAGAGAGAGAGAGAGAGAGAGAGAGAGAGAGAGAGTCCGGTTTGGCTTTATTTTGTTACACATGTTCACACTTTGTGTTGATGTATTCATGTTCATGTGTACATGCATGTGTGTGTACATGCACGTGTGTGCATGCATGTGTGTGTACATGCAGAGGCCAAAGATCACCACGAATCATTTCCACAATCTCTCTCAGCCTTAGTTTTTGAAACAGGGTCTCTTTGCTGAACCCAGACCTCACAGACTTGATTAGGCTGGTTGACCAAAATGGCATCTTGAATATGAAGTGTCCTCCTGAGGTCTGGCCATGTGAACACTTGGTCCTCAGTCAGTGCTGCTGCTTGGGGAGGTTTAGGGGGTGCAGCCTTGATGGAGAAGTAGGGCACTGGGAATAGGAGGGGGAAAGGGGGTGAAATGATATAAATATAGTACTTTTATATAAAGATTTCAAAAATAAACATTTAATTAAAAAAAATAACCGGGACACAGTTGGTTGTTGTAGATGCGGTTTGTGTTGCCTTTTTTCAATGCTCACAAAACGCTATGGAGTAAACAGTATTTATCCTCATTTTGCAGGTTTAAAAGCTGGGATAAGGATTTGTCAATGTTGTTCACATTGCCAATTCCAGAAGTTGGCAGAACAGAGATTTAAACTCTGCTCTATCTAGTCTTTCCTTCAACTACCCTCCTGTCAAAAGCAAACCAACTGATAAAAACTAATTGGCTCTTTGGGAACTTCTTTAGCCCCAAGATTTGGTGCTGATGTAGGTCAAAGTAAAGACAAGATGCTGATATTGGAAACTCTGGAGGTTAGAGGGGAAGAGAGAAGAAGAAAGACAAGAGATGAGAAGAGAGAAAGAGATGGGAAGGAGGGAAGGGGGAAGGAGAGAGAGAGGAAATAAGGAAGAAGAGAGGGGGATGGAGGGAAAGAGAGGGAGAAGGAGGGAAGGAGAGAAGAGGAGAGAGCAGAGAGGAAAGGAGAGAGTGACAAAAGGGGCAACTTTGAATGCTCCTTGCATTTAGTGATGGTGTTTTAGAGTCCCTGCTTCAAAAGAAAGGCTTCAGGAGACAGGGTGAGGGAACGACTCACCAATGTGGTAGAAAGCCAAAGAAAATTCACTGCACGCAAGCATAGCTGCTGTAATCAAAGTCTTGCAGTTTCCACTGCCTCTTGCCCATTGATGAGGTCATCAAAATCACAAGTGACAAAATGATTAGTGCACAGCTTTGGAATTTGTTCTTGTCAATTACATGTCCCTAGTTATTGTCACAGGCAATCAGGATGAAACTTCGCATCTTCCAAAGATCATGTCACAGCTTTGTTGAGAAGCAGGTCAACAATGTTTAAGAGACAAGCCACACGTGGTTGTGTCTGCGTCATGGGACTTTGTCCAAGTCCTAAGGTGAATTAGCTTTTCAGATGGAGGTGCCATGATTACTCACATTTTAAAGATGGAAGAAAGGGGACACAAAGACTGGACTTGTTTGAAATGACAGTGACATAATGGGGCCTTCTGTCTTCCAGACACCACTCTCCTGGCACTCACAGGATCCCACTGTCCTGAGCTTAGGGACAAGCTCACTTCCCCTCGTCACCTCCCTGATGGTCCATTCTCTCCTCCAACAGTTGGGAGTGATTTTCTTTCTCCCTACACAGGTCCACAAAAGGCCCAGTTTGATAGGGGGTGTTTTAAAGGTTTTTCTTGGCTTGTTTGGGTGGTTTCTGTCTTACAACTCAAGAACATGTTTTGCTAAAACATACTGAGTGTGCCAGTTTCATTCTGTTGCAGTGACTCAACTTTCTGACCAAAGCAACTTAGGGGAGTAGCTTTCGTTTCCAGGTCACAGTCCATAGCAGGAAGTCAATCAGGAACTTGAAGGCAGGACTGCTTGCTATTTCACACTGCATTGTCTCTGACTGAGGAACTTGCTGACAGCCAAGGGGGAGTGCAGCGGAAATCGTGAAGGCGGGCTCCTTACAACCTGGCTTCAGAATCGGCTGGCTTTCTTGGACAGTGCAGCGCCACCACCTGCCTAGATAGTGGCACTACCACAGTGAGCCCCCCCCCCCCCTCGCCCCGATCATTTGTCAATCAGGACAACCTCTCACAGACATGCCCACAGGCCAATCTGATCTGGGCAATTCCTCATTTGAGGCTCTCTTCTCTGCTGACTGGAGGCTGTGTCAAGTTGACAACTGAAGGTAACTAGACACTGAGTAAAGTAAACCTGTTTGTTTAGGGCTGGGTACCATTCTACACAATCCAGTGAGGCTCAGGAGATGGCTAACTCAGTGCTTGTACAAGCACAAAGACCTGAGTTCAGTCCTTAGAACCTGTGTAAAAATCCATATTTTGAATCCCAGCGCAGAAGAGAAACAGACAGAGCCTTGCGGCTCACTCGCCCAACACTCTAGCTTCATGGGTGATCTCCAGGTCAGTGAGAGGCTCTGTCTCCAGCAGGGTGGAGCGTGGAGAGAGAAGGTCAAGGTCGTCCTCTGGTCTCTACACACATTTGCATATATGTGCACATATGCACATACTCCCATGAACACGTCTACATACCCACAAACATGCACACATGAGCATGCACATTCTCCTGTGAAAATGTGTGTGCTTGTGTGTATGTGTGTGTGTGTGTGCAATTGTCCTACTACACTTACACGAACACACAAGTATGTTGTCCTAGAATTGTGGGATTTATACACATGTGTTACCTAGACAATTTAGTTATTTTCTGAATTTATGAATCCTTCACAGATACGAGCCTATGGTACTGGGACAATTCTAGACTTAGTGACCCGTGGAAGAGGAAGCATCACAGAAGAGAGGAATTTGGGGCCCAGTTTCTCTCAGGACATCTTTTTAGATTGATCAATTGCCCCAAACCTCTTCTCCACCATATTATATGTCACCTTGGCTAAAAAAAAAAAAATAAAAATAAAAAATAAAAAAATAAAAGCAACCTTCCATTCCAGCCAAAACAACAGCTTATCCCAGAAAGATGGTGTTCTTTGCAATTAGACACGCTAAAGTCTCTGTCAGCGTGGCTGTTGGCAGCTGCATGGCTGTGGGCAAGTGACTCAACCTGTCTGAGATAGAGAGTCCTCTGCTCAGAGGAGTGATGACTATACCACTGTATCCGGATGCTGAGCCACGGGGACACCCCACAGTGCATAGCCCTGTACTCCTGTTAATTCCTCTTCTCTTCCGTCATTATCTTGGATAACAGCAACAACAGGAAGACAAGTCAGACCCATAAGCTCTTCTCAAAGTCTCTGGACTGAAAGGTATTATAACCATGCCCTGAGATGTCTCTTGTTGTTACCATGTGTGGCTATATAACTCAAGTCAGTTTTCCCGTGCAAAGGTCAGCAAGGGGATGGCTCAATTATGAGGACTTGAGTTGATACACACACACACACACGGGGAGGGAAAGAAATGAAAATCTAAATAAACAAACACCAACAAGACTAAAGCAGTCGAAATGAAAGAAAAAGCCCACAGGGAGGTGGGGCATGGAGTCTGTTTTGTGTTGAGCAGCTACTACTGGGCTTTGGCCTGCCCTGGGGTGTAGATGGCATACCCACTTTCTCTTTGTCAGCTGGTACTAACTGCAAACAGCTTCTTGGTTAGGGTTGGGACACTGTCGACTTCCCCGTCTCAGTGCTGGGACCCTGTCTTCTTGGACGAGTGCATGCTGTGAGTTCGTTCATGTGTGCTTCAGCCCTAGTGTGTCTGGGAAGCCCTCTTTCCTTGGGGTCATTTAGGAACAGGAGACCATGGAACTTGACTGCAGAAAGAAGAAAGGAAGAAAGAAAGGAATGAGGAAAACTGAAATGGCAGTTGCATAAGCTAGAGCTGTTCTTTTTTACATTTTTTTATTATGGATTTTATTGAGATCTACATTTTTCTCTGCTCCCCTCCCTGCCTCCCCTCTCCTCTTAAACCCTCTCCTATGGTCCCCATGCTTCCAATTTACTCAGGAGATCTTGTCTTTTTCTACTTCCCATGTAGGTTAGATCCATGTATGTCTCTCTTAGAGTCCTTGTTGTTGGCTAGGTTCTCTGGGGTTGATTTGTAGACTTGTTTTCTTTGTTTTATGTTTAAAAACCCTCTGAGTGAGTACACATGATAATTGTCTTTTGGGGTCTGGGTTACCTCACTCAATATGATGTTTTCTAACTCCATCCATTTGCCTGCAAAATTCAAGATGTTGTTAATTTTTTTTTCTGCTGTGTAGTACTCCATTGTGTAAATTTTCCTTATCCATTCTTTGGTCGAGGGGCATTTAGGTTGTTTCCAGGTTCTGGCTATGACAAATAAAGCTGCTATGAACATAGCTGAGCAAATGTCTTGTGGCATGATTGAGCATCCTTTGGATATACACCCAAAAGTGATATTGCTGGGTCTTGAGGAAGGTTGTTTCCTAATTTTCTGAGAAATCGCCACACCGATACCCAAAGGGACTGTACCAGCTTGCATTCCCACCAACAATGCAGAAATGTGCCCTTTACCCCACATCCTCTCCAGCATAAGTTGTCATCAGAGTTTTGATCTTGGCCATTCTTACAGGTCTAAGATCTCAGAGTTGTTTTGATTTTTATTTCTCTGATGACTAAGGATGTTGAGCATTTCCTTAAGTGTCTTTCAGCCATTTTAGATTTCTCTGTTGAGAGTTCTCTGTTTATGTCTATTCTCCACTTTTTTAATTGGATTATTTGTTCTTTTGATGACCCATTTCTTGAGTTCTTTGTATATTTTGGAGATCAGACCTCTGTCTGATGTGGGGTTAGTAAAGATTTTTTCCCATTCTGTAGGCTGTCGTTTTGTCTTGTTGACTATGTCCTTTGCTTTACAGAAGCTTTTCAGTTTCAGGAGGTCCCATTTATTAATTGTTTCTCTCAGTGTCTGTGCTATTGGGGTTATATTTAGGAAGTGGTCTCCTGTGCCAATGTGTTCAAGTGTGCCTCCCATTTTCTCTTCTATGAGGTTCAGTGTGGCTGCCTTTATGTTGAGGTCTTTGCTCCATTTGGACTTGAGTTTTGTGCATGGTGATTTATATGGATCTATTTTCATTCTACATGTTGATATCCAGTTATACCAGCACCATTTGTTAAATATGCTTTCTTTTTTCCATTTTATATTTTTTCTTCTTTTTCAAAAATCAGGTGTTCGGAGGTGCGTGGATTAATATCTAGGTCTTCGATTCGGTTCCATTGGTCCTCCTGGCTAGAGCTGTTCTTAACGTGTACATGGAACGTGCATGTACATATGTGGAGGTGTATGCAACATGTGTGGGATACCCTCCAAGGCCAGAAAAAGACATTGGATCCCCTGTGATCCTTTTAATTTGAGTGTTGGGAACCCAGGGTCCTCTGGAAGGGTACCAAGTTCTCTTAACCACCTAGCCTTTTCTCCAGCCCCCAGAGGAAATCTTTAACAAATGTGGTAACTCAAAGAGCTAGTAAAGCAATCTGGAAAAGATAAACAATGAAATTATTAATTATTTATCAGTTTTGAAAAAAAAACCCACAAAACCTGACCTGAACAATGAGTGAGAAGAAAGAACAGTATATAATCATAATAGTGAATAAAGATTTGACAAGATGGGTGTGAAATTCGATAGAGGGACAACAACAAAGGCAGAAATACTTGCAAAGAAGAATCAACAGATCAACAGGTAATTGCTTCAAAGCCTAGGAGCACAGCAATGAGAGGTTATTATAGGTCATGGCTTGACCGTTTGGCTGCTAATGGAAAGAGCTTGGGAGTGACAGCGAGGAGATTACGGAGAGCTTTGGCCAGGGCGGCAGAGAGCCCTGTGGGATCTGTGGAGAGAGCCTGTCCACTTAGGAAGAAAGGCAAAGCGTCATCCATTTAGAAAATATAAAAGACTTGTGCTCTGAAATCTACCGGATGGGGTGACAGGATTCTGTTTAAATCAACGAAGTTGGCCCCAACTCTGTTTAATTTCCAGGTGAGCACACGCGGTCTCTGGGCTTGTCTCTATTATGCTTTCCTGTCCTTGATCGTTTAGACACATTCCACAAACAAGCATACACATTCCAGCCCACAACATGATAGGCATTGAGTTCTCTCTCTCTCTCTCTCTCTCTCTCTCTCTCTCTCTCTCTCTTGCGCGCGCGCCAAACAACTTTCTGTGTGCGTCAGTCTGTATGTTAATGCACATTCATGTATGTGAGTGTGGGCACATGTGTGCCACAGCTCATGTGTGGAGGTCAAAGGACAACCTTAAGTGTGAGTCCTCATTTTTGTATTTTCACTACTTATTACAGAGGCCCATGAGCTTCTGGGGATTCTCCATTCTGTCTCCTGTCTCCACCTCCCGTCTCCCTAAAGGAACACTGACTGAGGTTCAGGTCCACACTGGGATTGCAGACAAACACTACAGAATTCTGCTTTAGCCAGGATCTTAATTCAGGTCCTCGTGTTTACACAGCATGCACTTTACCCATTGAGCTGCCATCAGGAGATTTTTAAAGAATATTTTGTAGCTCGACTGTGCAGTTTTGGAGCATGCCCTCCACAGATGACCATGTCTATCATATTATCAAAGGCTGGATATGCCTGATCGGGTGTTCAGCACCACTAACACCTCTGTTGGCTCTTCTTAACTCTCTCTGCCTTACCCTGCCAAATTTAGGGTTGACATCAGAAGATAATATGGATGTACTATAGATTCCTTCTCAAGGAGGGCATGGAACAATGAGGACAACCTACCGTGGCTTGATATATGCTCAACTTTATGCTGTGCCGGAAGCTCAAGGACCTAGGCATGTCCCCCACACTCCAGTCACCCTCTAAATATCTTGTACTTCTCAGGGCACGTACCAACTGAGTCTACGCCTTCCACATGAAGCTTTCTCTCCGTAATTCGGCAGTGTCTACCAATTCCTCTAGGACTTTTGTATAAGTTTCCTTTCTGCTTCTATGATAACAATCTGTTTAGGGGGAAAATGGTTTATTTTAGCTCACAGTTCCTGGTTGCAGCCCATCATAGCAGGGAGGTCGCAGAAGCAGGAGGTTGAAGCAATAGTATGTCCGATCAAGAGCAGAGGGAAATGAAGGCACACATGCTTAGTGCTCAGCTAGCTTCCTCTACTCTATACAGCCTGAAGTCCCAAACCAGGGAGTGGTGCCACCCACTTGCAGGCTGCATCTTCCCACATCTCTTAGGGCAATCAAGACAATCCCCTGCAGATATCCCCCACAGACTAACCTGATCTAGACAATCTCTCGCTGATACTTCCTTACTGGCTGATTCTAGGCTGTATCAAGTTGGCAGCTCAGACTAACCATCACAGCCTTTCAAAAACATGACAAACTCCACGCTGCTCTCCTTGCCCCCCTGCTAGGGGAATTAGTGTGGTCATCCATCTAGCTGCTGTGCAAACATTCATTGACATCTATTCTGTAGGGCGACAGGCACTCTGGGAAGCTCAGAGAGCTTTGGTCTTTGCCTTCAAAGAGATGAGAAAATCAATGACAAGTGTTCTGTAACAAGTGCTGCAAATGCACTCAGAACATTCTGCCTCCTCCTGCTTTTGAAGTTCTTGTTTCTTTCTTTGCCTTTTTTATAAAACCCAGAATATTCTTTCTTCCCTTGCAGAACGCACTTTCCTCTTTTACCCTCTGATTGGTAGATATGCTGATTGAGGCCAGTGAATACATCATTTATTCCAAAGATCATCGGGGCAACTTCAAGCTCAGAATCTCCCTGATGGCTAAGAAATGGTTACATATTGAGTTTTGAATCTTGCCAAGTCCTGAGCTACAATAATATTCTGCTCATGAGAACAACTCTGAGGAGTTATTCATTAGGAGAACCAAAAAACTATTTGTTCATTGTCTCTCTCTCTCTCTCTCTCTCTCTCTGTGTGTGTGTGTGTGTGTGTGTGCATTTGTGCCAACGTGAATACTACTGGGCACATGTGAACATCAGAAGAGCACTTTAGGAGTCTGTTCTCTCCTACTATGTGGTCTTAGATAGCACACACCAGTCATCAGGCTTGGCAGAAGGTGACTGAGCAATCTCACATGCCTTCCACCTTAGTATATGAGGCAGGGTCTCCCCTGAGCTCACCAAATCGGTGATGCTGGCTGGGCAGTGAGCCCCAGGGATCCTCCTGTTTCCACCCCCCACCCCCTCCCCAGCACTGGGTTACAGGTTCACACCTGTCTTTTTTCTGTGGGTTCTGAGGATTGAACCTGGCTTCCTACAGTCACATAGCAAGCACTTGACCAACTGAGTCATCTTCTCAGCCACTCCCCAGGGTTCTTTTTTTTCCTATTTATTTATTTATTTATTTATTTATTTATTTATTAAAGATTTCTGCCTCCTCCCCACCACCACCTCCCATTTCCCTCCCCCTCCCCCGATCAAGTCCCCCTCCCTCGTCTGCCCTAAGAGCAATCAGGGTTCCCTGCCCTGTGGGAAGTCCAAAGACCATCCACCTCCATCCCCGTCTATTAAGAGGAGCATCCAAACTGCCTAGGCTCCCACAAAGCCAGTACGTGCAGTAGGATCAAAAACCCATTGCCATTGTTCTTGAGTTCTCAGTAGTCCTCATTGTCTGCTATGTTCAGCAAGTCCGGTTTTATCCCATGCTTTTTCAGACCCAGGCCAGCTGGATGTACTCGCTCATATTTGGTTTCTAGCCATAAATAAAGGATATTGAGCCTAGAATTCATGATCCTAGAGAAGCTAAATAAGAAGGTGAACCCAAAGAAAAACATATAGGCATCCTCCTGAACAGTAACCTTCATCAGGCGATGAAAGGAGATAGATACAAAGACCCACATTGGAGCACCGGACTGAAATCTCAAGGTCCAAATCAGGAGCAGAAGGAGAGAGAGCACGATCAAGGAACTCAGGACCGTGAGGGGGGCACCCACACACTGAGACAATGGGGATGTTCTATCGGGAACTCACCAAGGCCAGCTCCCCAGGGTTCTTTAAGGCCAGTATGTGGCCAAAGCTTAGCCACACTCAGACACATGGCAAAATAAGGGAAATTAAGAGCTTTAGGGACTTACAAGCCATTGCCAAATCAAGGCCCAGTCCAACTGTGACAAGTGGGTCTCTGTGACCAGTTCTCACAGCCCCGAGGGACTGTATCTGTCAGAGGAAGACTGCTCCACTCAGTGTTAGATGTAACTATCAGTGCCCATGGTTTAGATGTCAGTGAGAGCATGCATAAGGAATGACCCGAGAGGAAGACAAATGATCGTTTCAGCTCTGGGAGGAGAATCACTGCTCTGGCTGTAACCAAATGGAAATGGACTAATGAAAACTTTAAGCTTAAATCCATGAATTCTAAAAGGGATTCTTTCAGAGTATAAAGTGACTTAAAGATTTATTTTGATTTTAGAGTATGTGGATATGTTGGGGTGGGGTGTGTAAGATAATGCAGAGCCCACAGAAGTCAGAAGAAGGTATCAGATTCTCCGGAACAAGAGTTACAGGTGATTGTGAGCTACTGAACGTGGGTTCTGGGAACTGAACCTGGGTCTCCTGCAAAAGCAGTGCACGCTCTTAAACACTGAGCCATCTCTCCAGCCCCGATACAATATGACTTAAAAGAAGGAAAACACCAGTTCAACCCTGACATACCATTTCAATCAGTGACATAGGCAGGCTCCAAATTATTAGTGTTCCATACTTACAATCGTTTACAAGATAAACTGCAATGATCTACTTCCCATCATTAGCAATAGTGATGGTTCGCTTTCTAGGAAGAAACTCGTTACAAGGGACCTACGTATTTTTGCAAATAGCAAGGATGACGGTTCAGTCAGTAGAGTGTTTCCCTTGAAAGCATAAGTGCCTGAGTTCAAGTCCCAGAACCCATGTGAAAAGCCAAGTGTAGTGGCACATGCTTCTAACCCAGTGCTTGGGAGACAGGCAGTTCCTGGAGCCCAGTGGCAGCCAAGCTTAGAAAAATGGGTGATTTGGGGTCAGTGAGAGACCTTAACTCAAAAAATAAAAAGTGATGGCACCTGAGGAACAGAAACAGAGATTGTCCTTTGGTCCCCACATGCACACACAAACCCACACAGGAACACACAAAAGTATTTCAACAAGCAATTTTGGATTCTAGATCCAAGGGCAAAATACAGGGATGAAATGAAAATATGAAAACACAGGCTTGATTTCTTAGTTTGAACAAGATTGCAAAAGTGGCCACTCCTCCCTGGGATTGAACAGACACTGTTGTTTGTCTGAATAGACATAGCATCAAGCCTCCTTCTAATTCCATAGCTTTTTACCCGCAGATTAGTGCAGCTCTCAGTCCTCGTCATGGAAGCATCTCGGTGTGCAATGGACAACGTTTAACACAGGGACTCCCAACTGGTCAGAGTACAGAGGACAAGGGTCTAGGAAGTGCTCAATGCTAAATGAGAGGTCTGTGTTCTTCTCCCGAGGAGGAAGAAAGACTGTAAGAGATGGAGGTTGGGGGGACCTGAGTGAACAGTGTCCCCCAGTCATGGCAGGACTGAACTTGTGCCCTCGCAGTAGCTGTGGTTGCCTGCATAAGACTTGCATGTGATCAAGCCAGGCAACAGTCTAGTGTGGGTGGAGGAGGCGCTCACAAACTCCATCCCTATTGACAGCTGATGGCTACTAGGGGAGGGAGAGCCAGTTTCCTTTAGGTGTGTGGTCCCTGATGGACTAATCATGCCCTAGAATAGCCCCACACTTATGGGTATATTGGCAGCACTAAGTGGATTTGGCCACTATTTTAAAAGAAAAAAGAGAGGAAACATAAATTTTGGAAGAATTCTTGGGGGGAAATCTGGAAAATGCTAGATGGGGAAGTTGGGGGCAAATATGATCAAAATACATTGTAAACATATATGAAATTCACAAAGAATAAATTGAAAATATTATGTTAAAATGGGTGATTTTTACCTTGCCCTATATTAGCAAAACTTATTTACAAATTAGCATTAAAATAATGTCAAAAAGGTTTAAGAAACAAAGTGTTAAAAATATCTCTCACCACACCCCACTCTTAAATGTGTCTCTTTACAATGAGATAAAGCCAACAACCAGACATGTAGGTATGACCACTTACCACATTCCAACCACCAGCTAACTGCCTGGGCCAGCTAGGCATTCTGTGAGTCAACACGTTCACCCACCCACAAGATGAAGCATTCATTATTTAGAACTCTAGGTTTTGGTGGTAATGTCTACCCCGTGAGTTAAAGGGTACACATTTATCTCATTGCTCCTGCTTCATCTGCCTCTCATCTGTAGTTCTATTTCTTGGGAAATGGATAACCTGCCCAGATTGTCATTGTGTCAAACCCAGAACAAATGGTGCTTTAAACATCTCCCTCTTTAGCACTTTTTGGGGGTGGCAGTGATCAGATAGGGGACTAGTGTTGATGGGAGAGAGGCCCTTTGTTTCAGCTACTTAGCTAGCTTACACCCAAAATAATCATACAGAAACTGTATTAATTAAAACACTGCTTGGCCATTATCTTTAGCCTCCTATTGGCTAACTCTCATATCTTGATTTAACACATTTCTATTCATCTGTGTTTACCATGAGGTCATGGCTTACTGGGAAAGATTCAGCATGTCTGGCTGGCAGCTCCACAGTGGCTACTCACTCTGCTTCTTCCAGAATTCAGTTCTGTCTTCTCTGCTTACCTAAATTTTGCCCTATCAAGCCAAGCAGTTTCTTTATTAATTAACCAATGAAAGCAACATACAAACAGAAGGACTTCCCACACCATTTCTCCTTTTCTGTTTAAAAAGGAAAGGAAAGCTTTAACTTTAACATAGTAAAATTACATATAACAAAACAGTTATCAAGCAAAAATTAGTTACAATATTTATGTCTATTTTATCTTTTATCATAACAAAGAAAAACTATAGCTATCTTATCTATTCTTCAACTCTATCAAAGACTTCAAAAGGATATAATATTACCTATGTAAACTGGAAGTAAGCAACTTCCAAAACTCTAGAAACGATAGAGACATCTCACTGCCTGTAGAGTCACCTAAAGTTCTTCTGTACCATTGGGACATCCATCTTCAGCCTACAGGCCCATAGTATCCAGCAGACATTTTCATGAAGCAAGAAATTTTAAAGGCAGTTCAGTCACTTTTTTCTGTGCCCTGCAGAATGTCTCACAGACTCTTTTATGAAACAGGAACCCTGAAGGATTATCTCACCTTTAGGCAAGTTCAGCAGTCATCTCTCTGTGGGTTCTTCATGTCTAGTTTATGCATCAGTTCAGGCAAGAGCATTTTTCTTCTTGCTAAGCCATTCCATAAGGAACCTCTTCGAAGCCCATCTTCCTCTTGAAGTAGATTGGTGCTGCCAGAAGCAGACGTGTCTCATTGTCATGAAAGGCCCTAAGTTATTAAAACATTTTAAATGCCATATTCTGTAGTCTTTGAAAGATATGAAGAACGCCTATCCATCTGAAATGCACATCTAGAAAATCTAACTAATGTGACTAAAAACTTCACTATTATAGAGATTATCTATTAACCTATATATCTTAATTATACATTACAATTTTAAATGAACTACACAATCATAATACCTTAATCAAGATCAGAAATACATATACCTATAACAAAATTGACCTTAAATTTATATCCATAAATCAAGATTTATACCAAAGAAAATTATTCATATCTATATCATATCCCCCTTTAAATGTAAAAGAACATTCATAAACAATATTTGGGAATATAGGCATAGTTATTTCTCTCCAAACTTCTTACTGCTGTATGGGGGCGCTATTATTCAGGTCCTTTATTGTATATCCTGTGTGCTAGGTTCATCTCAGTCAGCAGTTGAGTGAAGTAATTTTCTGAAGGTGTTTACAGAAACCTTTCAGGAGAGCATGGTCTATCATACCATATTGGTCTAGAAACAATTCACAAGGTCTCATCCCCTGTGAAAACAAAAGAAGAACCTTTTTTCCAAAGCATCATATCCTTAGACCCAAATTCTGAAGTCATAATACTTTTATAATATACATGCTGATTTAGCTTAGCAGCCCACACAATGGAATGTCTCTCTGCACTTAGGTCCTTCACAGTCAAAAAATTCAAAGAAAACACAGTGATACACATAATCAAGACTCTCTGTGAATTTTCCATTTTTATGTGGCTTATTTTTCTTTACTCCTTTTAATCTATCAATATTTGTATTGCCTGTCTCTTTAAAGATGTTAACCTTTTTTTAAAGCATTAACTTTATTTTATGACTCTGTATACTCTTTATCTTTTCCCTTTCAAGCCTACGTACATTTATACTACATTGTGGCCCATTTAGAGGTCTTTTATGTCTGAATCTGTCCTATTGTGAATCTGTAATTCTCTACTGTCTTGAAGAGCTGTTAAAATGCTAAGCAGCTTGGTTGCAGCTGCTCTGGATGTTGGCTCTGCTTCTCTCCAATTTCAAAATGGTGGACATACAATTTCTGCTAGCTCTGGAGCCACCAGGTAGGAGCTGCACTCAGCACTTTAACTCTGAGAATGAGCGTGCAGCACATAAACTCTTTTTATCTGAGTCAGCCAAATCTGCCACGCAGAGCACTGCGCAGCCACATTGAGAGCCAATTGTTGATGGGAGAGGGAGCCCTTTGTTCTGGCCACCCAGCTAGCTTACACCTGAAATAATCACACAGAAACTGTGTTAATTAAAACACTGCTTGGCCATTATCTCTAGCCTCCTATTAGCTAACTCTCATATCTTGATTTAATCCATTTCTAATAATCTGTATATTACCATGAGGTCGTGGCTTACCGGGAAAGATTTAGCATGTCTGACCTGGCATCTCCGTGGTGGCTCTCTCACTCTGCTTCTCCCAGAATTCAGTTCTGTCTTTTCTGCCTACCTGAGTTTTGTCTGATCAGGCCAAGCAGTTTCTTTATTAATTAACCAATGAAAGCAACACACAAACAGAAGAACCTCCTACACCAGACTAGGCCTCTGGCAAAAACTGAAAAACAGTCCTATGCTACTGAAATAGTACCCCAGGTGGCCCTGATGAGGTACTGGGGTGTAAAATGGACAATGAAGGGATAAGGCAGCATAACCAGCATCTTCTGGTAATACCAAGAAGCCCAAGTCTCATCTCACAGTGTGCCTTTCCCAAGCCATTCACATCCACTCAGCATCTGCCACAGACCATCTACACCCCTGGAGTCAGCCTGTCTTACATAAAACTGCCATACACTGCTGAGATTACTGAGCCATCCATATTTCTACCACTCAAGTACATCCCAGCCTGGCTCCTTGCCCCCTACCATTTTTCTTTTGTATCTATTTCCCTGGTTGTACACATTATGGACACCAAGTAAATGATTTTTGCCCTAAAAGTAGACAATTCCCAACAACAGTAACAAAGCCACCTTTCTTAATCTCCTATGATTAGGGTCATAAGACAAAATAAGTTCCTGTTGAGTCTGGTTTCAGGATCCCTTTTATCACCCATCTCTAAGAATCTACCTACTAATCATCAGAATTGAAACATAGGCTGATTTCTACTATTCCTCCTGTCCCAAGCCATCTACAGTCACATTAAACCCCTTCTACCAGGTCATTATCAGTGTTGTTCCCATCAAAGTAGTATTTCTGTCCTTTTCCAGTTACTTGTATATAGCCCTGTGATAGTAAACCCTATGGTAGTGTATCCCTATGAGATAGTGTATCCCTATGGTAGTGTATCCCTATGAAACAGTGTATCCCTATGGTAGTGTATCCCTGTGACAGTGTATCCCTATGGTAGTGTATCCCTAGATAATGTAGCCCTATGACAGTGTATCCCCATGATAGTGTTTTCCTATGACAGTGTATCCCAGTGTTAGTGTATCACTATGGAAGTGTAAACCTATGACAGTGTAACCCTATGATAGTGTATCACTATGTAAATGTAACCCTATGAGAGTGTGTTCCTATAATAGTGTATCACTATGGGAGTGTAACCTTATAATAGTGTATTACTATGGGAGTGTAACCCTATGATAATGTATCACTATGTGAGTATAACCCTCTAATAGATATCACTATAGACATGTAAACCTGTAATAGTGTATCACTATGGGAGTGTAACCCTATGATAGTGTACTCCTATGGTAGTGTATCACTATGGGAGTGTAACACTATAATCGTGTATCACTATGGGAGTGTAAACCTATGATAGTATAACCTTATGATAGTACAATGTTATGATACATATATGCCTTTGAATTACTTGATTTTTACTTTGCCTCATTTTTATTTCCTTCATCATTTAAATTATTTCTTTTTAAATTACATTGATTTAATTGTTCATTTGTGTGTGCCTACATGTGTGAGCATGTGCTTGTGCATGTATATAGGTACATATATTCCATGGCCTGCGTGTGGATGGCAGAGAACATCTTGAGAGAGTCAGTTTATTCCTTCCACAACATGCGGCCTGGGGCTTAAACTCAGGTTGTCAAAATAGCATCAAGCACCATTACCTGCTTAGCCATCGCACCAGCCCCGTATCACTTATTTGCCTCACTCTACTTCATATGCCTTTAGAGGTTACTATATATTCTATTGGACCTGGTGATATTTAATGTAACTTTGTAAAGTATTTATGTCATGTCTTCTCTCTTTTTGACTTGAAAGTACACATTCTCTTTTTTTTTCATTTTTTTTATTCTTTTTTAATTAAAATTTCCAACTGCTCCCCGTTTCCCATTTCCCTCCCCTCCTCCCACACATTGCCCCCTCCCCCCACTCCCCTCCCCCATCCCCACTCCTCTTCTCCTCCCCCCAGTCCATTTCCCCTCCCTCTCGATACTGAAGAGCAGTCCAAATTCCCTGCCCTACAGGAAGACCAAGGTCCTCCCACTTCCATCCAGGCCCAGGAAGGTGAGCATCCAAACAGGCTAAGCTCCCACAAAGCCAGTTCATGTATTAGGATCGAAACCTAGTGCCATTGTCCTTGGCTTCTCATCAGCCTTCATTGTCCGCCATGTTCAGAGAGTCCAGTTTCAACCCATGCTTATTCAGTCCCAGTCCAGCTGGCCTTGGAGAGCTCCCAATAGATCAGTTCCACTGTCACAGTGGGTGGGTGCACGCCTCGTGGTCCTGATTTCCTTGCTCATGTTCTCCCTCCTTCTGCTCCTCATTTGGACCTTAAGAGCTCAGACCGTTGCTCCAATTTGGGTCTCTGTCTCTCTCTCGATCTATCGCCAGTTGAAAGTTCCTGTGCCATTCTCCTTGGCCTCTCGTCAACTCTCATTGTCCGCCACATTCCAAGAGTCCGGTTTTATCCCATGTTTTTTCAGTAGCAGTCCAGCTGACCTTGGTGAGCTCCCAATAGATCGGCCCCACTGCCTCAGTGGTTGGGTGCACCCCTCATGGTCCTGACTTCCTTGTTCATGTTCTCTCTCCTTCTGCTCCTCATTATAACCTTGGGAGCTCAGTCCGGTGCTCCAGTGTGGGTCTCTGGCTCTATCTCCATCCATCGCTAGATGAAGGTTCTATGGCGATATGCAAGATATTCATCAGTATGATTATAGGATAGGTTCATTTCGGGTTCCCTATCCTCAGGTGCCCCAATGAACTAACTGGGGACATTGCCCTGGGCATCTGGTAGCCATTCCAAGTTCAAGTCTCTTGCCACCCCTTAGGTGGCTCCCTTACCTAAGGTATGAGTTTCCCTGCTCCCCTATCCAACCTTCCTTTATCCCCAATCACCCCGATTCCCCCAGTTCCCCTCATCCTCTCCTTCACACTTTTCTCTCCCCATCACCCCTCATCCCCATCCCACCCCACCCCCAAGATTCCAATTTTTTGCCCATCAGTCATGTCTATTTCCCATAGCTGGGAGGATATCTATATGTTTTTCCTTGGGTTTACCCTCTTGTTTAGCTTCTTTAGGATCACAAATTATAGACTCAGTGGCCCCTATCCATGGCTAGAAACCAATTATGAGTGAGTACATCCCATGTTCTTCTTTTTGGGTCTGGGTTACCTCACTAAGGATCGTATTTTCTATTTCCATCCATTTGCATGCAAAATTTGAGAAGTCATTGTTTTTTACCGCAGAGTAGTACTCTAATGTGTATATATTCCACACTTTCTTCATCCATTCTTCCATTGAAGGGCATCTAGGTTGCTTCCAGGTTCTGGCTATTACAAATAATGCTGCTATGAACATAGTTGGACAAATGCTTTTGTCATATGATAGGGCATCTCTTGGGTATATACCCAAGAGTGGTATTGCTGGGTCCAGGGGTAGGTTGATCCCAATTTTTCTGAGAAACCGCCACACTGATTTCCAAAGTGGTTGCACAAGTTTGCAGTCCCACCAGCAATGGATGAGGGTACCCCTTTCTCCACAACCTCTCCAGCAAAGGCTATCCTTGGTGTTTTTGATTTTAGCCATTCTGACAGGTGTAAGATGATATCTCAAAGTTGTTTTGATTTGCATTTCTCTGATCGCTAAGGAGGTTGAGCATGACCTTAAGTATCTTTTGGCCATTTTAACTTCTTCTGTTGAGAATTCTCTGTTCAGTTCAGTGCCCCATTTTTTAATTGGGTTGATTATCCTTTTAAAGTCTAGTTTCTTGAGTTCTTTATATATTTTGGAGATCAGACCTTTGTCTGTTGCGGGGTTGGTGAAGATCTTCTCCCAGTCAGTAGGCTGCCTTTTTGTCTTAATGACAGTGTCCTTTGCTTTACAGAAGCTTCTCAGTTTCAGGAGGTCCCATTTATTCAATGTTGCCCTTAATGTCTGTGCTGCTGGGGTTATACATAGGAAGTGATCTCCAGTGCCCATATGTTGTAGGGTACTTCCCATTTTCTCTTCTATCAGGTTCAGTGTGTTCAGATTGATATTGAGGTCTTTGATCCATTTGGACTTGAGTTTTGTGCATGGTGATAGATATGGGTCTATTTTCATTCTTCTACAGGTTGACATCCAATTGTGCCAGCACCATTTGTTGAAGATGCTTTCTTTCTTCCATTGTATACTTTTAGCTCCTTTATCGAAAATCAGTTGTTCATAGGTTTGTGGGTTAAAATCCGGGTCTTCTATACGATTCCATTGGTCGACTTCTCTGTTTTTATGCCAGTACCACGCTGTTTTCATTACTGTAGCTCTGTAATAGAGTTTGAAGTCAGGGATGGTAATGCCTCCAGAAGTTCCTTTATTGTATAAGATTGTTTTGGCTATCCTGGGTTTTTTGTTTCTCCATATAAAGTTGATTATTGTCCTTTCAAGATCTGTGAAGAATTTTGATGGGATTTTAATGGGGATTGCATTGAATCTATAAATTGCCCTTGGTAGAATTGCCATTTTTACTATGTTGATTCTCCCAATCCAAGAGCAAGGGAGATCCTTCCATTTTCTGGTATCCTCTTCAATTTCTTTCTTCAATGCCTTAAAGTTTTTGTCAAATAGATCTTTCACTTCCTTGGTTAGAGTTACCCCAAGATATTTTATGCTGTTTGTGGCTATCGTGAAAGGTGATGATTCTCTTATTTC